>NW_027226517.1:0-591247 GCF_022539635.2 Chironomus tepperi | reverse complement strand
ATACCCTTAATGTATCTGTCTTGACAATCAAATCAAAACTCTTAACTATCCCAAGCAGCATGCAATCCAAACAAAACAAAAACACTCTTATTGTAAGCATTTTCCCAGATTTAATTGCACATCTCATTCAACGTTTACATTGTACATGCATTAAAATGTAGAGGATAAGGATGCGATTACTCATAAAGCTGTTGTTTTTTTATATTTTCTATTCATATGACTTCATGTACAAGCCATTTATGATTCAAATGCTTATAAAATATTTATATTTAAAATGTGAAATTTCAAAACATTACGGAAGTAAGTTTCACATCTCCTTTTTTTTTCATCATCCGAGAACAACTGACATGGATGTATAATAAGGAGAAGTTGAGTTCATACAATTTAAAATGAAAAAGAGTCTACGACAGTCATTGTCTTATGTTTATTTAGTTTGACATGTCGTTCACATACATAGTTTTGACGTCTTATATCAAACATTCGAGGGAAAAATAAGCACAAAATGATGAGCATGAGAAAGTAAGGCAAGCGGAAGATGGGAAAGTCTTATTTGTGGTTTGTTCTTTTCTTCACATTTCTTATCTCTTTTTTTTCTCCGTAATAATAATCATTGTGTGAGGGATTATAAGAGTTAAGTAGAGTTACCACATTACGTTACAGTTTGAGTTTCATTTAATGTCTTCTATGACATATCATTTTCATCATTCAACTCAACATCCTCTTATTCTGTGGCTTTTTTTTTTGTTTTAAAACTTTCATCATTATATCTTGAAATGAGCTTTTTTAAAAAGTTGGATGATGTAAGGCTTAATGTATTGTCAAATGATTATATAAGTTTTAATTGCTGGGCTTTTTTGATGGGGTTTTTGGGGATCCTTTTTTGTTTGATGGTCGGTGGGAAAGTTTATAAACAATTCTAAACTGTAGTGTAGACGTCGTAAATTGAGAGAGACCTTCTTGGAATTGGTTGCTTGGTAAATCCTAGACATGCATGGTGGGAGGTTGAGAATGCAATAACTGTCTTAAAAAACTGTATCAACTGATTTTTTTGGTTCAAAAAGGCCCCTAATTCTTATGTTTAACACTAGATAGGATAGATGTTAAAGGACAGATTAAAAGCAGAACTCGAGGTCGTCTTGGATTTGATAAAGACAAAAGTTGACTTTTTGATACAAAATCCTAGTTGATTTCGAGCTGTGCTTTTCGATCAAACCAATCTCCTAGTGCTTTACTTACTTCGCTGACCGTACAGATCAACTGTGATCCATGGCATAAATCCTAGTTCTTTGGTCGTCCGAATTGTCTCTTGCTACTCACTAAGTCTGTTTCTGTTGCTATAAAGTGGTTTGGTAACTCCAGCCAAGCGTAACGTCCATAATAAACCATTAATCCGACCATTATTCGAATATAATGTTGAATATTAATTCTGGTTTAGAGATTATAGTTGGACAGAACTATTGATAGGCTTCTAGCGAATTTAAGACACAGTTCTAAGTTTCTTCAGCCTGGCTACATACATCTTTACTTGGAATTCATTCCAGAATGTCCAATCCAGAAAGTTCATACCAAAAAGTCTTTAACTGAAGACAAAACTTTCTTAAAATATTTATTTCCTGTCCTATCAAAACTTATTGATGTTTCATGCTACAAAAACTTCCTAAAAACATTTCTAAAGAATTCCCATTTTATTTTCATTTAAATTTATTTTCTGTCTTCGATTGCAAATGAAAAAGGAATTTAAAGAAAACAAAAGAATCCTTGCTTGTTGTTTGTTTCATGAGAAAAATGTTTTAATAAATTACGACAATTTTCCTTCAACAACTTTTTATGAATAAAAGAAGAGGAAGTAAAATTTTTCTCTCTTTTAATTTGAACACAAAAACTAAGCAGAACTGTTTCAGTAGTTGTAGTTTTATGTCTTTATGTGGAGAAGAGAGAATTTATGGAGCGAAAGTTATGGTAATATGAAATGAAGGAACTTCTTGTTTGGTGTAATGTTGTTTTTATTTCCCATTTCTTTATACATGAACAATTATAATTCTCAATTATTTTAATAGAATCTATCAACCTAGTTTTGTTTTGTATTCTAGGTTTAGTAAGTAAATTTGTCTTTTTGTCGAATATTTTTATTCAATCTAATGATTTTTTGGGATATCATTCATTTGATAGCCATGAATCCCGAGCAACACAAATGGCAGCAGCCACATGGACGCCAAAAGGAGGCGACTTCCATTTTGTATTAGTAAAACATATTTATCGGAGCCTTTTCCGAGGGGAAGCCTTTTTAATTTGTGTTGCTCGGGAATAAAGGAGAAGAGGAAGATAAATCAGGTCAAACTCTTCCTTTGAGCCTATAAGAAAGTTACATGACTCTATTCTGTCGAAGTAGCTCTTTTCGAATACATAATGTAAGGCGCATTGCAGCAAATGTCATGCATGTAGTGTTGATAAGACGATTCCGAACACCAAAAGCTCAAAAAGACCTTTCCATTGAAAGCCGGTCTAATTTAGGATCTCCACCTTAGTATGCTGCCAATTCTGAATGTTTGTATTCAAAATTGATAGAAACAGCCGCTATAGAGCCGGTAGGGCATTTTCACAACATTTTGACACTTTACAGCTAGATGACGACATAACTGTCCTCTAGAAACTACTCGGTGTCGCTTGTTCCACTAGATATACTTAAATCTTCTCCATAACTACCACAATTACCATTTGAACCAACAGAATCTCCAAAAAGATTATCAAACTGAAATTCTATGTCTTGATCATTAGTTTCATTACTTAGTCTGAATATATCAATCAATTTTGAGCTCAGATTGCAATTTATTTCTTTGTCATCTCCGACAATAGGATGAACCTTTAGAAATTTCAATTTTGTAGTCTTTTTGTCTTTAACTCCAAAATTTATAATTAGCTCAAAAACAAATATCACAATGGTGATCAATATAAATCCAAAGCAAATATTAAAACCAAAGAAAAGATCATCCAAACTCAATACTTTTGGTCCTGCTACATCTTCTGCATAATTAGGCTTTGCTGTGTAATTATTTTCAACTAAATGTTGCATAACTCCCGTTGGAATTAAATCATTAACAACTTTATTGATCATCGGAAAATAGAACGAAAAAGACCAAACTAAAATAGCTTCGTGAGTTGTGTACAAAGTTAGATCTTTAAGCTGATTCCATCGGTAATTCACACGACTTAATTTTTCAATATGATTTTGAACCAATTCGTCAGTACATAAAGCCATTTTTATTGATGAATTTTGTGATTCATATATGTATGCACTCATGAATAACTCTGGAGAAATTATGATTATTCCTGGCCTTTGAAATAAAAATAAAATGAAATAAAATATTAGGTTTTCGTCCTGAATGACACAAATGGAAAAGATTCGACCATGGATCCTTAAAAACTCAGACACGAGTAAATTTGATAACACCAAATGGCACGTTAAGTGTTTGATTCCTTAACAGACAATGAGTATACTCGCCTAAATGAGTTAAATAAACTCAATTTACTATTGAAAACAATTAAATCTGTTATAAAATGGCACTTGTGAAGTATAACATTTCATATAAATTTCAATAGATTCTTAGTGAACTTTTTCGAACTAAATTTGGCTTCGATCTCTGATTCCTTCGATTTGTGTCACTTAAACATTTGACAGAGCTTTTTCCGAATAGCATAATTCGGTTTATCGATCCCGAATTCGGCACCAGGATTACGCGACTCTGGTATGGTTTCGGATTTAAACCGAATTCCCAGGATACTTCTTAGCTGGCGGGACTCTAACTTGGTGCCACAAGTTAGAGTAACACCGGACTAGGTTCTATAGAGAACTCGGTCTACATCAGGAACCATACCAGAGTCACACCAGCTTGATGTAGGATTTTCAATAAGTCAACCAATTTTTACTATACGGGTAATATTAAGCACTTACCCTCTCTCAGAACTTAATAATTTGCTAGATAAAAGTGCATTTTGTTCTTGTGAATATACAGTATAGTTTCTGTCAATCAAATCCTTAATGGTCTTCGGTGGTGATCGTCTTGGCTCACTTGTCATAAATTCAAAAAATTTACTTTGAAAACAAGTTCGAAAAATCAGACAAAAATAGATGAACATGATCAATATGAACCTTGGAAAGTTCTTTTTTGGTAATTTAGTTTGCGATACTCCAAAAAATATGCTGACAACATTCCACAGTGGTGTATCAACTTTATGTCCATAAACTAGACTTTGTGTGGATTTTGATGTGTGATTTAGTATCAAAATGCTTAATATTGTCAGCATAAAAGTTGCTGCCAACATAATCCATGTCTCAAGATCAAATGGCAATACAAATTTCTCATATGGTGAATATTTTTCAGCTGGAGTGACGAGCATATTGACTTTAACATTGATGAATACATTTGATGGTAGCAAGTAAGGATTAGAATTCAAATCATGTATAGTTCTTATTTGAAAAAATACAAAAGGATATCTGATAATCTTATTAATTGGAATTAAATAAAGATTTGTCAATTTAGGAGAATAAATCCAACCTTGTGGCACATAAACAGGCTGATATACAGCTTTAAAATTGTGAAATTTACTAGCAATTTGAAATATAGCTGGTGTCATTCCATGGACAGTAAAACTTGTATGATTCTTGCCAAGAAGTGAATAACCTGATACATATGAATTTGTTAAAATTCCACTTTTACTTGTGGAATAGACGTAAGGATAAGGAAGCATCAAGACTAATTCACATCCATGATAGTCCATAAACTTGTTATAATTCACAAGTTTCGATGCCCAACGCATTGTTTTCTTATCAAAAATATTCAATTTTAATAAAGTTGTTAATTGACATTTTCCCGGGCTGAATAACTCAACTGATGACAGTGTCACTGTGTCTGCCTCATTGGTGATGAAATAAGTATGATGTAAAATTTTTGTGGTAAAAAAATCGATTCTCTCATAATAATTAATATCCAATAAGGATGATTCTAACATTTCATAAGTTAGATTTTCAACAAGTACGAAATACTTAATGTGCTGTTTTTGGTATCGACATGAGATGTAAACTTTTTCAAGTGCTTGAAAATCATAGATATTTTTTAAAAATATTATATAAGATCCTTTCAATAGAATATCTTTTACTTTGTAACTATTAAAGTATTGTAACTCATAAGTGAATTTATATGTTGAATTTGCCAGGAAATCTGTCACGACATCCCATGAGTAATCATTGACTCTTCTAAAAACTAAGATTTTAAAGTTGATGTTTTGCTTATGAAGAAATACATCAACAACATCAGATAGAACGTTTGAAATTAAATCACTTGAATTATTTGCTTTGTTTATAGGCCAACCTGGAAACTTATTGCACAAAATTGAATGATTAATTGTAAGGAGCAAAATGATCAACAATATTTTTGTGTTCATTAAGGACAAAATATTATTTTTGAACTGTACCGAACAAATTTGGAGAAGAAACTAAATATTTTTTTGTCAATTTTTAAGGAATCTCTTGCTTTTGGGGTCGTGCATTTATTGCGTTACACAAAAAAATCTAGCATTCTCTTAGAAGACTATTTAGTCTAGTTCTATTAAAACATAAGTCAGGCACTGTGGATCAATCGACAGAACGCTCAGCTCAAATTTGATGTGAAAACTGTAAAGTCGTCAGTTTGCATCCTTCCATTTCCAAATTTTTGCTTTTTCTGTAGTTTAGATATTTCTACTGCTTAATTTACGAGTTCAAAACAAAAAAATTGGAGCCTTAAGGGAGACATTGGATTCATGAACGGGTCAGGAACTTGAATTATTGCACAAAAAATCGCGGAACTAGAGCTATAAGATTACCTAATGAATAGAATATTCATTGGAAGGTCCTGAAACCAGGCAAATTGTCCAAACTACAAACCACCTCATTGATTTCAACACACTGACGTCTTAAGAGGATGAACCCTCACAAACGTGGCTTTAGTTCATGAATATTTAATATTTTTGCTTGTTTTCATTGTTGATCGAATCATTTGAATAGTTTAAGGTCATGCATTTGTGTTGTAGCTCAAGAAAAGCTTGCCTAAAAGACAAGATTAATAAAAACGTACCCCTAATTAGTATTTACTAAATAATCAGAGGTCGAAGACAAATTGAGTTCAGTTTGCTAATCGGCTCATTAAGATTCGATTGAAATTTGCAATAAATGCAAAATTTCAAAAGTGAAAACATATACATTTTAATCGTTTTTAAGCGAATTCGAAGTCGAATTCGCCCCCTGAAAAAAATCCTTTTGAATACTTTTAACACAATTTTATTTACAACAATTTAATATAGTTTGGCTTTAGACATATTTTTAGTCACATCTTAATCACAATCATAAAATGAAAACGAGTTTAATTAAATACAATTTAGACAGCAGCAGGCGTCAATTTTTCAATAATCTACATTAAACATGCTGTGATCTTCGAACAAACTCATTAGAAATGCATCAAACTCTTTGTAAAGTTTGTCAAAATGGTGCTTTTCAATATTTTCTTGTGGATTTAAATAATCAAAATCTTGTTCATCGTCTTTGTCGAAAATCGGAATGTCATCGTTATAATCATTAAATTGTGTTGATCCTAATGGAACGCCATAGACACAGACAAGAGCACAAACTAATGCCAAAAGAATTAAAGCCTTCATTGTTAAATTTTTAGTTGCTAGCTTCGAGTATGAATTTCAAACTGAATGAATAAGTGAATTTTTGTGCGAAAAAATGTATATTTAATGATTGATGTCCATTTTATGTGGATAATTTAATGTTTGATAAGCATGTAGCATTATATTATAGATTTGAGATTAAATGGCAGTTTTGTAAATTTGATTGAATTTTATTTTAAGAAAGAATTTAAAGTTGAGTACTTATTTCTAGCTCTCTAGTAGCCATGCTGTTAAAAGTTCGTAAAAAAATAGTTTAATCTAGAGTTTTCAGGTCTTGGATGAGCTTAAGTTCATCCTTTTTGTGAATTCAGAGATCAATCATGATTTGATTGTTAACTTACCTAAAATATTATATTTTTGGTACTGTCCAATTGAGTTTGTATGCCTATTAATACTTGTCAATCTGCAAGGAAATAAAATAAATGTAAAATTTATTAAATATTCAAAAGATTAACAAAATTTTCATAAAAATGAAGAAAATTTTGAAATGAATTAATAAACTGCAGCTCTATAAACTTCAGAAGCTTATTTCCTCCATTTTTAAAAACCTTTTGAAAATAAATTTAAATATTAAGACATAAAAATGTTCCACACAAGAGTAAATATCGTGTTATAGTCTTTAATGTGGTTTCGTCGACAAAGTCTATACAGCTTGAATTGAGAAGCCTTCGAAACATAAACATAAACACGCTTTTTCATAGAAAATTGCATGACTGCCTCTAGTAACAATTTAAAATCAACATTCTACATTTTCTGTCTATGCATGCGAAAAATTAAAAATCTTTCTCATTTTGGGGAACTAAAAAAAGCAAACTTTTAATGCAAAAATATTTTTTTTTCTTCATTTTCATCTTCAAATGATAGAGGAAGAGACAGACACGAAAGGAAAGGAAAACTTTAAGAGAATTTATGCTTCCCATTGGAGTTGTTCGGAGATGATGTTAATGAAAATGGGATTTTATTGGATTATTCTTGAAGTCTGGGAGGGAAATTGGTATTCAAAGTTATATTCCAGGGTACAGTAGAATAGTTTGTCTCTTAGACTACTATGCAGGGGTGACGTATTCGGGAAGGAGCTTTTGGGGTCAAGCCACGCTCCCTCTTTCTAATTTGTTAGGGTTTTTGGGAAAAAAATCCTAAAATCTCCGCTAAATTGTGACAATCTATACAATTAACTACACCCTTGCTCCCATATGACATCATTCCCTCACAACCCCTATCTCAATGAAACGATTTGCGGTATAAATTCTCTAAAAAACATAAAGAAAACTTTCGTCTGAAAGAAATAAAAATAAATCACGTTTCTATCTTTCAATGACTGCAGCTTTTTTTCACTGTCTTTCCTTTGAATTTGATGATCTAAAAGCGAAATTTTTTTGCTCCTTACAACTTGCCTTTCTATCTGTCTATTTCATCTTTTTCACTGACTAAAAGCTATGATAGAAATGAAAGCATAAAAAAAATGAATTTTTTATATAAAAACCGACAATTTTCTGTCATCGTCAGTTTCCTTTATATCGGATCAATTCATCTATCATGCGGACGTTATTCCTTCAATTTTCTTTTATTTTTATGTTCTCTCCTCTTTTAATCTTCTTACTTATTTTTTTGTGTGTTTTTTATGGACTTTTAGTTATTATTAATTGACATTTACTGGGATAATGTACTTATTGGCTTTAAATATTCTGTGGGATGAAGGAACGGATTGTGATGAAGTGAAGCTAGGTGGAATTTTACATTTCTTATGGGATGATCTGAATTGTGATGTGGTATGATCTACAGCTATGGCATGATCATCAGCTCGGTATACTTCTAAGAAGGACATAACCCTTAGATAACCTTAACCAAACAAAATTGTCTTCTAAAGTTGTGCACATATGCTCTAGCAGACAAACGTTTTAGCTGTTCTTCTAATATAAACAAAAGACAGTAAATGCCCTGAGGTATATAGAGCAGCTGACCCCTGTGGCATTAAGTGATGTAAAGACAAATCAATATTGAACATCTCTTACCCTGTAAATTTATTCAAATTTACATATCAAAATAAACCTGCGGAATGCAATGACATTATTGGTTTTATCAAGGACATAGGCATTTTTTAGAGAATTTGGGATGGTACAACATATTATCAATCGCAGTGCCGTTGCTATAAGCAAACTCTTCATTATATTCTATTCTCTATTATTACGCAACGGCTTCGTTTGCAATCAATATCTACAAGACCTAGGCAAAATCGAAGGCCAGGCAACATTGGATAAGACTTCGAATCAGGAACTTAAAGCTACCTTACGAATAGAAAATTTTGATACAGAATACTTCATGTCGACGTGAAGATTTAGGTCAGATTCTGATTTGGGTTTAGATTTGAAAATTATATTGTAGGTTCTACATATTCTAACAATAATTCAGGCAATACGCATTCATATAGAAACCTGAGGGAGGTCATGGATCACAATTGACCTGTACGACCAGCCAAGTAAGTATAGAAGCCAAATGAAGCTCAAAGTTTGCAATTCTTTACCAACATTGTGCCACTCTGTCAAACCTCCATTCAAAGAAATCCTCTCACAATCCCCACATATCAGAAACTAAGCACAAACAGATGAAACCACTCGAAAATTTCATTTCCATCACCAAAAAAAAAACTTTGCTTAACTGTCACAATTTATTTACGCAATACTTTGAATAATATCAACCACAGTTGCCATATCATTGTTATTTGATTACCGACAATATACAATTGCGAAACTGCTAAGGTTGTATGTTACGCACATGCCACACATCTTTCAGCAACCACAGCAACTTGTAAATGATACTTTTTTTTTTTGTGAGTGACACATTATTATTAAATTTACAAAAAACTTGAAGGTGATGATGATTTGGTTGTGGCAACAATGTGATATCGAAAATGATTATTTTCACGTGCTTTGGAAGTAGTTTAGCGTTTCTTTATGATTTTGAGTATCAATGCTTTTCATGTTTATTGAAAAAGTCACGCGATGTTGTCTTCTTCTTGAAGTTTTGTGCTTAAAATTGTTTATTAAGGGCATTCGGTTATGGGAGTGGGTTAAGTAGTTCCGCTTATTGATGGGTTAGGAAATTGTTGAAATTTTTTGGATTGGTTATGGAATATAGTGGGGATGATGAGGAATTTATGAGCTTTTACTTTGGAAAAGTGGAATTGTTTAGGAAAAATACTTAAGGAGTTGACTCTTTGATGTATATTAGGATATACGCTACTTTAGAGACAATCTTTACCATCAGCTGTAATATACACCTCATAACTCCCTTAATATGGCCTTTTATGTATCCTTCCTGGACTTTATGGCTACATATACTCACTACGATCAGTAATCGAAGTCGTTTCGAATGTTATTTGGAACCTAGTCGACGTTTTCATACAAAATCCGAATCGACTTCGAGTTTTGACTAGAATATTGTACAATGTAGGATAAATCTAGCAATAAACCCCATTCTTACGTTGCCACAAGTTCCAATCCGTTCGAATTTGTCATTAATGAGACATAAACACGTGCGGGTAGAGAATATGTACAAACCAGAGACAGAGACGGCAACATAGTCAGATAGATAGCATTTTGTAATACTTTAAGCTAAATATAAGAACATGGCTGCATTATAAAGTCAGTAATCACAAACCAACTCTTAAAAACTGCAAGAAATCATCAATCTTCAGTCCCATCTCAACCATTAAGACCAAACATTACATCATATTACTCTCATGACTTCATAACTTCCAATAAGTATTGTTTTTAATTGCTTTTCTTAATAATTCAGTAATCTCAGAGCCAATCACGACTTTACAATTTAATCTGTAAAAACTTCCTCATTTGATGAACAACAACAAAAAAGAAATTCTTAACTTCCGAATGGTTTCTATGTAAATCGATAATGCTGAGCTTACAAGGAGTTTTTAATAACATCCAATAATGCTTCTGTTCCGAAAAAGTTTTTCATCCATTTATTTCACCAGCAATTGCATTTTCACGTTGAAAATTGAGAAAGTTTCATGCCATTTATGATTGAATTTCATCTTCAATGCTCCATCCATTTCTAATATTAATTTAACTTCAAATTAAATTTTTTTTGCCTTGTTTGTCAGTCATGCGAGTCGTGGAACAGTAAAGGGGAGTATCTAATGAAGATTGAAAGTAGCGAATTGGAATGATAATATAGTCTATCGTTCCTATTACTCGTTATTTTATGTTTTGTAACACTAAGGAACTTTCTTGCACGGAACAGAAAAAAGAAAATTTTCATCTAGTCACGGTCGTTAAATAAAATAATTGAGGGAAGGAAAAGCTCACAGAGTGTGATGGAAAAATGAAAAGAAGTGTCAATTGAAAGCGACATCATTAAACTTAATTAGATTCTTTCGCGTTTTTTTTTTGTAGTCACGATTATCATCATCATCATTGATGTTGTCATTTCTACTGTTCGACATTGGTATTGCTGTTGATGTCTTTTATGTATATATCCATCATTTTCATCTAACTTTAAATTATACAAATTACATGAAAAAATCGTAAAAATTTTCATTCAATTTCTCAATTTGTTTACTCAACTCAATATTGCTGTACTGCGGAATGTCACAAAAGTCTTATGACGAGTCTTCGTACTGTCTAGGATATTTACATTTCATGCTATGTCTATTTCGACTTTTTTTCTGGTTCTCGTATTTTTTATTATTGTGATTTTTTTAGGGGTGAAAGTAGAGGCTTCATTTTGTCAGACGTAGGAAGTAAGTTATCTGTGTTGAATAATAAGTAGACAGGGAATGAAATGTGGATGATCAGGAATGTGAAATGAGGGAAGATTTGAAGCAACAGTCAGTTTGAAGGTTTCTATTTTGATTATCAAATATATTTGAATTTGTAGCATATTTTGATAATGTGCACATCTCAATGTTGATATCAATTTGATAGAATTGGAGGCAGAACTGTTGATTATGATTGAGTTATACTGAGTCTGAATGCACCTGGAGAGCATACACAGGTGTCATACTCTATTCCACAACCTAGGTTTGATTATATTCTAGAGTAATTCTGGCAATATAAATTGATTAGTCTAGTTATGCCATGTTTGGGCTTCATCATAGCCCTGATGGAACAATCTGTAATTAATCGATCGTATGTCCAGTTATTAATATAAGAGATTTATACCGACTAACACATGGTCCCGATTCGGGATTTCAATACCGAACCGAATTCTTAATACCGGTATTTCGGTATTGAAAAATCTCAATACCGGTATACCGGTATCATACCGGTATTCAAAATTCGCACAAAATTACTGTCTCAGATCACGAAATTAGGGGCCGTTCACTTATTACGTTCGCTTTTTAGGGGGGAGGGGGGGTCCAGGATTTTGTAACAGCCTCAACCAAAAAAAATTTTTTGTAACGACATTTTGTAACGAGGGGGGGAGGGGGGTCTAGAAATTCGTTTTTTTGCGTAACGTAATAAGTGAACGGCCCCTTAGTGAAATTTTGCGTTTTTGACATTTTTCCGTTTATTGAAATCTTTAATAAATCTTCAAACCGCGTCTAAATATCATTTTAAGTATGTAAAAAATCTTAACAATTTGTTTCTTATTTAGAAAAAATTTAATGTTTAATGTCCATGTATATGAAAGGACAAATTTTTCGCTATTATTCATATGTTACTATTTTTCACATGTTCATATCCAGGGTAAACGGAAGTGTCCTGCTTTTAGCAAATCAATTTTAACAGTGTCCTGCTTTAAGCACTTATATTTGAATTTTGAATAACCGTTAGAAATTATCACAATAAATTGATTTTTTCTTGAGTATAAAACGTTTAATTAAATTTTTTTAGCTGTTAACTTTAATTTTTTAATAATGAAAACTAAAATCAGTTAAAACAATTTTTCAAATAATGGTTCAATGTAAAATTCATATGTTAAATTTAACACGTTATTTGACAATAAACGAGTGTAAATAATTTTTTTAGGCGATGTTTTATGAACCCCAAATTCTCAAAGTTTCATTTAATAGAGATTTTTTTAAAAGTTACCTGAAATTAACTAAAACTATTAAAAATTTCCCTACATTTTTCCATACCGAGAATACCGGTATTCAAAAATCTTAAATACCGGTATTTCGGTTTTCAAATAGTATCGGTATACCGGTATTTCGATACCGGTATTGAAAACCCTAGTCCCGAATTTAAACCGAATTTTACTCCAAGTTAAAGTCACACCAGCCTGGTGTCGAACTTTTGAACAATTTAGCGATTTGTGCTATCTAATCGCAGCCGGTTCTAGTCAAGTAGGTTGTGTATTAGATCAGAAAAGCCTACAATTTTCAGTAGCTGATACTTGTCTTAGTATTGATGACATTTAATCAGTTCCTGAGATTGTATTGCGACACAGTAGTACTGGAAAAGAGTGAAGCGTACTCTAAACATATATATCAAGCAACTATCCCACGTTATATTATAAGACACACCCTAAAAGAGCGCTTCAGTCTCCACTCACAAGCTCCATTTCCCTACAACTCATCTAATAATATTTTATATTTACTCTGTCTGTTTTCAAAACACAAAAATAACCTACAAAAATAATTCATTTAATATTCTCTCATATATATTTATGTAGGCTTCTGTTACTTTATGCATTCCCACCCATTTCACCATTTATCATCGTTCAAGTCATCTTTTTTTACGACTCAAAATTCCTTCCTTCTTAGCAGTCTTTTCGCTCTCTTTCTCTTCAAATTTTTTATGCATAAATTTCTCAAAGTCAATATTGAGCTTAGTTGATTTCCCTCTTGCCATATGCTTATTTCATTATTTTCCATAAATCAGAACCTATTTGTGAAGCATGTATGCATAACATAGGCTAGATGGAGTCTAATTGAAAAAATCTTTTCGCGAATTTTTTAACACAAAATTTACTGACTTCATTTCTCATATTGGTTTGTTCATTTGTTAAGTAACGGGAGAAATTGACTTTTGACTCAGAGTTGCAAAACAGGCACCTGTGACATGAAAAAACCGTACAAAGTCTTGGCAACTTTGTTTTGACCCCTTTCCCCCTTCGTATAATTGTTTGAAACGTAACGAAATCTCAACGCGCAAAAGGGGGTGGAGGGGGTCATAGGAGCCTTACCTAATAAGTGAACAGCCCCCATCCAGCAAAAATAAAATTGGGGTGGGAAAAGAGAAAAACAAAAAAATTAAAAGTAAGTACAAAATACTTTATTTTAAGTGCTGAGATCTTTAAAAAGGCATTAAAAGAATGAAAAAAATATTTTTTCTGTTGTTGTTAAGGGTTGGTAGTAAGTAATAGGGATTAGAAATTTATCCTATTATTTCTTCTCCTTAATTCCTTTGCTCCCGGCAATGTTGAAGGTTGAAATATTACATAAAGTTTCAAATTTTAATGGATAAATGGGTTTGTTGGATACGAAAAAGCTTATTTGAGAGAGAATTTAAAAGCATTCCCCTAGCAACTATATAACCATCAAGACATGGAAGCATCAAACTGTAAATTGATACAATTGGATTATACCTCAAATCACACTATGAGTGAGAAATCAGTTTCACACACAAATCCAGTCACAATCATTCAATTTCAAGCAAAAAATGCATGATTAATCCTCAATAATTCATCAACTTTTAGTTTCTAATCCTCGCATTCGTTCCTAGTTGAAGCGACTAAAAGAATTCAATTACATGAGGAAATGCTCGAGTTGCAATGAGAGAAGATTAATAGATTTACGATGTGATCTTTCTTCAGTTACATTCATCATCTATATTCTCTTATTCTACATGATTCATTAGTTGCTGAAAGTACATGACATGCAGCAGCAATAGAAGCAATTGAGAATGTATTGAGTTGTATAAAAAACTTACTCGAGTGGAAGAGAAAAGAGCTTGTAAAATGATTATAAAAGAAAAAACGACGAGGAACGGATGAAAACGGCTGTCAATATTTAAATTCACATTTATGACATGACTTGGGGGATTTTTGTAAATGACGTGAAGCTTAAAATTCATATTTAGGTGTCAATTAGTATCTAGAGAGGAACAGAATGCGATGGTCGATCGTATGTGTTGTTATTAACTTGATATTTATGTAATCCAAGGGACACAATGGGATGAACTGCATGTTCGCACAAAATATGGATCGAAATTAGTCGTAACGGTGCCGTCAAGCAATTTTGAATCTTATCATTAATATGGCGATGCAACGATGTCCTAACGAACACGTTGTGTAGTTCGGGTACCATACCATACCATGTCAAGCTTTTATGTACCTAGAAGTTCGATATTCCAGTTTCAGCCATCCCTACTCGGGGCAAAAGAGCAGCCTGCCCCACTCTGGTGATTCTATAGATTCATAGTAATGCCAACCTCACCTAATAACCACACATCCCCACCAGGAAGTCAAAAAAAAAATATTCCAATGAGACATAAATTCAACCCTCTCAGTTGAGTATTAAAAGAGACATGAAAGCTTTCTCATCTCATTGAATTTTCTGTACATAAAAATTTATTATTATCAAAAAATAAGATCCTTTTTTGAATATTATCGTCTGTATATAATCATATAGTGATGCATAATGTTATTGCCAAAATATGTACCCACAGAAGACTATGTACATATATAAAATATTGGAAATGGCCATAGAAAAAGAAGAAAGATTATTTCATGCCATAAACATCTCATGAATTATTGAAAATGCTATTCATTCATCCGGAAAGGCGAATAGCTGACTTAATGAAATTAAATAGTCATCTATGATCTTTCTTCTTTTATGCAGGTCAAGCTGGATGTATGCATGTAAATCATAAAAAAGTGCTGTAAAACTTTATACTATTCTGTAATAAAATTTATATTGTAGATTGATGGAACTTCCTTTATTTGAGGTGCAGAACAAAAAAAAATGTTTATGTCAGATCTAGACTTCCTCTTCTGAGAATTGATGTGGGTTAGACACATGTGTACATAATGCTGTAATTATAATTTCATATTACTGAGAAATGTCATGTGTAACACATTTTATTGTATTTTATTTTAATTAAGGATAATCTTTGGAGGAAAATCATTGTTTTTTTTGGGTGAAATTGAATTTTTGATGCCTATCCATTAGTTGGCATTAGGATGGTTTTAATTTTCAACATATGGGTCTAGTAGCAATTTGTTGGTTCATTAAAATATGGAAATTTTAAAATTTTTGCACATTCCAGATGCTAATTGCTTTATAATATTAGTTGAAGACCTCAGAAAAGCATCAGTCGAATATTAGATCCAAAAACTGTCTCCAGGTCGGCGTGACACTGGCATGGTGTCGGATTTAATTCGCAACAAGCATTAAGTTAATGTTAAGCTGACCAGAAGCCAAATTTTGGCATTATTGAACTTTAGACATTGCAATCCAAACCACACAATTCAGACCTACAGTTATAGATAATCCAGAATAACCGAACCACTTGTAAGCTCTGTTATTCTGGATAAAAGTACTTCGTAAGACCAGATGGAGGCGCATTTTGAGCCAACTCTCTAGCATTTAAGTAACTAATGCCATTTGACTTGAGCGAATCGCTTGAGATGGGCAGGTCATATATACAGAGGCCAAGTGACGCCCCAATTCTTAAGGCAACTACTTCAGACTTTGTGGATGGCAAGAGATCGAGAGGAAGACCGAATAATTCCTGGATTGCATGAGTTGAAATGGACGCTAGAGTTCTTAATATCCCGAACTGGCAGAAAGTTTCGAAGGATAGAGCTGTCTTCAGACATTTCCTACGGGCGGCAATGGGCCCTCGTGCGCACAAGGCAAGGAAGTAATTAATGCCATTTGACTAAGTTTATTATTAAATTTACAATTTGCCCTAACCGACAAAAATATAACTTTTAGGTACCGTAGTGTTATTACTGTAACATGAAAGCAATTTTCTTTGTTTTTTAGTGCTGTCGACAACTTCAAAACCTTAATCAGCCATCTATTGACTTTTAAGATTGACTCTTTTCTTCATACTAAATGACTGCATTTGAAAACTGCATCAATTTGTCCATTCATTGAATTCAATTCAATTTTAACATAAATGTATCATTAAGCATGCCTGAGTAAATTTGCATCCTACAATTGTGTATAATGAACAAATTTACGTTCAGCAATAAAAGGCAATGATTTCCTTAATCGAAAAAAATAGAAAAACAGAAACAGAAGTCGTAGACGAATAAGAAAAAAACGGAATCAATTATGGAAACTTTCAATTGCACATTACTGCACACTAAAACAATTTTTTATAAAAAAAAGTTTATCTGGCAATAGAAATTGAACAATTTCAAACGAGTACAGAATGTTCAATAGTTGGCAGTAGGAAGTCGAGATGGGAGGTGGGGGGATATTGCGAGAGTTAAGATAGTTACTTAGTAGTTGTCTCAAAAATACAGGAAAAAGAATAAGAAGCAACAACAAAAAAGAGAATCGAGATTAAGCTAGCACAGAAGGAAGGGAAATGTTCCACAAAAGTAATAAGCTCAAAATGATTCAGATCACGAATAGTTTTTTCTTTCAATCGCCTCCATCCACCCAGCATTGCCATAAGTTTCTTTCATTCATTCATTCATAGAAACTTTCAATCCAACATTATACAAAAGAGGATGATGAAGGAATTGAAAATAATTTTGACCCTTGAGAAATGAATTCGCCTTTTTTTTGTCTGCAATGTCTAATTTACAGGGCTACAAAAACGATGAATAGAGCCTAATAAAAAAATTTTCAATGAAAGTCCTTCAGACATTGTTGACGAAAGTTTTAAGAACATGGCACAAAATGGATCAAAAAACACAATCCGTTCACTTTTTTTTTGAACGGAAATTTCTCATTTTTCATATTGAAGGATTTTTACTTTTTGTTTTGAATTTCCTGATGGCTGAACGGCGCTTTTGGGAATGAAAATTCATATTTACATCCATTAGCTGATTTTCGATCGTAAAATGAATTTCCTGTCGTTGAGCTTTACAGGACGGAAAATAAAAAACGGAAAGCAACCGTTGTATGCAGGAGGCCAGTTGATGAGTTTGCGTATGGTTATTGAATGCACGTCAGTAGTTAGACTGCTGTGTGATTTTTAGGGGAACTGAAATTGATTCTGAAAAATTGAATTTAATGCTTAATCAATGTTTGGAATGACTTAAGCATCTGTTGTCAATTTTGAATTCAATTGAAGGGTGTGTTGCATAGGATAGACAGAATAATTCTGCAGAATTCTGAAACACAGTTGCGCAGAATTCTGAAACACAATACTGCAGAATTATTCTGCAAAATTCTGCAGTATTATTCTGTTATATCAGAACTATTCTGCAGAATTATTCTGATGAATGTCACATATCTTACATGCAACAAATTTTTTAGCTTTCAGAATAATTCTGCAGAATTAAACTGATGAGCAGAATAATTCTGGTATATAATTTTAAGAAATATACTTCACAAGAGCTAATTTTTTGTATGAAATTATATACTTCACAAGAGGATATATTTTCGTACATTTTGTATGAAATTATATACTTCACAAGAAGATATATTTTCGTACATTTTGTATGAAATTATATACTTCACAAGAGGATATTTTTTCGTACATTTTGTATGAAATTAATTATATACTTCACAAGAGGATATTATTTCTGAATTTTCTGTAAAAGCAAAAATTACATTTAAAACCTTAAAAATTTCTAGTCGATTACATGTTTTTACCACTTCGGGTTCACAATGAATCCCGTTCCAAAACTGCCTCTGGTTCCACCACTGGAGTAGTTTGCAATTAATTATTTAACGTTAATCTGTTTTCTTTTAGCCTTGGTCGTTATTGATAGATCCAGTCCGTAATTCCTTTCATTAGGTTTCGTAGCTTTGATTTAAAGATGACGGCTTGCTAGACCGACGAATCCTGATTTGTTACTATGTGGTTTGGATCAAAGCCTCTCCCACATTCACCACTTTTGAGAAGTCAAAATTCATACAAAATATTCAAAATGGGCGAAAAGATATCCTTTTGTGAAGTGTATAATTTCATACGAAATGTACGAAAAAACATCCTCTTGTGAAGTATACAATTTCATACAAAATGTACGAAAAAATATCCTCTTGTGAAGTATATAATTTCATACAAAAATTTAGCTCTTGTGAAGTATATGATTATTAAAACTATGCAAATAAAATCATTAAAATTTCTTAAAATTAAATTCCAGAATTATTCTCCTCATCAGTTTAATTCTGCTCATCAGTTTAATTCTGCAGAATTATTCTGCCAGCTAAAAAAAATGTTGCATGTGAGATATGTGACATTCATCAGAATAATTCTGCAGAATAATTCTGATATAACAGAATAATACTGCAGAATTTTGCAGAATAATTCTGCAGTATTGTGTTTCAGAATTCTGCGCAACTGTGTTTCAGAATTCTGCAGAATTATTCTGTCTATCCTATGCAACAGAAGCCAATTGAATAAATTAACTGCAGCTGTAGATAATTTTGTTGTTATTTGATTCCTTTGCTGTGAACCATGACCTCCCTTCACATACTTTATTCCTTCGTAAAGACGACCGAGGGCCCATTGCCTTATTTATAGCTTGATACGACTTTGGATAATTTCTGTCAGTTTCTAATTCCCAGCACTTTTGGATCTTTGCTCACACAGGAATCCCATGACCTTTTGGAACCTCCCTTAAACTGAGGCTTAATTCATCTGTCATACAGACTAGTGCAGTTTAACCCTCAACATCCAAGATTCTCATTTAAGCTCAAATAATCCACCAGAATACCACAAGTTGGTGAATCGTCCAAAAATCCAGCACCAGACCAACATGACTCTGACATTATGCAGAATTCAAATCAAATCCGGAACCTAGTCATAGTCACGCTGATGTGCTGAATATCCGGATCGATTAACCAACTCGTGCTATTCGACCCAAACAGAAAACACACTACGACATTTTGGAGTCACAAGTTCCTCAACTTATTACTATGACTTCTGAACTATGATTACATCTCAATTCACTACAGCATGAGAAAAGCGATAACAATCAACTATTGTTACCCCGACATTATGACGTTGATTTCTCCATGCCTGTTTAGTGCTTGCTATTTATTTTATATTTTTTGTGTAGTATACTTAATCTCACTGAGTGAGATGAAGCAATTATGCTGATAAAGCGCAACAATAGAAAAGAAAAAAAAATAAAATAAGCAAATGCTTTATGACTTGAATGTAAGGAAGAATGGGGAAGGGAAAAGAAAATGTAAGGAAAAAGTCATTTCACAAAGTGGTAAAGTAAATTGCGTTGAAAATAAAATAAGAAAAGAGAAAGAAAAAAATGATAAATTGAGTAAAACTCTTTGCCTTTACTTTTTTGGACTTGTATATGAGAGTGTTGAGCACGAGTCGCACAACAAAAGGGAAAATAATGAGGCAAGAAAAAACTTTTTTTTTTTTGCCTCCCATGGGAAGCTTTTGTACGGTAATGTCACGGTCTTGATAACATGTATGCGTGCGTACATGTATATTTACAACAAAATATAAGCGTGTAGGCATGCTGCTTCAAATTTCCTCCCATAGTGTCGATAAAGTAAAGGAGGCTTCGATGATGGAACAATCACCATTTCAACTAATTCCCCCCTTTTTTCGAAAAAAAAGCTCCTAATCTTCAATGTTGCCTTTCAATATTGTTATTATTATTATTATTATTATTATTATTATTATGTTGTATTAAGTCTTGCCAAATTCATACTCGTTCTCTCTTGTGTTTATAGCGGGGTTGGAGTAAAAATAGAAATGAGTAGAAAATGAGCATGATATGGGCATGTTGACAAATTTTTCATCAGTTTTAATGACAAAACTGCAGTATTAAACTGCAATTATTGGTTTCAGAGATAGAGCCAAGGAAGGGCTGTCAATTCAACTAGACTAGGGTTCGGAAAAAGACTAACTAAAAAAAAACTAACTAAGAACTCTACAGTTATTAACATGTAGATTATCTACAGAAAATCTACAGTTATCTACAGTTTGCAAAGTGTAGATAATTTTTCAAATGAAAAAAATCAGTTGACTAAATTGGAAAATTTTGTAAACAAACAAATTTTTTTATTCTTTTTTCGCATCAAATACACTAATTTGTTGCAGGTTTTCATCACTAACAGTGTATTTAGGCTATAAATATGGTTTCATAAACTTTTTCTTCTTGATATTAATTAATTTAATTGGTTTAAATTCTAAAAGATTGTTTAGCCAGTGTAGAATGATCTCGTGAAAGAATTGCAAGTCACAAGCAATCCAAAAGACTCAGTAACGAAAAAATCGAAAAATTCATAATTATTTACGTAAATTCTTTGATTTTAGAGATTGTTGATACCAAAAATAAGATTTGTGATGTGCTTCTCTCTAGTGCTGTTGAAATCAATTCATAAGTTGGTAAAATTGATATAAATTCATCAAAATAAATGAATTTTCAACAAAAATTATAACGATTATTTTTGTTTCGAACAAAAAATCTACAGTTAGTTATCTACAGTTTGTAACTGTAGATAAGTGTAGATAACTGTAGATAACTGTTAATAACTGTAGACTTCCGAACCCTATTTTGGAATCAAATGTTGCCCTTGCAATCACGAATCTTAAAGTCTATTATATTAACAACAAGTCCAAATATAATATTTTGTTTCCAACATCAAGCCTTCCCGTTCTTCTTTGATATGCCCTTTAAACGTCTGAAAATTGTCCTAATCAAGTTATTATCCTAGTCTTTAATATGTCAATTTTGCGATCGGTGATCTATCGAAATGGTGTTACTGACATCTTAAAAATTTGAGACCTCGTAACTATGTGTCTTATTTCAAGCGCTATGGAAAATTTTTTATTTTTCTATTGTCTACAATTATTAAAAGAAACAAGCCGATGCCTTAATGCTTGATTTTTGAAGGATACAAGCGTTTTTGTTCATATGGACGCTACAAAATAGCTGACCCTATTCATCAAAATCCATCCAGATAGATAAGCTTAAACCAACTTTTGCTACATCCAAAACAGTCTAAAATCTGCCTTTTAATCTAAAATCCCAAAAAATCAAATTCCAAATGTCCTTAGCATGATAAAAATCAATATGAAATGTAGAAACACCGGGTGTCATTCCTCTTCTTTTCCTGATTTTTAAAAAGCTTTTTTACTTTTTTCTCTCTTTTTACATTTTCCATTTCAATTTATCACTTTTTTTTTCTTCGCACGATATTAAGGATGTGACGTATAGTGATAAGGTAATCATGAAAAGCAACATTTTATCTCGTTCACCGACTGACAATGACAACGGAATTATATCCGAGAAAATGTTCTATTTCATTACGAAACTCATCAAATTTATGAAAGTCTTAGTGGTGTTTAAGTATTGTCAGAAAGAACAACATGAACAGATAAAGAAGTGCTTTGAGGCATAATCAATGCCTTCTTCAATTTGATATGTATTTAGGAGCTTTTTTTCACTTCTTATTCGTTCATAGGCAGGAATTAATTTTGTGTTTTAGAGATAAAAAAATTCAATTCTAACGAAGGAAGTTGCCCCAAAAAAGTTTTCAAACAAAGATTTTTTAATTAGATGTACGAATGCTCAGGTAGACCTTGTTGCCGTGTGTAGGTGTTTGTTTGGGATGGGAAAACACTCAAGTGATGAAATTTTGTGGAAAATCTTTCTATCAACAGCAATTGTTGCTGTGAGAATTTTTTCATTAAATTAATGCTTATTGTTAGGTATTTATTATTTACATTATGAGTTTTGAGAAAGGTACGGTATCTTGGATCTTGCTGTGCAGGTCTAATTTTAACTTGGGAATTCACAATAGATGGGGAAACATTTAAGCTTAAAAAATTGATGAAAAATTCAAAAAATTCACGCATTTTTTCTGGGGAAATTTGTCTACATAATAACGATTCCTACAGAGTCTGACAATGCTGAGTTTAGCAAGAAAAAGAAAAATTCCATTGCTATTTCCATTTTAGCATAAAAAAATATTAAATTTCATTTCAAATTTTCATCAAATTTCTTCGATTCTTCAATTTAATTTCTGTTCAAAATCAATTTCTAATAATAGCAAATGCTTCAAGAATTTCTTATGAAAACAGGGGTGTAGTCAGGGGATGTCACTTAATGATCAGTTCCTCTTGACTAGGACTGTTTTATTGTTACAAACCTCATTGTTGCTCCTGGTTGAAACGACTACTTCTGGAAGTTAAAACAGAACATAATGAGCTAAAAGCTACATCGATAATGCATGAAATTTCTTAAAATTGTAAGGTAAAAGGAAAATGCAGTAAAAAATTCATACGTTTTTACATAAATGAATAAAATGGAACTAAAAACTCGATAAAGGTATGTCATCCAATGTTAATGACAATAGTGTACCTTTTTCCAACATGAAGAATCTTAAGTGAAGTTTCTGTCTGAGCAGAAGAAATTAAGCATGGAGGTTTAGTCTCAGAGACGTCAATATAATTGGATCTCGATGTTGACGACAACTTTAGGATTTGAAAGTCTAAAATAGGGTTTCCCGAAATCTCTATCTTGGTCAATTCACGAGTCCGAGCCTACAAAGCAGTTTATGGAATATTGGGCCAAGAAAACATAATTTTCGGTCATGTTAAATCATGTAGACTAGTTTAAGACTTGCGTTTCCCACAAATATTTCTATTTGTTCATCGTTTAAACGATATGACACGGAGTTGCCTGCCATAATAGCAGATTTTAATTCTTACATCGAAAAGTACGGTTGTAAATACTCAAATTATCTACTGGCTCCACTACTGCCTCTAAAAAAGTTCGAAAAAGCTCCAACAAGCTCAATAACCAAAGCAGAAAAAGAAAACATCTCAAAAAACAAAATTTTTAAATTTAATAAATCCTTTTTCCTCTCAAACTTACTTGTATTCGTGTTCCATAAAAGAACATTTCAATCAGCGTTCAATTTAATGTATTAATACTAAATAAATGAAAAAGAAAGAAGTGAATGAACATAAAGAAGAAGAGGGTGAAAGAGCTTAAGGCGTATTTAAAAGGGTCCCTGTGGAGTATGCACGAAATATAATGTTTTCATCATTTCCATATTTCATTTATTTTTCTCCATTTAATCATTCTCAAAATTGAACATTTTAAGTCAGTGGTGGGCAACCTCCACACGCGGTAGGCCAAAGAACTCATGGAAGGAAGCTGTCGATAGAGGTAGTGTCACACTTGGAATTGGTAATTGGCAAGCGGTAGCCAGCTTCAGGAACCGACTGAGGGAAGCCATGGATCACACTTGATCTGTACGGCCAGCGAAGTAAGTGGTGGGCAACCTGGTGAGTCGAGGAGGCTCAGTGGCGGAATGGTTTCGTACTTCGACCGCTTGGTCGGGGTCTTGGGCTCGAGACTTGGTAAGGTAAACTGTTAGAAATTCCAATTCCCCGTCAGATACTTCAGTGTCTTTCCATCTGGACACTTCAGTGGCTTTCATAAAAGTTCAACAAGTACAGTAAGTACAGTACTGTACTTTTGGAGTATCTGACCCTTGAGAAATCCTATGAACCGTATGTCCAGTGTGAATTCGACCAAGATTCGACAACCTAAATGCCCCACAAAAATAAAAGGTTCCCCACCACTGTCTTAAGCAAAAAGTAAATAAACAAAAATTTTACGTTTCTTTTCTTGCATCCGAATGGAGTTCCGATTCAAGCAAAGAAATAAGAAGAAAGTTTTCTGTCAAAGACAAAAAAGGAAAATGAAGCAGCTTCATGGAATAAATAAAAAATAAATATTTTTCCATCCCCCCAAAAACCTCCTTCATTCATTCATGATTTTACTACATCTACATCTCATCCTCCTTAGCATTGACATTTTACTCGTTCATACCCAACCATCGAATAGCATTTAGTATGCAAATAAGTCTCCTTTTAAACTTGTGCAAATTGTGTATCTGAATATTGTGAAAATGAAGGAAGTAATGTTAGATGTTCACTTTTATGTGCGGATATATCCTTACTATCTTTATCAATATATCGATTTTAAATAAATACACATGCGGAACATCATGTGATGATGAAATGAAGGATAAAAAAATATAGAATAAGAAATCTTATGAGCTAATTTATCGGTGAGAGAATGTCGTGGGAATGGAAAGGTATGCTTATGGGTTGTATTGCTGTTTACCTTGGCTGACTGAGGTATTGTTGTATAATGCTGCAGATATTTTGGTTTCAATGGGAATTTGTCTTCAATAATTCAGAGAATATTTTTTGCCTTAGCAAGTTCGCTGTAGTAAATTTCAATTTTTGGCAGTGAACAAGAAAAACCCAAGAAAAACCTATAGGCATTCAGAATATTGAGATCCAGAGGTGTGCTAGAGTGATTCGAAGCTGATGATAGCTCAACGAGTACATGGATGCATCAAACCTCTGCTCTAAGTCGAAATACAATTTTTAGTGATATTAGATACACTCGTTTGATGGGATCACTGCACGAAGTCTACAAATTGAGGCTATGTGCTGCATTTCAATAATTAGGTACTGAACTTTTTAAACATTTTAAACTACTCGGACACACTCTTGCAGTCAAAATTGTCAGAAAACATTTAATGCTTTACTTAAAGCATTTTCGGAAAGCGCATCTTTATGTTGAATAAGACGATTGGCTAACAACCTTTTGATGAAAACCAGATTCACCGTCTGGGGTCAACGGCTACGCCTTGTGCCTTCTAGGATTTCTGTTTAGATATGCAATTACTAAGCAAGGTTCGTTTGATTAAAAGTACTCTAGCTTGATTTTAAGACTCAAATCAAGGTTATTGATTGACTACTCATTTAATAAATCACGTGAATTTAGTCGTCAAAAATGATAATTGAGCTGCATTTTCGGTACATTTTGGTTAAAAATAGAATTTAGCCAAAAATCGCAAGCCTGCATCTCTCAGAATTTTCGGTTGTACCTTTTAGTTCTTCCAAGGCTGCAGGTCTGAAGTTTTTGCTTGAAATCCTGCAGTTTGGGACGAACCCTAATTTAAAAACTGATTATTTCCTCCTACTGACACTCAAACACACTGGAACATTGATCAATCGAGCATCTTCATTGACAATTCACCCCCAAAAAATGCTCCCTAGCCCATCCAAACCCACCAAAATCAATTTCTCATCCAAAACTTTTTTTCATTCATTCAAAAAAAGAAAAAATCCATTCCGCAATTTCTTTACCATTTCCATCTTTTCTTTTGTGTTAGTAATGTATTATTATTATTATTATAGTTGAAAAAGAGAGATGAGAATTTTTTTCTTTATCAACAAAAGCAGCTATATGCTCTACATCATCATTATTGGAAAAATATTGTCAATACACGTCTAAAGGAACGTGAATATTGAGTTTATGAATATTGGGATTTTCAAGAACTTTATTCATGATTATATGGTTGAGTATTAGGGTGATTTTTGGATATAAATTTGAAAAAGTTTCTCAACATCATACATAAGGGTTATTATTGGATTTCATCAGAGTAGATGAACATTTTTGGTATTATTAGATTTTTTTTAGCTTCAAAGTTTGTCTTCTTTTTGGATATTTTTATATGAAAATTTCTGTGCTTTCGACTTATTTTTAGTAAAAAATTCTGTTATTGTAAATCAATAGATACGTGTTGCTTGAGGGTTGAATGGATGGAATATTTCTTGATGGATTACTGTTCCGAGAATTAGCTTAATTGAAGAACATATTGGATGTTTTCTTCTTTAATTTAAGATCTGTTTTGACTAAAATTAATAAATTTCAAGTATAGTGCTGGACAGAGCTGGTTGCTAGATGACTCGTGAATATTTCTTTCTCTTTCATAAGTTTTCTTGGGGTTTTACAAGTTTCCATTCAATTTAGAACTAGTCTTATGTTACTAAGTAAGAAAGAAAGCCATAAAACATTTTTTAGATCATCTACGGCTTCCAATTTTCTCCTAGCAACTACTGAGTTTTATAACTTTATATGATATGTTCTATTTTTTGGAACATTCACAAGAGTGAACAACTAGATGATATAGTTTAGTTAGTGTCTAGTTACAAAGACGACTAAGAAAATTCGAATGTGATAATTCGTCCTTGTAACTTAACAATGAATAAATAAATCAGCTCATCGTGGTCCATTCGGATGAGTTTTAGTAATTAGATTAGTGTCAAGCCTGAGTACAAAATACAGTCGCTAATATGTCGTTGTGTCGTCGAGTTGACAACCGAACGTAAGGGTCCCCTGAAAGTAATATGACAGCTGTTTTTGGCTCAATTTTACAGCAAGCATGACAATTTGTTTGGGGTTATTTTTGTGCTGTTAAGGGTTTTCTAATTAAAATCTTTAACCGTCAGTCAACCGTCAGTTTAAAGATGCTAGAGTTCTCAAAACCCCGAATTGGCATAAGTTATCGAAAGATAAAGCTGTCTAAAGACATTCTTTAAACACGGCATTGGGTCCCTGTTCACTACAGCCAAGGAGTAAGTCTGTTTTGAGATATGAAACATCTGCAATATCTGAAAAGGCACAAGACTTGAGTTTCTTGAAGTCTCAGTTTTGACGAACTCCAAGAGAATTCTTCGAGGCTTCTTACTTACTTACTTTCTGGTTGGGGCGCACGAAGGCCCATTGCCGCGCAGGAATGATTAAAGACAGCTCGAGGTTAAGAATGATAAGGTTAACCCTCGATTTTCAAGAAACCTAGGAAAGAAAGTTGAAAAAAGTGAAGAATTGTGTCCTTAGACCGGCGTGACTCTGGCTTGCAGTTAGATTTGTTAAAATATTCGGAATTTTATTTGGTATTTTTCTTGTCGCCTTTCTTTGAAAATGTTAACTTGTTACGTAATACAAAAAATTGACTTTTTCATTCCCTTTCCCCTCTCACCTTCGCTAAGACTGCTACGTAATAAGTCAAGGGCCTCTTACAAATATGACTTAATTCAAAAAATAAATTTTAATCCATTCATTAGCAAGACTTCAAAAAAGTCTTCGAAAATTTATTTCCTAGAACTCAGCCTTGAATTTTAAACCCTTTCAAAAACTCTCAAACGTGTATCAAATTTATGAAGTCAAAAGAAAAGAAATCCACAAACTTTTGCTGTTAAAAATTTTTCTTCAAAACATTCTAATTTATTCATTAAAGAAATTAATTTTTATAAGAAAAAAAAAAAAAAAAAAAAAAAATTCTTCAAGCATAAAAGTTTAATGAAAAACTTCAACCATGTCACAGTATAAAATTCTTAAAAAGTTTGTTCTGCAAACATGTACTTTGTCTTGTCTTGTTGTTTATAGTGTAACATGAGAACCTATTGTACCTTCAAGTTTTTCCTCAAAAAATTGATGTTATCACGTCCTTTAAGCATCAACAATAGAATTATTAATAAAATTATTCTCGTTCCACATTAAACATATAAGCTTACATGGCAAGCATGAAGTATGTTTGATGACTGTCATAAATTTGACACTTTATTCAATTGTTGAAAAATAATTCAAGATATTTTCTCTATCATACAGTGTCGTCATGTCCTTACCCTACCTCTTACCATTCACTATGTGAAAATCACACAACATAAAAAACTTCCCTAAAGAAATATCGAGCATACAGTATGGAAAGTGTTTCTCCTTTATTGTTACATGGAAGAAAAATGTCAATATTAATATATCTAGCTGTAGATATACAGCAGTCATGTAAATCGAAAAGAAATGGGATTTGTAAAAGAGTATGAAAGTTGTAGTCAAATATTATTGCATTTTTTTTTGTACATAATAAAATTGCTGGATATATTATATTTTGTAAACTTTGCATACGACATTATGTTGCCATTTTCAATATGAATAGAAAAATAATTTTGCTTCTATTTGGATTTGTACTGTGTTTTTGTAAGAATTTTGTTAGATTTTTGCGACTGTTTTGCTATCGACTTGATTCTGGAATAGGGAATATCTAAGAATATCTGTAGACCCACAGCTTGAAACATTCATCTATGTTCATTGCATTATGGCAGTGGTGGACAACCTGTGTGATAGTTGCCTACCTCAGGACTCCAGGCTAGAGTTGTCAAGATGAGAACAAGATATCCCTGAATTGTCTCAATCTCAAGAATCTATTGATGTCGAGACATAAAAAATGCTAAAAACGTCCTTAGTTAGTGTCCATTGCTGATGTATGTTCTTGAAAAATTCAAGATCTAAATCTAAACGCGGCAATGGGCCCCCGTTCGCCCGAGCCAAGAATGTATTTAAGTAAGTAAAGGAAGAAACTTCCGCTTTAAAGGTCATTTATGACGATGCATTTAGGTTTTGAGTCGAGTTGACTCAGTGGCGAAATGGTTTTGTATATTGTTACCTATTTTTTTCGATACCGAACAAGCAGTCATTGGTTTGAGACTCAACAGGAAAAACTTTTCCACCTATCCTTTTTCGAATAATTTGTCTTGAAAACTCGACTCACAGTTTTCCTTTGTAGGTGTAGTAAACATATACTTGACTGTCTTGACTGTCTTGACAATAACTGATCTAACAATGACTAAATGAACTGAGGAAATGCTTTTACTTATATAGCTAGAAAACTGCTAACTATGCAGTTTCTGTTTGTGCTAAGTCACGAAATAACCTACTTCCTGGGTGGCGTTCTGCCTATGTTTACTACATAGGGTAAATGGACTGGTTCTGATTCCACTATGAACTGGATGTCTACTGAGTGCAGTGAGCTTGGACACCCTTACTCGTTAAGCGATCATTTGCCACGAAACTACCTAGCGCAGCTCTGGATATCAATGATCTAAATAATCAAAGATTTTATGAATGCTTTTGTCGTTCAGATCTATCATAATAATTAGCCAGATTCCCATTAAATCCGACATCATGCCAGAGTCAAGCCTCCAACCTGTTGCCGGATTAAAGATTGATAACCCAACTTATGTTATTCGGACCATAACACAACTAGACATCTAACTGACAACTCTGCCTCATTTTTTTTTTAAATTTTCCAATTTTCCAAACAAAATAAGAGACTCATAAAGTTTCCAATTGATATAAATTTTTCTCACCAAATTCCATTAAATCCTGTAAGATTTTTCTGTTAGTATACAGCCATGACAAGAAGATCTTGTACATTTTATATTCGCATTCGTTCAATATATTTTTTTTTGTTTCTTTTTCTTCTTCTCAAAACACTCTTTATGGAAATTTTTATAGACAGTAGGAATCCTAGGTGCTTATATAATGTTCGGATATTAAAAGAAGGAATAAACATTAAAGAGAATTGCTGATGAGAGTTTTGTGCCTCGGCAGGTGTTTGTTTGTGATGTTAAACGTTTTCCACCTCATCTATCAGTTTCAATGAAGTTCAAAGAGGCATTTTCAGGTTTTCCACTTTTATGTCGGTTCTGTTTGTTGCAACTCACACACAAATCAAACGTAAGAGGTTAAGAATTGTATGATGAAAATTATACTAAGGCATACATGCACAAAGGCGCGAACGTAAGTATGTAAAAATAAGGCGAAATATTTTGCACGCGATAAAAGTGTTTTATGTTTATTTTATGACTCTTATGCTACCTTTTTTCTATCTCCCTTGACTCACACGAAGCTTTACTTTCTTCGGCAATATTTTTTGAATTTACAATATCTACGCGCGTCTGATGGAATGTTCCTGACGTGACAAGAATACTTTTTTGTGTCTTCCTTCTCATCTTCCTTTACATCTTTTGAAATGTCAAGAATGGCGAGGAAAAGTTTTGACTGAAAATTTTCTCTTTTTTGTGCTCATGAAAATTGAATGAAAATTTCTGCTGTCATCATCGGTAGCTTAGCTTTAAGTATGATATATATTGTGACAATGGAGGGAATTTCAAACTATTAAGAGATATAAATGACTGCTGGATTGAGGAGGAAATATGAGGAAAATATTTTTCTATTTTTTTGTGTTTGAAAATTCAGCAATTTTTTGAGTTTTATGGTTGATTAATGTTGTGATGTGGATGTCATGAGATGGATATTGGAGATGGAATTTGATTTTTGAAGAATCAGCGAGTTATTGGGGGATATTGATAGTTTTGGGAATTTTCAAGATAGATTTAGAATAGAAACTTGTTTAGATTGTTGGTATTTTGCAGCTATGGGAGAGTTTATGGATTATAAATCATAGACCAACCCTTATTTGACTACTTCTCTGGACGTATAAATCAAATGCGTTCCATGACTCTGATTAGGCGTCTTGTAAATTTGATTAAATCGATGGCTTCCGTCTGCCAATTAACATTACCGACACAGAAAGGACAATGTAAAATCAGACTGACACGAAGCTGGTATGATTATATGTAACGTACTTCATAAAACTGCATGTTGGCGGAAACAGATGTCTGGTGGTTGATCAGTAAAAAGTGCAAGCCCGTGTATCTCAAGTGCAGGAAATATTTTTTTAGGTTAGTTCTATTTCACACTCTAAAACCTTTCGATGCTGTGTGCTATCTTAGCATGTGCTGAATTAAAAATATTTTATTCTCTTTTCATTTATATGAGTAATGAATTTACTACAATATTTGGCTAGGGCAAGTAAAACATACCAAAACCTCCGTCTTTAAAACCCAGTTATTCTTAATCCTCAAAAAGTATCTTGTTAGACACAGATGTAAACAAAATTGCCATGAAAATTTTGTACAATTCGGAATTAAATAGAAATTTGTCATAAATTCTTTTTTGGTCGCATTGAATGTGAACTCAACGACCTTAATACTTAAACTGCACAATTTTGGCTGCATCTCTTTATAATCGGCAAGGCATGAAGCAACCCTGACGCAAAAGCGTGTTCAAGACTTGTTTAGCATAGGTTTTTGGGGGTCAAAACTTCCACCTTCTTGGAAAAAAATGCTTCAATTTTCTAGGATTTTTCATGAAAAATTTCTAGCATTGCTTTTGTCTTGATATTTCTTTGACGCTCTAAACATGAACAAACATGGAATTTTTAAATACTTTAATTATGTACGCTTAATATACTTAAAAAATCTTCTAAATTCCTCCAAAGAAAAGTAAATTTCCATCTCATATCTCATATTATTCCAAGCCATGAATTTTTCATTAATTATTCCACTTAATCCCCTCCAAAAAAAAAGTCTTAAATTATTCAAAAAAAAAGGAAAGAAATTCATATTTTTCTCAAGTCCCACACTCGCATAATTTTCGTTTAAAAAAATCCTCGCTTTAAATTAAATTAAAATGACAATAATTTAATTAGTCGACAATATGAGAATCGTAAATAATTTAAGTAATAAATCATGTTGACATTCCATTTCTTCATTTCCTTCAGCTGAGAAAAAAAGCATTTCTTCTTTCTCCGACACAGAATGATTGAAGTCGAGGCAATTAATAGCACATGAATTAAGCTTTGAATCAAGAATGAGGAACTTATAAAAAATCAATATTTAATGAAATTTGTTTTGCGTAAATTTTAAAAATCAGATTATATCATTTTAGTCGGTCCTTTGTTAATTCAATTAAGCTTGATCCATTTTGGGGATATACAAACAGTTATTTGATGGATTTTAAGGCTTAAATCATTAAAAATAGACTTTAAGGTAATTAGAAAATCGATAATATTTTGGATAAAATTCATTAAATTTTTGTGGCTTTAAAATTTTGAAGGAATTAAGATCAACAAAAGGAAATTATAATGATCAAGAGATTAAGAGTTGAAGTTAATGAATTGGAAAATCCTGAACTGTTGGCGACTTACTAATGGTTTATTAATTTACAATGGCTTACTAATGGCCATGACAATTGGTGACATTTTGACTGCAAAACACAGAATCGAGGATTTTAGGTAATAAACTGGTCTAGGAAGAAGTCAAGGAAGAGATTTTTACAAGAGCACGATAGATGTTTCCAAAAAAAACAACATAATTACAGAACTAGTCATACAAAAAGTCATGTTTACTTCTTTTTGGGGTTTATAGCTTTGTTCAACGCGGTTTTGCGGGATATAGTAAAAATAGTAATAAAGATTTTTTAGAGCAAAAACTAATCATAGAGAATTATTTAGATTTTTTCTTACAACTATGAGCCTTTACTACCATTTAATACCAAAATAAAGTTTTTAATTAAATTTCATGGTAGTTGAGAGCAAAAAATGTATTCCATTGAGGACTACGTTGGAAAGTTTCGAGGGAAGCCAAAAAATTTTTGCAAAATATCGGTATACTTTTGCAAAAAAATCGAGACACTTCTAAATTTAGCATTATTGGGGTTTTTTTTAGACTATTTTGAGTCATAATTGAGGGTTTGTCGGGACACCTCAGCAAGGAAGAAAAGTAAACCCAGTCTAATCCAAAAATACAGCAAATGGCCGCCCTATCTATAATGAGACCAAGACTTTTTGGTCGCTTTCTGAGCGACACAAATGAAGAATACTTCGTCACGGAAATTTAGAGTCTCCGTTTACACTCGTTTATTGACACCAAATGAAAGCCGCCTTAATATGCCGTCTTCTTCATTTGTGTTACTCGGGCTTGTATAAATCACAAAATTTCAGAAAGCTTATACTATTATTGTTACGAAGAATCCAAGCAAATTGAGGGTTTTTTTTTTTAAACGGTCAGAAATGTTCAACCTCTAATCCCTTTCTTCCCACCTGACTTCGCTCCTAGCCCCTGATGATTGGAATATCGCCGTTATAATAGTAAAATGCGAAGCTGCACTGATGAGACAAATATTGTGGTTAGTCACAACATGTTTAGTTTTATGAGCATACTCATGTGCATGCTCATGTGCATGCTCATTGTCTGTTCGGGTTTTAAGCATATTTAACTCACTTTGATCTAAATGTTAAATACTCAAATTTGCATTCATGTCTACCATATTTTCAATAAAAATCTCTTAAACTTAATAAGATGAATCCAAAATTCCGAAATAATTGAAATTGACATTTCAGCACCAAGGCTCAGATACTCAACAATATTGTAAAATTTTTACATTCTTTTGTGAGTGTCTGAGCCTTGTTCAGCACCTCATCCTCTTCATTTGCATCAACTTTCGTGTGGTCGTCGTGAACTTAACATTTCTTCCTAAAAAATAATGAAATGGATAACTTAAAATTTGACATTTAATTAATATTCGTATGCGAAAAGAAAACTTATCAAACTCCAGACACGTGTAGGATGATGATGAATGCAATGTAGGCACTTAATGTAGATTAATGATTCCGTCAAATTTCTTGATATTCAAATGAAACTTTTAATGAATTAAATTACTACGCAAAATAAGAACTACTTTGTTTATAATTATTTAAAATAAATCTTGGATTAATGCTGATTGTTACTCTCAACACTGACTTATTACTGTCTCAATAATTCACTGAAATATTTTGTCGATGATCAGTAAATGAATGGATGAGGTAAAGTAAGAAGAAAAAACAAAAATGTTTATTAACTAACGTAAGATTAAGAGGCAAATATCAAGCCACAGATAATCTTTTTTTTTACAAAAATTCCAATACAATATAGCTTGAATTCTTTTAAAACTGTACACAAATATAGAAATATTCCCATTGTCTTGATCAAATGAACGAGAATTAATCTTTAAAGCACATAGCAATAGCAGTAAAATCAAGGTAATCTCCAAATTGTATATACATCGTCGTCATGTTAAAAACCTTGCAAAATAATAAAAAATAAAAAAAGTAGAGAAGAATCTAAATCCACTTCCTTCTCATTATAGTGTGTATATTTGTGCAGACATATATTCTTATTATACATAAGTACATATTGTATAATATAAAATTTACTCTATAGGAAATGTAAATATTTAACGAGATGAGATTTTATTTTAGTAAAACATATAATTTTTTTTGAGATCACTTTATGATGAAAGAATGAGAATTTTATTGTGGACGGTTTATCTTGGGTTTTTGGATTCTGAGAAGGTAATCACATTTTGTGCCTTAAAATGATTGTTATTTCCTCTTAATCCCATTGTTTTGGGTCATTTAGGTTTTCTTTTCGTTTACAGTATTATTTAGGAGCCGTTCACTTATTACGATCGCTTTTTAGGGGGATGGGGGTCTAGAAATTAGTTTTTACGTAATAAGTTAACGACCCCTTGTCAAGCTACTAATCTTTAAGGAAGGGGAATGGGGAGGTTAACCAACTGGATATGCCTCTGTGTACTTTTGGGAGAGATGTTGACCAAATTAGGAGGAAGTGTGCTTAAAAAATTTATTTTAAAATTCCTACTGAATGCCCCTTTACCCTCCTACATCTCTGAATCAAATCAAAGTAAAAAAGTTTCGATGGAGTGGATGTAATATTCAGAAAGCTGTAGAAGGTCCACTAATGATAAGAATTCATGTTGAAAAGAGGCTGTTGAGACTTTGATGCACTAGACAGAGTTAGCTGGAATTCAGGAGATGGACTTTTGAGTCCTGTAGACTCCATTAAAGTTTGAATTCTACTTTTTAATCGACTCCACTGAAGTCGGATTCCAAAATAGAGTGCGGTTAACTCTAGCCATAGGTATAGGAAATTGACAAGTCAACCTACTTTTGGTGTCATCTGAGAAAAATTATGGATTAAAATTGATCTGCTATATTGCATTTGTAGTGTTTAAGCTTAAGCAATAATGTCGACAATGCTCCCGTTCTTGAAATCGTTCGCATTTCAGCTGTTGAGCCTCAAATCGTTATTCCTTTGTGGTTTAGTCTTAGCCGTTACTGATAGGTCAAGCCTGGTTCTTCTATTTTGATTCTTAGCTAGTAAGGATGGAGGCTTATTAAGCCTTCGCACTTTGTATTAACCAGAGCCTCATTCGACTCACCTCCACTATGTGTCTTGGTATCTAGATATCATATAAATCGACTGATTGTCCATGTCTGGAAAAATAATTGTTATGCTTTCTCGAAATCCCGGTCCCGATAAATTTTCGAAATCGAACATTTTAACAGCGAAAATCAATGAACTAACATAGGTAAATTGTAAAATTGCGGAAATATTATAAAATGAAATCAAAATTTCGAGATAGTAATTGTGGCTCAAGATTGATCGAATTCATAATCCTGGCTTACAATTCCAATAAAACTATGAAAATCTCTGAAATTCTCTCTAAAACTTCAAAATGCACCTTATACACTTCATCCAAAAAACATCCAACTTATTCCATTATTTTCTTCTTGTTGCTTCGTTTTTTTTTTGCTGCTTTCCTTTGAGCAAAAAAAGCGACCGAGTGAGATAGAAAAATTGTGTATTTATGCAAATTATCGTCCTACGTATTTCAGCTTTTATGTATTTAGAATAAAGAAAAATTTAAAGCAATTTACTGCGGATCTATAAAAGAGCTTACAAAACATGAAGAAAAATGCGGACATAAAAAAAATTTCTCACTTCAAAAAGAGATTAGCGCTGGGTTTTTAATTCCTTTAAGGTAAAATATTTTTGGGACTTTATCTGGGCTTGATCAGCACCAAAAATTTCCTTTATTTATGTTACTTTAAGGATATACAGAGTCTGAGCATCATGTCCTTGATGGAAACTGAAGTTTATAAATTATTTACGTGCTAAAGAAGCTTTTGGAACTAATCGATTAAGGAAATTAGAGTTGAATAATTTTTGGGTTATTGATTTAGTTGCTCCATTTCTATTTTTAGATCATGTCTGCATACCCATTGAGTATTGACTGCTCAACAGATTTTCAAAGTCATATGAATCCCATTTGTTATTTTATGTCCCAAATTCTACGAATCCGTTCTGGTTTTGATGGATTCTGTATTTAACAAATTCTCTGGAAAATATATCGCAAGCAAAAAAAATGGATTGACTTTCACACGAACATGATGGAAGGTCAATGGGCTTTTTGTAACCTCTGGGAGATATCCTTTTTTTGCTTGTTTTGTTTTTTCTGCTACATGACGTTGTTTATTCTTCGACCAGTTTTTGTGGAAAAATTATATTTTTAGCTGGTAGTTGTACGTATATTGTTTTTTGTACTTAAAAAATTTTTAATTCAGACCCTTTAATGTCAGTCACGAAAGGCATAAAAATGGTTAATTTGGCATGGGATTTGGCATTTGGTACCTGATTAAACGTATTGTGCAAATTGGGATTGAAACTAACTATGAATGATATAAAATGTCAAAAGATCTGAAATGTGGGATAAGAACAGTATCGTTACGAATTCCAGAATTGACGCTGTCCTCTAGCTCTATGTAAGCGTGAGTATATAGCTCACTCGGTAAGCACACCTTGTCAAAAAACATGAAATGTGAAAACTTAGCCTAAGAATTGACGGCCTGCATTTTCTACGTGCTAGATGCGAAACTAGGTGACATAGCTAGCAACAGAGTCTCATGGAAAGCCTTCTGTTGTAACCTCCACACAGGAACATGGTTGCAATAAGTAACTAAGTAAGATACGATGGCATGCAGTCTTCAACTGTATATTATAGTTCGTCCAAGGCTTGAGGCCTGTGCATTTTCTCTGGAAGCCTATGTTGCTCTGCTCTTGAGAGCATGCTGTTTGCTTACTAGTGCTTTCCCTACTAGGAAATGAACATACTCACTTAAATGAGGATGCTTGATGAGGAATAAATTCATGAGATAAACTCAAAAAATATAATTAAATATGATGAATTCTGTGAACATAGTCATGAGTATCCTTATGTCATGTCTGTTCGAGTTAGATAGTGCCTATCTGACATTGGCATTTTGTACCTTTTCCTATTTTCCTCTTATTGTTTACTTGATCCAATTAAAAGTATTTAGATTCTAATGAAAATTGCTGAAAAGCCTAAATTTAACACAAAAATTACCATATTAGATTATATGTATAAAATCATAGTTCTATACATCAAACCAATAAAATTTTATTAAGGAACATTTGTTTTCACTAACAGAAAGGCCATACAATTATCTCCATAGATTCCATCAATAAAAATAAGCTAAACCTCCTTTTAACATTTATGTTCCCAAACCCGATTTCTCCACATTAAAATTCTCAAACAAAAATCATCAAGAACATCCCAAAAGGCTTCTCATTCGATAATTTATTTTCATTATTCTCAGCATTTTCAATTGGCACTTGAGAAAGAGCAAAGAGCAATAATATGGAAAACGAGATCAGAAAATAATAGAAATGTGAAGCATAAAAAAAGGGTTTGAATATCTCGATGAAGCTTTAAATCACCCACAGGCCAGAACACCCACGCAAATTTTCCCATAACCACCGAAAATGAAAATCACGGGTTTCCAGAAACACCACTTGTAAATGTATGTGGTGGTTCTGGAATGTAGTGAATTTCATAAACACCACATGTATTTCCAAGTGGTGGATAAAATCACACGTGTGATTTTAACCACCACATACATTTGTACGTGGTGTTTCTGAAATCACGTGCGTTTCAAATCACCCACAAAATTTGGTCTGTGGGTGATTTGGGAATTAATGTAATTTTTCATGAAGTACAAAATTACAAATTTCAATACAAAATTTCATTAAAATTTTAAAGTTTTTTTATTTATTTATTTTTTTTTTATTTTTGTTACAAGCCTAGATTTTGAGTAAAAAATCAGAAATTAACACTTTTATAATATTGAGCTATAAGTCGAAAGTATTAAAGCATATGGATTGACATTTAATCGGGAAGCCCTCAATTAAAAAATGATGGTTGGATAAGTCATACGCTTCGAAAGCGAAACACTAGGGAAGCTGTTTTAAGTGGGATCGTCCTTATTCTTAAACTTATTCTCCCACGCTTGGGTGAAATCCACAAAGAAAAAGCCAGGCTCAGAAACTAGGCGGTATCGGTGGAATTTATATGGATACGGTGGTATTTAGCGGTATTTGTATGGATGATCTCAGCCTGAGAAAAAAGGCAATAGAGTCAGATAGAAGGCCTTTTGTAATAACCTAGACTCTAAGTCGGAGCATGGTTCCAGTAAATAAATAAGCATAGACATTTGGCTAATCATTCCTTTTTTATTAGTAAAGTCTCACATTCTGAAAGTTACGAGAGTACGAGTTAATGAGGATAAGGCTAAGTTTCTTAAAGATGCTGCAACGAAGATATCAAGGAAGCTTGTGGGATCGCATCTTGTTATTGGTGATAAGAAATCCCAAGTGGTCAACGACTTTGTCTACTTTGAACTATAAGTCCATAACCATTATTAGTAATAACTTTGACATAACACTGGAGATTAAGTGAAGGATATTGGCATCCCAGGTAGTATAATATTTAGTTAGACATCTACTAACGTCGAGGAGAATCTCAAGACATGCCAAATTAATCATGTATAAGAAACTAGCCCGCCAAGTACCGCAATGGTTCAGAGTCATGGAAACGGGAGTGCAAATGGAGTTTTTAAGTAGAGGTTCCTTAGAGTTATCTTTGGAACCAAGAGAAAAGGTGACCAGTATAAATTTCGGAGCAACGCAGAACTGCAGGCTTAAGTTCAGCCCATCAAAGCCTGTTCACTTTGACACTTCTTATAATATCAGCCAAGCGTGGGAGAATAAGTTTAAGAATAAGGACGATCCCACTTAAAACAGCTTCCCTAGTGTTTCGCTTTCGAAGCGTATGACTTATCCAACCATCCTTTTTTAATTGAGGGCTTCCCGATTAAATGTCAATCCATATACTTTAATACTTTCGACTTATAGCTCAATATTATAAAAGTGTTTAAAAATGGCTCATCGCACAAAGAATCACTCAATTAAATCAAAAATATAATTTCTGATTTTTTACTCAAAATCTAGGCTTGTAACAAAAATAAAAAAAAAATAAATAAATAAAAAAACTTTAAAATTTTAATGAAATTTTGTATTGAAATTTGTAATTTTGTACTTCATGAAAAATTACATTAATTCCCAAATCACCCACAGACCAAATTTTGTGGGTGATTTGAAACGCACGTGATTTCAGAAACACCACGTACAAATGTATGTGGTGGTTAAAATCACACGTGTGATTTTATCCACCACTTGGAAATACATGTGGTGTTTATGAAATTCACTACATTCCAGAACCACCACATACATTTACAAGTGGTGTTTCTGGAAACCCGTGATTTTCATTTTCGGTGGTTATGGGAAAATTTGCGTGGGTGTTCTGGCCTGTGGGTGATTTAAAGCTTCATCGAATATCTCATCTAATGCACATCGCCATTCTCAAATCACCTCATCGATGTGAAGTTGTGAATTTAAAAAATTTGATATTCAGCATGAAGTTTCGTTTAAATATTCATTTGTTAAATGGCCAAATAAAATATTTAGAATGTGAAAAAAGGGAGCAAGAAGAACCGCCATATATTTCGATTACTAAGCCATTATAGCATCTCATGTACAGATACGTCACAAATCTCAAGGGAAAGAACTTTCTTTCTCTCCCCAAAAAAAAGAAGAAGTTCCGCTTCACAAAATTATTGCAAATAAAATGAAGGAAGAAGGAACTGAGGAATTATCGAGGAGAGAAAAATTTATTGGTGCGCAAAATTTAGGTCAAAAAATAATTCATTTTATAGTCTGCATTACATGATTTAATAATGACTTCAATTTTACTATTTGAAGGTGATGGATTCAGGCTAAAAGGGGGCTAATTTGCAATGCAGTCTTCACAGAGGGACGCTTATGGAACCCTCACAGGGCGTCCATTCAACCCTCACAGATGGGTGTTCATGCAACACTCACTTGGACGTCCATACAACACTCACATGGCGTTCATACAACTCTCATAAATGAGTCGATACAACCCGCACAATGTTCCCATACAACCTTCATAGGGTATTCATTCAATCCTCATAAGGCGTCCGTACAATCCTCATAGAGGGACGGCTATACAACCCTCACATGGTGTGAATATAACCCTTGAATGGCATCTATACAACCTTCATAAGATATCCATATAACCCTCTAGCCACTCTCAAAAAAGAGCGCCAACACAACGCCCCACAGCAGGCTTCCATAATAACCTCTCAGGATGAGCGGCTCCCCTACATTCTCAAACAAGTTTCTGAGTATGCCCCTGAGCGTATTTCACCCAAAATTCCATTAAAATCATTTTCCAATCCATTCCCAAGTATTAAACTTTTATTGGCGAATCCATAATAAAAAAATTTTTATCGTCGCATTTAAATTCTTGAGATTAAATCAAGGGGTGAGAGCTCCTCAAAAAGTGCAAAAATTTGCAGCAAAGTGCAACAAAGTGCAATAAAGTGCAATAAAGTGCAACGAAGTGCAAAAAAGTAGAGAAAAGTGCAATAAAGTGCTACAAAGTGCAGTAAAGTGCAACAAAGTAGAGAAAAGTGCAATAAAGTGCAACAAAGTGCAATAAAGTGCAACAAAGTGCAATAAAGTGCAACAAAGTGCAATAAAGTGCAACAAAGTGCAGTAAATTGCAGTAAAGTGCACTAAGTGCAATAAAGTGCAGTAAAATGCAAGAAAGTGCATCAAGTGCAACTAAAGTGCATTGAAGTGCAGCAAGTGCAGATGTTTCAGACTAAAGTGCAACCAATTTTAAACTTATTTTTAAAATTTTTAAATGCTATAAAACATTTTTTTACACTCAAATATTCATAGTATATGTCACAAAAATAAAAATTTTGGACAAATTTAAAAATTATACTTCAGAAAAATTTTACATTATTTTGAAACATCTGCACTTAGAGCACTTTACAGAACTTAAACTGCACTTGATTGCACTTCCTGTACTTTATTGCACTTGATTGCACTTTACTGCACTTTGCCGCACTTTACTGCACTTTACTGCACTTTGCTGTACTTTGTAGCACTTTACTGTACTTTGCTGCACTTTATTGCACTTTACTGCACTTTGCTGTACTTTGCTGTACTTTGTAGCACTTTACTGTACTTTGTTGCACTTTACTGTACTTTGCTGCACTTTATTGCACTTTACTGTACTTTGTTGCACTTTATTGGACTTTACTGCAGTTTGCTGTACTTTATTGCACTTCACTGCACTTTACTTTACTTTATTGCATTTAACTGCATTTTGTTGTATTTTACTACACTTTACGATAATTTACTGCACTGTACATGCTTTATATTTGAATAACCTTCCAAAAAGCAAAATTTTTCCTCATATTTCTTATTTTTGGGTAAAAAAATCTCAGAAAACCTGTATTTGGCCTAAATTTTGCAATATTAGAGTAAAAAACCTTTAAAAAAACCAAATTTCTCCTATATCAAGTTGAAAAATCCTCGAAAAAGCCAAATTTCGCCATAATTTTCCTATGTTATGGTGACAAACATTTGGAAAAGTCAAATTATGCCTCAATTTTTCTATAATGGGGTGAAAACCCTCGGAAATGACTATTTTCGTATAGCTTTCCTTTCACCAGAAAGAAAAACTACCGGAAAACGCTATTTCCCACCTTGGTTTCCCAATATTAGAAAGAAAAAATCTTAGAAAATACAATACCGCCAAATATTGCCGATACCGCTTGGTTTCTCTGCCAGGGACGAAGTGCAATAAAATGCAACAAAGTAGAATAAAGTGCAACAAAGTAAAGCAAAGTACAACAAAATTGAGAAAAGTGCAACAAAGTAGAGAAAAGTAGAGAAATGTGCAATAAAGTGCAACAAAGTGGAGAAAAGTGCAACAAAGTGCAATAAAGTGCAACAAAGTTGAGAAAAGTGCAATAAAGTGCAGCAAAGTGCAACAAAGTGCAATGAAGTGCAACAAAGTGCAATAAAGTGCAACAAAGTGCAATAAAGTGCAACAAAGTGCAACAAAGTGCAATAAAGTGCAATAAATTTCGCTAAAGTAGAGAAAAGTGCTGAATTTGCAATAAAGTGCAGTGAAATCACGGTCAAGTGCAATGAATTGCAATGAGTAGAGTAGAGCTCTCACCCCTTGGATTAAATTGAAAAATCCTAAAATTTTTAAATCGCCGAAAAAAAAATAGCTTCACGAGCTCAACTTTGTTGCCTTCAAGCTGAACAAAAAAAATAATATTGACTGTTCATTAGTAAAGTCTGTGATTTATTAGTTTGTATTGCCTTTTAGCCAAAAAAAATTATTCGCAATAAATAATCATGCTCGGTTCACTGCTCTGACTGAAATCTCTCATTAGTATTATGTTTGGAATCATTAAATGGATTTTTACTTTTAGCACAGAATTAGTTAGGTTTTTAGGAAGGGATTATTGAGTGTATTTTAATATTGTGCGTGTGTCAGGATGAAGTCAGCTGAATTATTTGAGAAATATTTGTATAAGGAAGGAGATTTGATGTGTTTTATTATAGGGAAATGGATTAGAAGTTGAATTATGATTAAAATGAGCTAAAGCTCGGTTAGTTTTGATGGGAAAGACTATTAATGACATAATCTTCGATGCACATGCTGAAAAGAAACTCAATTTTTTGTACGTCAGGGAAATGGCATGTCATTTGGATGTATTTTGCAGCCTGGGTCATGAAAAAATTGTCTTCATCGACTGACCCGTGCAACACATCGTGACAATTTTCATTTTGTCGTCAAAATGAGCCGCATTGTGCTTCTTGAGTAGTTTTTTGCAGTGGCTAGGACATCTCTGTCTTTAGACATTCCCTGCGCGTGGCAATAGGTCCTCATGCGTCCCAGCCAAGGAAGTTAGTAAGTAAGAACATCTCTACATTACCACCTTGATGACAAGACGTAGAGGTACCTTAACGGCATTGTTGCGACTGTTTTTGATTCAATTTTATGGTTGGCAGCCGGACTTATTGACACAATTTGTACTTTTGTCGATGAAGACGATTCTTTCTCTATTGCATGATCCAAGGTACATCAATTCAATGTATCTAGTCCAAAACTTATGTTAAATTGGACTAATCATGCTCCAACAGTTAGAAATCATGTGGCTAGCATAAATGCTCACAACTTACAATTACTTCAATATTGATTATTCTCAGTTGAGTTCCTCAATAATTTCAGTAACAATTTTCCAAAAAAAAACCAATAATCAGTTCCAAAACAAACATTAAAAAATTACATACTTAACATTCCATAATCAAATCATATAATAATATAAAATTTTCATATTAAAAGGTCACATGAGTATGAATAAAATAATACATACTAAAATGTCAAGTACACATTCCGAAAAAAATAAATTTCTAAGTCTTCCCACACAACTTACCACATAGCAACACATATTTCAAAATGACAATCAGTCAGCCATGGCTGAAAAAAAAAATTTGAATATCAAGGAACAATTGTTATGCAAAGAAATTAAAATCAAACATTTACTTTAATTCTCATAAAAAGCTGCACGGGAGGGAAAGAAATGGAAGTAAAAATCAAATAAAAACTCGTACGAAACGCAAAAATTCATGCGTCACGTAATGAATAATGACAATGAAATTTGTTAATCCTTGATTAGCGCAGGTGGGTTTCAGTGTTGTTTAAAGGGAGGCGTTTGGAAGTTATGTAACGCTTAAGGGTGGGCTTATGAGAAGAATTAAGGTAGACAGACTCCGGTGGATAGAATAGGTTGTTAGGAAACCTGAGGAAGTTCCATTATAAAAGATCTTTATGTCAAATTTTGTTGATGGCAAGAGGAGCTAGAAAAGTCCAAGAAATCACAGAGAAAAGCTGTAAAAAGATATAGCATTGCATTTGGTATCGATAATTTGCAGACGGAAGCAATCGATAGAACCAGCTCTATGAGAAGCCTAAGTGAGGTCACTTAAGTGTAGGTTTAAAAAACCACAAGGAAAAAAACGTCTTGCAGCTCTAGAAGCAACATGGCGTAGGATGGTTCTAAGGAAATGTCAGTTGGATGCAAATATGGATAATTTGTACAAATTGTGTTGAGAAGTCAACAACAAAGTCAGACTGGAAGCCTTTTGTGGTTACCTGGTCTCCACATCATAGGTTCAATGCTTCCACATTACTGTTTCAGCAACGATGCAAAAAGGCTTTGAATTAGAAACCAGCAGAAGTTATCTAAAGACAGATCCAGCTTTTGACGTACTCTAAATGCGGCAGTAGACCCTAATAAGCCTTCGCCAAGGAAGTAAGTTGGTAAGACTTCACGTCGGTTCATGGTTCCAGTAAGTAAGTAAGTAAGGTATCATGTAAGGACTTATGATTCTGTTCACTAGCATTAAAATGAAGGAAGTGCAAAAAAATGTCTAAAAACAATTTTACTGTTACGTAAAATCCAAACCATCCCTAAATAGAAGTAAAAATGTTTCACAAACGTGTGCTGTTTGTCTGAAAAGGAAGCAAAAATGGTTTTTAGAATTCCTTTTATGTGCTTTCTCACGCAAGTAATTGTAAAGTACAAAAACCTTTTTTCGTCTTCTTTTAAATTTGATTTTGGTGTCTTCTTTGTTGTCCCAACACACGAATGGAACTAGAATCAACACAAGCACACCTTTATGAATAGAATCGCATAAAAGTAAGAAGTAAGAAGTCTATTTTGCATAATATTCGCACAAAATTTTTTCCCATCGTCAAGTGCTTTTAAGAATTTTCATACAAAAATACTTTTACAGCCAACTTTATCATTCTGAACTTTTAAGTTTACACTCTTCGATGTTGATGATGATGATGACAACGAGGAAGGAATTTACGGTTTGTTTATATTTTAAATTTATAATGAAATACACATGTTTTTTGTGCTGCTTATTTGGATTCTCTAACCTGGGGTTTAATTTTGAGAAAGGAAACAACATTGTTGAGATAGAAACTGATACGATAAATTTGAGCTGTTTTCCTTACTGGAGGAAATATGAAAATATGGTAAAAGGATCAGTAAATTTTTGAGGGATACACGAGCATTTACCTCAGGCGCCGTTTGAAAATGTCAAAGAATTTCCACCCAAAAATTATTTAAAAAATTGTTAATTTTTTCTATGGAAATGTTTAATTCTGTTTCGGGCGATGAAACCTTTTACAGTTGGGTATTGCGAAAAATTTGAAGAACAATGAACATTTTACTTAGAATTATTTAGTAATGTTGAAGCAGATTACAAGCACTATGACCTTAACCAGCAATTTTTGAGTAAATTCCTTTTGAATACTTAAAATGGGTCTATTTTACTTTATACTAAGGAGCTTTACAATGCGGATGAGGGGTGTCAAACCGAATTCTTGATTCGACCATCAATTAATAAGAAAATTCGTGACTTAATTCATCTATAATCAAATGATGCAGAAATATTTTATAAAAGTAGATGAGTCAAATTAATTTTTAACTTTAACTTATTTGTAATAATTTCCAGTTTTTGACCCAAATCACAATTCCTGACTCAAATCCTAATTTCTGACACACCATAATCTATAGTCTTTTGCCTGTTAGGAGTAAGGTGAACTTTAAAGTAAAATTACACAATTATTACGACTATGAATTATCAAAATAGCTAGAAACCGAGATGAATTTTACATGGAGTAGACTAGAATCGAGTCAACTTTCCCAGTTGACCCATAAATTTCCAGTTGTTTAAAATTTTTAGATTTTTTTTATAAATTTTCCTATTTACTTAAAAAATAATTTTTAATCTCTACTCATAAAAAAGGCATAATATTCGAATAATATCAAAGACACAATCCAAATGAGCACAGATATAAAAATAATCAAAAAATTGTCCCACAAATTATTTTTAGCTAACAAACATGCGACCACTTTAACAAAAATCATGTTAAGCCGAGTTGCTCAGTTTTTTTCTCACAATTTTTCTTTTAAAATCAAGCTATGAATAGAATGGAAATTTTTTTTTTGTCACAACACAAACATTTTTTTCGCATTGTTGGATTCTAAATTTAATCACGATTATGTAGATAAAATTTTCATTTATATCACTTCTAAAATAAATTTGAATTTTTGAAAAATAATGGCAAATACATTTAATTTCACATTGAGATTTAAAATCGCAGTACCTCCAGCTCATAAGGCTGGGCCCTTTAAGCATTATATATATACACATTGATAATTTGACTAACTTCTTGATTCTAATTCTAATTTGAAAGACTTGAGCACAGAATTTTGAATTAAAATAATTCGATTTCACTAAAGCAAATTATCCTCTTTTTTGGAACATTTAAGAAGTTACTAGATAATAGAGTGGAGCATACCGAACTACAAGGTAGAGTAAATCCCATTTTTGTCTCAAAAATTGTTCATAATTAGCCGAAAGGGCAACTTTGTGTCTTCTCGTTAATACAATAATACGTAACTATGCTCTAGAAAATATGCTGTGCTGTTCGGACCTGCTTATTATTTTTAAAAAATCAAATATTTTCGGCCGATTTCAATAAAGTGAACTATCCTAATTTTTGAATTTTTAATTTTTTTTTTTTTTGGAAAATATCTCAAAACTTTGCACTTTTTTGGATTGTAGTTTATAATTGTGGGAACGAGCCGTAAGCAATCCATATCATTTGATTTTTGTCGTTTTTATACATGAATAAACTATTCAATTTCTTAGTCAAATCTAGTAGATTTACTAAAATATTGCTGTAAATTCGTCACTAACAAATCTAGCAAAATTTCAAGTACAGAACAATTTTTATAGAGACAAAATCTGCAGAAATCACACAGTATATAATAAAGTTAATAATTTGCCCAAAATTTCCCATCCTTTTCCCATATGATGATATCTTCAGATACATAATTTACCCAAATAAACAGCACATATGAGCAGAAATAGCATTTCCATCTCATAAGGTAGTAAAAGTAAAACTGAATTAAATTCTAGGTAGTGTAATTAAATGAATATGTAAGGAAGACATAAATAAATACGCAAAATAGCTGACTCACCGAAAAAACAAAACAAAAAAAATATAAACTTTATTTTATTGTGAAGCTGTGAGGCAGTAGATGCTGGGATATTTTCTCTTCAGCATAGCACATCAACATAAACATGAGCACATAAACACATACACAAAACTCAATGGAACTGCTTCAATTAAAACAACATTTTTATGATTTTTTTTTTCTTATTTTTTTTGTATATTTTGGGGCAATAGACACGACACGATAAAGACAAAAAGATTCTGGCCGTCTATTTACATTTAACATTCAAGATCAAACATTTTTAATGGATTTTTTATATATTTTTATTTCACTTCTATTCTGTATGTTCTTCTAACTTTTCGCACATCCTCAAAGACATAAAAAATTCACTAAGTATGTCTTCTTATTTTTTCAAAACATTTTCGAGCACTTCCTACTTATTCCACTCAAAAAATAAATTTTGGTAATTCCGATCAAAAAGCATAAAAATTTAACATTATTTTTGGAAATAAAAATTCAATAATTTCACCTTATAGAACATAAAAAGTAATCACCAACGACCCGAGACTGAAAATTCTTATGCGACCGGTCAGATTCAATGTTAATCTGATAATGAAAATTGACTCAAAGTCTGGAAAATTTTTCTGGCTAAAAAGGAAGAAAAATGAATACAGAGAGAGAAATGGAAGAAAGCTTTTCCTTATATCGATTTATGTTCATTCCAAAATCACATGTTTCATTGGAAGTGCTCTTGCTTTCCAGCTGCATTGCAATGTTTTCTTGCCGTCTCTTTCACTTCAATGTTATGTTGTTATGATGATGGCCTTGAATAAGGACAAATGAGAGAAAATTTTTACTCAACATTTTTGGAGATGCAGAGAGAAAGTTTTTTATGCTGCTGATGTTTTTAATGTTTTGGGTCGATGATTTTACTGATTTTCGTGAGTTTTTTTTTTGATTCCATGGAATTTCTGGGAATTTCATTTCTAAGATTTATTTGATAAAATTGCTGTGTATGTCTAATTTTCTGGCAAAGACACCATGGTGTTGGATTTAAAACGAAACTTCGGAAGCTAATTATCAAAGAATTGCTGCTCCTGATATGTTCTAAGATACTGCTTAATGTTATCTTAATGGTAAAGGCTAGTGTATATCTGAGACTAAATTCTAAGTCATTTCCTTAGAGATCAGATGCTTTAAGATACACTGAGCAACTAGACGTATTAAAAGTCTGGCAGATTTAGATACTTTACATTTTTTTAGTCATTGGAAATCCAGAGACGGATTCATACGGTCCTTGTTTCGAAGGTATTATTATTCTGTACTATACCATGTCAGTAACAAAGAAATTGGCCATTTCTTACTCAAATTGTTACCAGAAGCAAGAACGTAGCTAGTGTCTTCCTTTTAGCCAACATTACAATTTTCTATGGTTATTAAAAAAATTAAACCTTTCCTTTCTTGTCTCTAAATAATCAGAAAATGCTTACCCAAAGATACTGAATCGATCGAGTTTGATGAACTAACTCGAGCAGGATTTTATATTTGTTAGTGTATCGGTAGGTTGTCGTATTAACAGAAAGAAACGAAGATGCCTTGATGACACCGTGGTGGCTGATTTCGACCAATATTTACTGTGAAGAATGCGGTTCGTCATATTGTGCTGGTAAGGTAAGGTCAAATTAGTAAACAAAATTAAATCATATCAAATTTAAAAATTTTATTCATCTTGAATCAATCAAATTAACCTAAAAAATCACATTTTGTTGAATTTTGTTTAAATTATTTCATATCACTTCTTCTGAACAAGTTCATACTCAAATGTTGTAGCTTCAATATCCTCAAGTAATGTTTTTGAGAAATATGGTGCAAAATCATTGGCTTCTAACGGTTCAGGACCATTTTCATTCAATGCTAATAGATTAATTGGTGGTAAAATTTCATCTTGAATTGGATAAGTCAGCGGTTGATTTGGTTGACGATATTGATATCCATCAGGTCCTTTCACCCATCCACTTTCACATGAGATAACTCCAATCAATGTAAGCGTCAGAATGATTAGTTTCTGTGGGAAATTTGAAGATATTTGGCAACAGCAGCAATAAAATGAATTTTACGACTTGATTTTTATTTGCTTCTTTAATGATCAATACTTACCATACTTAATGTGTTCTATAATTCAACAAATTGATATTGCAAGCAACTCAAATGACTGACTGAATATTCAGATAACAGACATCTTTTATATCTGTGATTTTAGTCACTTTATAGTGATAGGTGAGCCAAGATCTTTTGATAAGTAAATAGCATGAAAAAGATTAGAAACAAAGAAGTGCTATGCATATTCATTCCGTTATATTCTGTCTATGTGAAACATAATACTGAGAATTAAGTCGATCGAAGGTCGACTTGAAAATCAATTAAAATTTATTTGACTTTTGTCTTTTTTTAGCGGCGGCTGCTGCTCTATTTATTCACGTGAGTGTATTCAATTCTTCTTATTAAGCGATAATGTTTGCATATTGAAGAATCTGCACGTAGACAAGTCAAGCGCGCTTGTATGATTTAACTGAATTGTTAAGATGATGACATACACAAGCAGCTTGCAATTTTTTCTTCTTTTTTACTGACTTACGAGCAGGTGTTTGTGATTAGTCTACTATCAGATGACTAAACATGCCATAAAAATCATCGAAATTTCATTAATCTTTTGATTACTTAATCCTACAATTTAATCCTCTAAGCTTATGTGGGAATCTAGTTTATGATGATGAATGTCTTTGTCAATTAGAAGTTTATTCGTTTTTTTTTTTTTGGCAATACGTTATTGATGTGAGTCATGCATTTAAGGAGTTTGAGTGTATTGAAGTGATGATGAGATAGTGGATAAGATGTGTATCTTAATCAAGGCTTAGATACTGAATTTTATAAATTGTACTGATCAATGCCTAAAATAGGGGTTCTCAAGCTTTTAAGATATCGATCCAAGGGTCGCGGATGATCTTGTAATGGTACTCAGTCTGCCGAGGACCTACATATTCAAAAATTGATAAAATACCATGGCCAAACCATGGCAGAATTCTAAAATTCAAAATTTCGATTTTTGATAAATTTGTGGTTTTTTGACAGAATCTATAGCTAACTATGCTTAGATAAATTTTATGTCTAATTAGGGAACATTCGGAAATAATTTACCGTTTAGGGAGGAGCAGGGGCGAAAGGATAAAGGCTTAGTGGTGCTCCTACATAATTTAGAACGATAATGCATGAATGTCAATTGTATTAGATGTGAAAACCTGAAATGTATACAAGTTTTGTGATGTAGCCAGCAATAGAATCTACTGAAAAACCCTTTGTAGTGACTTAGACTCCAAGTCGGAGCATTGTTCTAGTAAGTAAATAAGAAGAAGCAAGATAGAAAGCAAAAATTTCATTCTGGAGTTCATGATTTTGTTAAAAAAAAAAAATAAATAAACATTAGCTTTGCAGACCTTAAGGTCCATAGCTGCGCGTTTATATGCGTTTCATGGCTATTGGGAGTTTAACGAGGGAGGATTCGCCAGATCTCTCGCTCAAACCTAGACCTACAGTTTATAGTGGAATCCGAACCACTTCTTTGATGACATTACTGCCTGTAGCCTTCAAAGGGAGGCTGTGAGCCGCGTTTCCACTACATATGATTCGAAAAAGGACATGTGAAAAATTTCCCATGCCGAGTCTCGAACCCAAGATCGCTAGATCGGTGTACCGAAGTACTAAACCATTCCGCCACCGAGCCACCTCGACTCACCATGATTTTGTTACCTAGCTTTAAAGTGAGGAAGAACATCCAAAAATGCTATTTTACGTTTCCAACCATTCCCTTAGTCAATGATTAATGACGCCAATTCGCAAAAATCATAAAATTAGATTTCAGCACCAAACTCCAAATAAGAAGCAACAAAAGGCTGTCATCACATAAAGCTTTCAAGACAACATAATTATCGCAATTTTTTATGTGATACATTAATACTCATTGACCTTCTTAACACACAACACACAAATATATTCTGCTTTAAATCATTAAAATTATGGACGTGCTCGATCTGAGGACTAAAATAAATTAAAGGCATTTGGCTGCGTAAAAAAAGTAATTAATAGACTAAACTTTTATGCAAACAACAAAGGTTGAGCAATTTTTATGGATGATTCAGGAAGGAATCGTAACTGAGTAGAATTTATTTGCATACATACACTATTATGTTATTGATTAGTCCATTAAGTATGAAATCTAGTTCTTAGTGTGTTGAAAATCCTACATAATTATTTCCGTACAGCACTTCCCGAATAGCACAAATTGGTTAGTCGATCGACAATTCTGCTTCAGGCTGGAGGGACTCTAACTTAGTGCCGGATTGGGTTTAAATTAGATCAGCGTGATTCTACCTCGGTACCGGTTTTTTATTCAAATTCCGGCACCATGCCAGAGTCACGCCAGCCTAGTCCCAATTTCGGATCGATAAACCAACTTGTGCGTTTCGGGCTTACGTCATACATATCATCTGATTTGGATAACAAAAACAACAACAACAAACTAAGCAGCAAATTAAGGCGATGACTAAATTATTCTTAACGCACGACGGTCGACTTCTGAAAAGAGCTTCTTAATTAATTAAAAAATTGCCTTTTATTCTTAATTTGCCATAATAAATATGGAAATTTTTTTTATTAATAAATTGATTCACTAATAAATTTATTTTATATTTTTCAAAAAAAATCACTTCCAGATGATTTTGATTGTAAAATGCCGAAAAAATGAGATTTTTCTGGTTGATTCTTGTTGTGTCGTATTGATTCTTTACAGGGGTGTAGCCAAAGTTGAATGGAGTTTATGGATTTTTGCTTCGAAAAATTATAGTAAAAATTAAGAATTTTTGGAAAAAGAGGAGGGGATTGATCCCTTCCTATAATCCCAATAACCGGATAGATTAATCACTGTGTCGGTTTCGGTCTCAGCCTCAGTCTCAGTAGTCTCAGTCTCGGTCTTGGTCTTGGTCTTGGTCTTGGTCTTGGTCTTGGTCTTAGTCTCAGTCTCAGTCTCAGTCTCAGTCCCAGTCTCAGTCTCAGTCTAAGTCTTAGTCTAAGTCTCGGTATCGTTCTCGGTCTCGGTCTCGGTCTCGGTCTCGGTCTCGGTCTTGGTCTTGGTCTTGGTCTTGGTCTCGGTCTCGGTCTTGGTCTGGTCTTGGTCTTGGTCTTGGTATTAGTCTCGGTCTCATCATTGGGTACCTTTACCCTGAATACACCCCTGACACTCCAGAATAAAACACATAATATGTAGGATGATAGGCAATAAACAAGAGAACATTGTTCAATTGATATCTCTTGTGGACGAAAGAAATCATCAACTTTTTCGAAATGAGATTCTTTCACCTTATGGACCTTGAAAAATATCACGTGTTGATTTTCTTTCCCGTAAAACATTTTACAATGTCGTAAAATTTCTCATTTTTATTTGAGATTTATTATCCCCATTCAGCATTTATTCAGACCCATAAGAGCCATTAAATCATTGAGAATTTACGACAAATTTCAATTTTGACGAAAAAAAAGTTCTAATAAATCAAGAATTGGAATGAAATGTCAAATAAAATGCGTAGAGTCGAGAATAAATGGAGCAAATTTTTTTATTGATTGTTAAAAGAGCTTTTTTGATGGTTTGATGTATTTAATATATGAGCTATAAAATGGATAAAGGGTGATAAATCTTTTGCTAAATCGCACATGGGACCTAATTTGTATTACAAATTAATTGTTGTTGGATTTTCTGGGCTATTCTTTGATTCTAATGCTGAGAATATTTCGAGAAAGCTTTGGATTTGTTGGAAATGATGAGGAAATTCACTTGGATAGGGTCAAAAATTCCAATAATTTGTCATTTCGCGGAAAAGTTGTTCAACGAACCACTTCTTTGATGACATTACTGCCTGTAGCCTTCAAAGGGAGGCTGTGAGCCGCGTTTCCATTACATATGATTCGAAAAAGAACTTGCAATAATTATGTACCGAAGTACTAAACCATTCCGCCACCGAGTCACTTCGACTCACTGATTAGAACAGATTTGACAAAATCGGGCCTTACGCTTGAGTGCTGCTGACATTGGGACAACGCACAAATGAGTGGAAATCAGTCGTCACGATGTTGTCAAGACTACTTTGTGTCTTATCGTTAATACGACGATGGAGCATGAACCTAGCAATCATATTGTGCTGTTTGGGGCAAAATTCAGTCCCTGTTAAGGCTGTTGAAGAAGGCAAAAGCTCACGAGGATGACCAAAAAATCCATTACCGGAAGCTGTAGATAGATATAATGTAGTATTTGGTATTGGCAATTGGCAAAGAGGAGAAAGCGGTAGGGCCAGTTTCAAGCGGCATCCAAAGAGGCCATTGATCAGAATTGAGCAATACTGTCAGTGAAGTAAGTAAGTAAGTAAATAAGTTAGTAAGCTGTTAAAATTCCAAAAACCTCACAAAACGGACTTAACCCTTTCAGTCTCATAAATCCCAAATTCTGATTTATCCACCAATACAAATCACATCTCAATTCCTACCATACACAATACGCAATCTGCTTGTCTTGTTCTACCAAATCTAATTATAAAAGAATACCACACATAAATCATTTAATTAAGTCCCAATCACTTCCTTACTCATAACTTCGTAAAAAAAAAAAAAAAATCACGCACAAACAAACTTTGTAGTTTGGTCTCAGACGTATAGAACAACAACACAGCTGTCATAAGTAAATTGATATGGAATTGATATCATCTCTTTACGGACTGGACATGCAATAAACGTTTAGATGTTTATTTCGCATCAGGAATGTCTGTAAAAGTCAAAATTAGAATATATTGAATATCATTGATTTCCCATCGAGCCTACAATCGTTGTCAGTCATAACAAGGCTTTGAATCTCGGTCGCTACCAAAATGTCTCGTTTTTGGCATCAAAATGATGATTTTAAATAAAATTCCCATGAAAATTTATTTTACTTCCCAAAAATCTGAATTTTAGGGCTCGATATCTAATTTATGAGCTATATTTCAGTTATGGTCCATGAGTCATCAAAATTAATAATCAACAAAAAAATTATGAAAATTAATTTTTCAGCAGCTCATTAATTTTTATTTTGATCCGCTTACAAGCATAAAAAATGAAAATGGAAACAATGATGATGAATGAGACTTAATTAAAATTAATAAAATATTCATATCTTTCAAAAATAAGAGTTCTGAAGATGTGTAACGGGTGTGGTCTTAAGCATATAAAAATAATCCATAAAGATCCACAAATCGAGATCGAAAATTCCTTCAGAACTTTCAATTTCATCTTCATGAGTAAGAATTAGAGTCATTTATATTTTACACGGGCTATTTGGAAGGTATATTGTGATTGGAATTTATTTGACATGTCCACATAGAAGGCTTGCTCGTGTTTTGACGGATATATTTAGTTTTTGTTAAATATTCGACCCGAGCGGCTCAAGCCGACCGTAAAAATTAGTCAAAATCAGCCTTCACGGTGCTTGGAAGGAAGCTGTCAATAGTGACAGTATTGCAATTACATACTTCCTTGGCTGCGACGCACCAGGGCCCATATCCGCGCGTAGGGAATCTTCAGCAATATTGTACTTGGTATTAGTAATTGGCAGATGGAAGCCAGCGATAAAATCAGTCTAAGGTGCCATCTGAGGTAGGCCATGGATCTCAATTGATTTGTATGGCTAGAAAAGTAAGTAAGTTAGCCTTCACGGTGCCCTAGAATTCCCCAAAATGAGAAATCCCAAAAAAATCCTAGATTGGATTCCTAGAAGTTCTCGAAGGGTAGAACCGTCTTTTACGCTGCAATGGGCCCACGTGTGTCCCAGCCATGGAAGTAAGTGCTAAGTAGAGGTACCCTACCGCAAACACTCTTCTGCTCAGATTCCCAATTTCTCATATTTTCCGCAATTTATGTCACTTCTTTGCCTTACTTAAATAAGTCACACACAAAATTTATTCAAAATCGAAAAAGATGATTTTTAGGAGTGTAACAGCCATAAAACGCACAGCAAGATATTTACGCGCTACTTAATTGATACAGATTCGTCATTTAAAATTCATCTATTGAGTAGAAGATGAGACGCTTTGCAGATAACGTTATTAATACTGGTGATGACTACATTTGTGCTTATTTGATGAACAAAATTTTATGGTCATTAATCTCAAATGTCACTTGATGAACAGAGATTTTAGCAACTGTTTTGGTTTTTGGACATATCGTTCTAGAAGAAAGTCCTTGGGGAAAATTTAGATGATATTGTTTTAGATTTTATTTGAGTTTTGGTTAGCTACTTACTTGCTTTGCTGGGCATACTAAGTAGTCAATTGTGATCAATACCCTCTTAATGATGGCACACGAGTCTGTCTTTATCCCAAGCCTGATGATATTTAAAAAATTTAAAATTATAAAAGTTTTGAGTGCTTATAGTGTATCCCTAACAGACAATGATCATGATCACTAGTTTGTGATTGCAATCACATTACAATCACAAAGTGTTTTTTCATGATCACAGCTTGTGATCACAATCATTATCGTATCTGATCGTGATCGCTCTGAAAAAATTTCATCATCACCGTATCATAATCACTGAACATAGTCACTGAGCGTAATCAGAAGTCATCTGAGTACGATCACTCCAAAAATATCTGAGCATGTTCACTGATCGCGATCAATGAGCGCAATCAGATGTGACCTTATCATAATCACTACTGGAAATTTTTATTTTCAAATTATCATAATCACTGATTGTAATCAATGATCGTGATATTTGATCATGTTCACTGATTGTAATTAGTGAGCGTAATCAGAGCATAATCACTTCCAAAATTTTTCGAAATTTTTCAAAGTCATATGACCATGTTCACTGATTGTAATCAATGAACATAATCAAATGTGTTCTGAGCATGATCACTTCAATCAGGATTACTTGGCCTTACTGGATCTTGTTATTTAATCGGGAAAGTAACTTTTACATTACTGGATCTTGATTTTAGTTCGTGGAAGTGAATTTGACCTTACTGGATCTTGGTTTTAGATCGTAAAGGTGACTTTGACCTTACTGGATCTTGGTATTTGATCGTAAAAGCTACTTAGATTCTACTGGATCTTGGTTTTAGTTCGTGGAAGTAATTTTGACCTTACTGGATCTTGTTATTTAATCGTTAAAGTGATTTTGACCTTACAGGATCTTGATTTTAGTTCGTGGAAATGACTTTGATCTTACTGGATCTGGAGTTTTGTTTGTAAAAATGACTTTGACCTGACTGGATCTTGTTTTTAGTTCGTTTAAGTGACTAAAAAAAGATCCAGAAAGTTCAAAGTCATGTCCGCGGACTAAAAACAAGATTCAGTAAGGTAAAAAATAATTTCCCGATCAAGTAACAAGATCCAGTAAGGTCATGCAAGATCCAGAAAGACATTAAAGCAAGATCCAGAAAGATTTGAGTCATTTTCAAGGAACTATCATAAAAAAAACTTGAAAAAATGTGAATTTTTGCAAAGATTTTCGCAAGATTTTCATTAGGATGAAAAACGATTGAAAATACATTTTTGATATCGATTTTCCTATGCTTGTAAGAAAACCCTTCAAAAATTGATTTTCTGCCTTAATTTTCTGAAGTTAAAAAGAAAACCTTATAAAATGTAAGGTTTTGCATCATTTTTCTCAAATTAGAATGAAAAACCTTAATAAATCCATTTTTCCGTGAATTTTGCTTTATTTGACTGAATAATGGTTTTTAAGGAATCACTAATTTTAATTTGTATACATCCCTATGCATATGTATGCTTGCACATGTAATCACTAATTTTTTCGAACCCTATTTTTTTCAAAATCACATGATTATGTTCACTGATCATGATCAGTGAGTACGAAAAGAAAAAAAAGTTAATTAAGTTATCTAATAAAACCCGAATGGTATCCGAAGTGATAAAGTAGCATTCCTCCCTGAAATTTGCATCATTAAATATATAATAATTTAAATATGTCTTTTGCCATATTTTTATTATTATATATTTACAGATGGTGGCTTCAAGGAAAAACGTGAGATCTCGAAAGTTGAGCAACGCAGCTATAAGATGGGTGACCGAAAAAAAAATTCTAAGTTTAAAATTTTCAAAAAAAAAAAATTAATAATTTCTACTAACACACATACAAAAAAATACTTAAAAAATTCAGCTAACACCAAAAAAAAAAATTGGTTAACTTAATTAATTTTTTTGTTTTTTCATGATCACTAACCCGAAGTGATCATGATCACTGATCACGCTCAGTGATTGCATTCACTGATCATGATCATTATTGCGTCTGATTACGATCAGTGACTATGAAAGTGAAAAAATTGCATGCAAGTTTGCACTTGCATACAAGTTATGATCGTAATCAGACGCAATAATGATCATGATCAGTGATCATAATCACAAAAGCGCGATCGCGTCGGTACCGTACCGTCATCAAATAATGTATGGAGTGATGATGAAAATTTATCGTGATCAAAACTCAGTTTCATCATCACAAATATCGCATCTGATCATGCTCATTGCCTGTTAGGGTATTGAAGCTACATATCTGAGATTCATTTAGCATGTTATAATGACATAGTTGTGTGTCGCTGAATATTCTTTAAGAATAACTGCTAAGGGTTTAGAAGGTGTGATCTTGTGAAGTGAAAGAGCTAGCTTAGGTAACGTTAGACATTAAAATTAATTGAATTATTACCCGATCAAGCTGGGAAACTTTCAAAAATCTCAGCTCTTTGGATAAACTAAATCAAAAATCATGTCAATCTGGATATCTAAAGATTGAGTCTTGATTAGGGACATCTAAAGAGATCATGCCGAGAAGTTTTGGTGGTATTTTGGAGTTTATAGATTAGAAATTTTACTATATTTGCGGTAATTGAATTCGCGTCCTCGCAATTCAGATGACGACATGTTTGTAATCATTTCTACATTTCTTTGCTGACGGAGGTTCTTCTATTAAAATGATAAAAACTGACAAATTCATCCATATGAGACTCATCTGTAATAAAAGTCGCGTTTTCCAAAACTATCCCAAATGAAATTACTCCAGATATTACATCACTGATCATCACATTCTTCTTGATATTTAGCGATGAGAACTGTATCAATTTTTATTAGATGCCTTATTTATGACTATAAATTCTAAAATCTGATTATAAAATAATGCCAATAATAATAAAAAAAAGCAAATTGTATCAAAATGAAAATGTCAAAAATAAAATCAAATATTTTGTCGTCGAATATCAACAGAAACACCTTAACAAGTGGATTTATATCTTAAAAATCTTTGTCTTCATCATCATCATCGCGTCTTTTGAAAGCGAAAGGTATGGGAAGTAATAAACAGATGTCTTGATTGATATTTTGGAGCAGTTTTGGACATTTTATAGCTTTTTATTTGATTTTAAATGTGGGCAATAAATTTAAAAAAATCTTTTTAGAATCTCATTGATATTCATTCTAGTTCCATCATTATTAACAGTCGTACGAACAAGAAAGAGACTAAAAAAATCATTTTGTCAATTTTAATGACAGTCATTTAAGCTTTGGATTAACATTTCTCATTTACTGCGTGTGTGCACCTTAAGTCTCGATTCACACGATGTTCCAATGATGTCATCGCAAAATTAGTCACTGTGAATATTCAAAAAGATAATAGCAAGAGACATGAAGATGAATTGATACACGCGAACATGATTGCCATCATTTCTATGGACGTTCCCTAAAAAAATTTTCTTCTGTTTATGAGAGGAAATAATTTTTCAATTTTTGGTTCTTTTGAGAATCTTATAGCTCAGGTGTTAGAATAGAATTCTAATGATCTTATATGGCTCCTCAAAGGTGTTACGATTGTAGTTTTTTGAACCTTTTTTATGAAGTTCTTAACATTGGCTAATTTTGGAATATAATGGAAGGGTTTAATTAGCAGTTATTAATTGGTTATTGTAAATGTTTTAATTCATAGATTTGCTATTTTTAGGCTGAGTATTATTGAAGATTTTGGTCTATTGAATTGAAAAATTTGATAGACAATTGTTTAGTTTAGATTCTCATAAATTATGTTCTTATTAAAAGAACAAGCTTAGTGCGTTGTGAGCTGGTATGGTCACATATGTAGACTGTATAATGAATTAAGGTCATTGTTCTGTCGACAAACACTGCTAGATCTTAAACTTTGTTTTTTAATACGACTCATGTGCCAGATCAAGACAGAGCTTACATCAACCTTCCATAAAGCACTTTCAAAAAAGCAAGTATTCAAATAGTTGTAAAAAAAAGTTTCTTTATTGATGGGATTCGATAAGGATGATTTTTGTGAATGATAAATTTTTGCGTATTTCGCCCACATTTCCACTTTTTGGGAAAAAAAAATCTCCAATTTGCTAGGATTTTTCAGGAGAAAAATTCCAAAATCTCCCGAAATTTTTACGATATATTCCATATCATCTTCCTCTAAAAATGTTAGCTTTTTTCCCTGATTTACTACAAACTGAATTGAACTTTTTGCCAACATTTGAAATGCTGCAATTTGACATGAAATCATTGAAATATTGACGAAATTTAAGAACTGATTGACAAAATATGATGATATTTTGGTAAAATCATAGCCAATGCTTCGTTTTGAATTGCAACATCATTCCGAGCTTCTTAAGTATCATCTCGATTACACTTCTAGTGGAAAATTTGACATGATGTCTTGTTAATAACTAGACCTAAGATTGATCAATGACATTTTCTTCGTAACGTTCCGTAAAATATGTCATTAGTCGACCTTAGGTCTGGTTATTAACTAGACATTATGTCAAGTTGTACACTTGGGCGCTAGTTTGCACCAAAGGTATTTCTGATAATTCACTCAAAATCTCTTTTGCAAGACGTTGCAGAACTATCTTCCATCAAATAATCACCACTCTGTTTATAGTATTTTTCTTACTTTAAAAATCTTTTATTGCATTTATGTAGATTCAAGATCAAAGATAAGAATGCCACAAAATTCTTGATTTAATCCATCAAGTAATAAAAAGCAAAGCAGTCATTATGACATTTAAGAAGGAATAAATTAAGATAAATAGAGTAATTCCATTTAAAAATGCTCCAGTTTCTTTGGGTTAGTTCTCAAATGACGTGTGGCATTTATGGATATTGATAGGTGGTCTGAATGAGACAAATTGATAAATCGATCTAGAATCCGGGATAAGCTTAGTGAGGCTCTGACTTACATAAGTATTTGGTTTGAATCTCCGTTTGATTTCAACACCATGCCAGAGTCACGCCGACCGATTGCCAGACTTTGGATCGATTTACCGACCTAATTTCTACACAAACAAAGCGGACCGGCAAATTAAGAGAAAATTGACAAGAAAAAAAACAAAAGTGACGAAAAGTCATCACAAATTAGAAAAGTGTCTAACTTTGCCTGCCACCTGAGTAATCACCCCCCTCACCCTACCCTACTTCTAGATAGCCTTAAGTTCCTTACAACTCCTTATCTATCAAAAGATTAAACTATGATTGTTTAAGCCAATATAAGCTAACATTTTGTCACAACTAACTCTATAAAACAGAAAATAAACTTCCCAATAATATCTGATCCGGATAAATAAACTGAAATTATCTAAAGCTGCTTATGTCAATCAAACCAATATTGTCCAATAAATTATTAATCAATTTAACATTTCCAATTTCATTTCTAAATCCATTTTAATGCTCTCATTCCACATCCAATTATTGATAAAGTCCATCAACATGTAAGTTTGTTCAATGAGCTTATAACAATCAAATATCGTAGCCAATTGTGGTCAATCATCCATAAAACAAGGTAAAGTTGTCATTACTAATCATCTAAAATTGCGATAATCCTCACTAATCCATTTAAAATGTATATTGAGTCAGAAATGAAGATATTAATGCTGATAATATTCGCAAGTAATAAAACTAGAATTATAGTCATTTGTTGGAACTGGATGTGTGTGTTTTTAGGTCTTACGTCGTTTTGTTTTTAAAACAAAAATCATCAAAATCCGCAAACATGAGGATGACTAATGAGATGTTAGATTTATATCAGGAACTGTTCGGGTTTTAATTCTAAGCGGGTTAATTTGATTGGTATTAAGGTTTTCTTCTTATATCCAGTCACACAAACAAGAAATTTGGAATAAAAATGCAGAAGCATATCCAGAATTTTTTTTTTGTGTTATCTTAGAACGAAACTAAGCGATTTATTAAATAACTATATAAAATACATGTGTACATGAAAAGTATATATACGTATAAAATATTATCGAATACCAATCCTGATTGATGCTTAATGCTGCCATAGATTTTGGATGTTATTCAATTTTCAATGTGTCTGATAAAAAAGTTCTTCTTCATATTTCGAGATGTTTGTGTTTGTCTTTATAATCATTTAGTGTCTGCGTACGAAACGACGATATACTTTACGGACTTGTCTACGAACTGGCAATTGTCTCTTCTTTTTGGCGTCAGCTGCTGGTGGGAGGTAGTCTCTCAAATGTTCAATATCAATTGGTACGTCAATGTATTCAATGATTTCGTAGACTTGCTCTTGGTCTGTGAGGCCGCAATCTTCACTGTCTGAGCCATTGATGCAACAGTATGGTCCGGATCCTCCGTTGGGGCACTGTGGATGGAAAGGAAAGAGACATTTGGGTTATTGACTATCCTGAATGATAAAACTGTCTGTTAGTCAAATAGATCATTGGAATAAACTTTAAAAATCATCAATTTGGCTCCTATGCAGCTTCTGTCTTTGTTTAAATGCTTATAGAATGATGTTCAGCACCATATTGATGATTTATTGACTGAAAACGTATAGACTCTCCAAAAACTCCCTAAAACTTATCAAAAATACCGATCAATCCACTTACTCCAGGTGCTGTTGCTTCTGGAACGAAAGCAGGTTCAGGTACGAAAGCTGGTTCAGGAACAAAAGCTGGAGCATCATCAACTGCAACTGGCTCTGGTACAAAGTCATTTACAACAGGTGCTGGCTCATCAGCAACTTCTTCTGTGAATCTTGTTTCTGGTAAGGTGTAATGATATCCAGTTTCATCCTTGAACCATCCATCACCTTGTTCAACATGTGAGACATCACACGAGACAGCGGCAATGAGAGCGAATGCTATGATGATAATTTTCTATTGATGAATCAAATATGTCACATGCTTTAATGACTGCATCAAATATTCTCAATATCAAATTACCATTTTTATTATTGATTTCCCTTTATTAGATAAACACACAAAAAAAGGCAGATCTTTTTATTGTGTTGTTTGCAGTAGAACGACTGTCGACCGAATGATTATTTCCGATTTAATACAGCATCTTTATATAATAAACGATAACAATGTTTCAGTTTAAGTGTTAAAAACAAGAAATATTATGTATTTTAAAGAAATTTTGTGGCCCAAAAAATGAAGACCAAAAGGCTTGCAATGGACGAGATCTTATTCTTTGTTATCTTTATGTATATTAATAGCCAGTGAGACATTTACCCACATATTAACATCATCATATCTGTTTTGTTGTTTACCTGATAAAGCCATCAATCTTAATAATGCCATAAAATTAGAAGAAAGCTGTATAGTTTGTAGTCAAGCTTCCAAACTGATTGGTTTCTATTTTAGGTGACAATCGGAATTGACAAAAAAAGCTTTATTGATTAAGTCACACGTTTTGGGTTTGTCTGTCGTTGGAATAGAGAATATAAAAAATCACAACAAATTGTCAAGCTTCTTCTTTATGAAAGAATATCTGATCATTTGGTATATAATATAAAGCTGCTGCGTTGATATTTCTTAAATGGGAGCATTCTGGCTTTTTTTGTGAATTTTTAATTAATTTTTTTTCGATGACATTTTTTTTTAAAAATAATTTTTTTCAATCTGGTATTTTTGTGTTGATTCATCTTCTTGTATCCTACCTACCTGTTGGTGGGGTTTTATAATTAAATGGAATTTTTCTGTTGTTTTGCTGTTAGAGACAAGAACTGAATGTATGCTTACAATGAGAAGAACTAAGCTTAGAATCTACCGTGATGCGGTCGTATATTAAAGATTAGTTGTCATGTTCAATTGAGTTTTTAAGTCTGAGGTATAGAGACGAGGCTGTGACACTAGAAATGTTATGAATTTTTGTAGGGTTGACTGAGTGCCGTTAGCTTATTACGTTATTCAAAATGAATTATTAGACCCACTTTCCTCTTTAATTTGTTACATAACTTCCATTCCAAAAAAGTGTAGATATACCTTTTCATTGTTTAAGTCAGTCGTGGGCAATCTTACATACATACTTCCTTTACTGGGACGCACGAGGGCCCATTGACGCGTGTAGGGAATGTCTAAAGAAAGCTCAATCCTTCGAATCCTTTTGTCAGTTCGGGATATTAAGGACTCAAGTGTCCTTTTCAACATATTCAATCCAGGAATTCTTTGGTCTTCCTCGCGATCTCTTGTCACAAAGTCTGCAATTGTTACTTTAAGAACTGAGGCATCACTTGGCCTTCTGTATGGCCTTGTGGGCAACATATGAGGGCCTGCAAGTAGAAATGAGATGTAAGCATTTTGACTTCTTTGAGCTATATTTCTTATATCTTACAATATTAATATAACATATTATATATTTTCGGAAAGGTCTTAAGTTGTACTATCCAAAAAAAATTAACTATAGTTTTACATAACATCCAGGGTTGGAGCATGAGTGCTTTGAATGTGATGAAAACCATACTTTTTCAGTGGAACTTTTCATTCAGTTCCAACTATGTAAAAAATATTCTTTTGAGGTTTTTAGATGCACAAAGCAACGAATAAAATCGCAATGTAAAGAAATTTTGAAATTAACTCTGGAGTTCTGAAATATGAATTTTTCAACTCTGTCTACTTTTATATGGGGTTTTCACTAAAACAGCCATAACTTTTCACTGGAAGCATATTTTCAAATGATTTAAACATCGTTTAATAGCTATTTTGAAGCATAATTTTGTTAGTATAAAACTTTTTTGGTTGCATAAAATTTAAATTTTTAGAAGCCGTTAAACCACTTTTTCATGTTTTTCACTGAAAATTATCTTAAAATTCATTTTTCTTGATTTTTGACTTCTGAAATAAGTTTATAGATTTATTATGAGTATTACAGTATTTAAAACTTATCTTAGAAGTCAAAAATCAAGAAAAATGAATTTTAAGATAATTTTCAGTGAAAAACATGAAAAAGTGGTTTAACGGCTTCTAAAAATTTAAATTTTATGCAACCAAAAAAGTTTTATACTAACAAAATTATGCTTCAAAATAGCTATTAAACGATGTTTAAATCATTTGAAAATATGCTTCCAGTGAAAAGTTATGGCTGTTTTAGTGAAAACCCCATATAAAAGTAGACAGAGTTGAAAAATTCATATTTCAGAACTCCAGAGTTAATTTCAAAATTTCTTTACATTGCGATTTTATTCGTTGCTTTGTGCATCTAAAAACCTCAAAAGAATATTTTTTACATAGTTGGAACTGAATGAAAAGTTCCACTGAAAAAGTATGGTTTTCATCACATTCAAAGCACTCATGCTAAAACCCTGGATGTTATGTAAAACTATAGTTAATTTTTTTTGGATAGTACAACTTAAGACCTTTCCGAAAATATATAATATGTTATATTAATATTGTAAGATATAAGAAATATAGCTCAAAGAAGTCAAAATGCTTACATCTCATTTCTACTTGCAGGCCCTCATATGTGCCGTAAATGTTTGGAAATGCCACGAAATGCGATCTCAGTCAAGCCTAATCACCAAGATGTACTCCACAATGCATATGATTGAACCTAACCATCACTGACTCATAATGTTAAAAAATACCTTCTTCCCATTGTTTTGATACACTTCACCGACTATGACAAGGTAGCAACCTGTAAAAGAGACGATCAACGGGAGTTGAAAAATTGTGGAAGATAAGCAAGTAAGCAGCAAATCCCGAAGTTTGCAAACTTTTATTTATGGTCAAACAATGTCATAGAATTCTTTCAAAAATCGCAGAAAAATGCTCCATAAAGTCACAGACTTTGTCCTATTCTAAACTCAACAACATGCAACCTTCCTACAATTATTTTTTACATGAGCATACGTAATTGAATCTAAAATCACACATTCCCCATTATTCATAAGTGTCCAATTCTGCCTTTTGTCTTCACCATGTAATATTTCAAGTAATTAAAACATATCGGCAATGATCAGTATTGTCGCCTTTACAAAGGCATTGTTTTATTTAATTAGAAACCAAAAAATAATTTATAAAAAAAAACTTTTTAAAAAAACCTCGTTTTTCGCGTAGACTAAAAAATAAAAAATAACTTTTACTTTGTGCTGTAGAGAAATTGGTTTCAAAGTTGAGACCACACATGAATTACAAGCATGCACCTTGACCTTATCGTATAGTTCTACATCTCAAAACGAGGGCGCCTGTTATCAGAACTTGCTTCACAAAAGCTTTACGCCCTCGTTTTGAGATGTAGAACTATACGATAAGGTCAAGGTGCATGCTTGTAATTCATGTGTGGTCTCAACTTTGAAACCAATTTCTCTACAGCACAAAGTAAAAGTTATTTTTTATTTTTTAGTCTACGCGAAAAACGAGGTTTTTTTAAAAAGTTTTTTTTTATAAAGTATTTTATTTTCAACTTTTTAGTCAAAATATTATTTTATTCAAAATTATAGTAAGCTAATATGTAGCATGGTATATCATAAATACAATTGTTGAATCACGCTCCTTATATCAAGTTGGACGAAATTCAAGCCTGACTTACATAGATCACGTTAGAATCGGACTTGAGCTTCGCTCGCCCGACTTTTACAGATCACGTTAGAGTCGGGCTTGAGCTTCGCTCGCCCGACTTTTACAGATCACGTTAGAGTCGGACTTGAGCTTCGCTCGCCCGACTTACGTAGATCACGTTAGAGTCGGGCTTGAGCTTCGCTCGCCCGACTTTTACAGATCACGTTAGAGTCGGGCTTGAGCTTCGCTCGCCCGACTTTTACAGATCACGTTAGAGTCGGACTTGAGCTTCGCTCGCCCGACTTACGTAGATCACGTTAGAGTCGGGCTTGAGCTTCGCTCGCCCGACTTTTACAGATCACGTTAGAGTCGGGCTTGAGCTTCGCTCGCCCGACTTTTACAGATCACGTTAGAGTCGGACTTGAGCTTCGCTCGCCCGACTTTTACAGATCACGTTAGAGTCGGACTTGAGCTTCGCTCGCCCGACTTACGTAGATCACGTTAGAGTCGGGCTTGAGCTTCGCTCGCCCGACTTTTACAGATCACGTTAGAGTCGGACTTGAGCTTCGCTCGCCCGACTTACATAGATCACGTTAGAGTCGGGCTTGAGCTTCGCTCGCCCGACTTATACAGATCACGTTAGAGTCGGACTTGAGCTTCGCTCGCCCGACTTACATAGATCACGTTAGAGTCGGGCTTGAGCTTCGCTCGCCCGACTTTTACAGATCACGTTAGAGTCGGACTTGAGCTTCGCTCGCCCGACTTACATAGATCACGTTAGAGTCGGACTTGAGCTTCGCTCGCCCGACTTACATAGATCACGTTAGAGTCGGGCTTGAGCTTCGCTCGCCCGACTTTTACAGATCACGTTAGAGTCGGACTTGAGCTTCGCTCGCCCGATTTACATAGATCACGTTAGAGTCGGGCTTGAGCTTCGCTCGCCCGACTTACATAGATCACGTTAGAGTCGGGCTTGAGCTTCGCTCGCCCGACTTATACAGATCACGTTAGAGTCGGGCTTGAGCTTCGCTCGCCCGACTTGCGTAGATCACGTTAGAGTTGGACTTGAGCTTCGCTCGCCCGACTTTTACAGATCACGTTAGAGTCGGACTTGAGCTTCGCTCGCCCGACTTTTACAGATCACGTTAGAGTCGAACTTGAGCTTCGCTCGCCCGACTTACATAGATCACGTTAGAGTCGGGCTTGAGCTTATTTTTTTACAGTCTATGAAATTCAACCTTAATTAATTAGTAAATTTATTATTCATCATACAGTAAACTATTTCAATGCTTTTTTGGAATTAGCTAGAGCGATAGGTCAAACTTTGATTAGCATAAATTTGAAGACTTAAGCTAGACATATAGACAAAGCTTCGCCTAGCATCTTCAGATTAATTTTAATCCCACGCTTAATTTAAACTCAAAAGTCTGTTCAAAATTTAACGGTTGAATTATTTTTAAACGTAGGAACTATTTATTTATGTTACAGTAGCATTAAAGCTTATGTTCAACATATAAATTTATTTACTGATACATTAATCATGTTTTAGTATAGATTCTGTACAACTTTTACTGTCTAACGGTTTTTTAAAATTCAAATTTCTTCCATGGATGTCCGTGAGAAAATGACCTTTTGGGAAATATTATTTCCAATTCTCTTAAATTACATTAATTAATGCTATAATTAATTAATTAATTATATTATTGCTTATCGTGTAATGAATTGTATTTATGCACTTTAACCATCATAAATCGCTTATTTATGCATACAACTAAGCATCATCGATATTGGAATTTTAATCATTTCAAATTTTAGAGAGAGAAAAACGTAAGACAAAATACGTACGTAATACGTAAGCACTGAAAATTTTCAAAATTAATTATAGTATAACTAAGCAATATTGTGATTAACTAATGCTTGAATATTGCATTGTCATCGAGAATACACGTACATAAAAAATTTCAGCTCGATTGGAGCAGTAGAAGTGGTCGAAAAATCGATCGCAAGATTTGACCAAGACAGAAAGACAGACAGAGAAGAAAGCAAGTTAAGAAAAACGAGGTAAAATACCTTTGTGAAGATGCTTACATGATCAATACAGGCTTATGAATAGTTAGACAATAGATTTAAAAAACAGTAATTCATAAGGCAACAATATGTGTATTCATAGGCATGCTTACCTACTCAAAAAAGTATAGAAACATGATAACATTATTAGTTTGAGATAAATGTCTGATAAAATCACACGAAAATTGCTAATAAAACAGCATGTGCTTTAAATTATGACACAAAATATTTTCCATGAAGTATATCACCCAGAAGTCGAATAACAAATAGAATTGATCTATAATTCGTGTATTGTATTTATGTCTCATTTAGATATTGAAATATTTGTTGCATTGAGACTATTGTTGCTGCTTGTGATTGATTATGTAGTTTGACTAAAATGGACAATTGATTATTGCAGTGTTGGTCAATCTTTTATGTGATATGGCACTCCTTAGATCGCATCCTTAGACATCTACATCCTGGATTGGATGTGTAGAATAAGGATGCTAGGTTCCTTAACATTTTGAATTGGCAGAAGTTCTTGAAGGATAGAACCGACGTTAGACGTTCTATTCTTAAGTCAACTGACCCACGTACGTCCCAGTTTAGGAAAAAGAAGAGACACCTTAGTGATAAACCTCGACCGAAACCCCACAATGCATGCAGTTAAGCATCAACAAATAAATCACCGACACTCTAATGTACCGCATCACGCAGTTCGAACAACACTGGATTATACATTTTAATCCTTGAATTATTGTTGCCTTTGATATAATATTGCTATCAGCAACACAACAATATGCTGTTGGAATTTGTACATACCATGTAATGATTAATTAGGAACGATAGTGACTGCATTGTAATTCACAAATATGCACATTTCAGGACTAGTCTGACAAATATTGATAAGAAACTATTTTAAGTTCATTATAATTCAAAAATCCGGGTTATACAAATTAGGAAGACTTCAATTTGGAGCTTTTAGGGCTTTGTTAAAGCTCTTTTATCAACATCAAATTGTAGCCGTCTCCATTTGACATTCATATGGCTGCCATTTGACATCAGAGCCTTTAAAGCTCCATGGTAAAGCCTTCTTAACTTATGCAGCTCGGGATTAACAACTGTTTCTATTTTGTATCATCATACCTTATTGTTTTACAGCTCTATATTAAGATTTTTCATTCAAATTCAGCATAAAGAACTCTAGAATTGAATAGAAATCAATAAAATTGATGAATTTGAGCATCATGATGACAATAGCACGTATCGTTAACACTTAATGAGATTTTATTCGACTGACTCATCTAGATTGCATCATTATCTGTAACACCTGCTGCGACAATTCATTTGTCAATGATTTCGTTTATTATTTACGTGTGTCCATTAGGCAAAAATCTAATATTTCAAGATTAGAGAGCAATTTGGTGATTTTGGAGAATTTATGATTTTTGTTAATAGTAAGTTTAATTCAGTTTTGGATGCATTTTACAATATTTGGTTTATTAGTGACAATTATTGCTGAAATGAGTGGTTGTTGGATGGTTTTTGGGAATATTAAGTTTCAATAATTTGAGTCATAATTTAGAAAATTCAATTTAAGTGTCTTGTGAATCAGATTAGTGTTTGATCATCGAAAGTATTTTAAGATTCAAATTACATTCTCTTCTTACACAGACTAGGACGAGTCCAAATGACCTTCAAACTCTATGTACCCAAGTGACAGATTGCGGTATACTGCAAAAATAGGTCGCAATCGGCCGTCATGATGCCGTTAGTGCAACTTTGCATCCTTTCGTCAATACAGCGATGTAGCGGCTCCTAACGAACACTGTGTGCTGTTCAAGCTGGCTCCCAAATATCTCCCAAATGTACTCTTATGTAGCATGAATTTTCTTCAAGAATTATCAAAAAAAAACTTAAAATTTTCAATTTTAAAAAAATTTGCAGTTTATTTATTAATAAAATTCAAAAAATAACTACAAAATTTTCATAAAAAATAAATAAATATCTTTAAAGAATCTCTCAAAAACGATTTGGATGTGCGCAAATATCATTATTTCGACTACCATCATATCACATCTTCTCATGATGAGATAGCACAGCCGTTATAATTCAAAATTGATTTAATGTCTCTTGACTGGTACGAAACGACGGTATACCTTGCGGACGACACGGCGGACTGGAATTTGTCTCTTTTTTTTGGCATCAGCAGCTGTTACAACTGGTGGAAGGTATTCATTATTTACTTTAACTTCTGGGACGACTTCGGCAACTTCAACTGGTGCTGGCTCATCAGCAACAACTTCTTCAACAGCTGCAACTTCAACTGGTGCTGGTTCATCAGCAACAACAGCTTCTTCAACTGGTGTTTGGAGTGGAACTTCAACTAATACAGGCTCGTCAGATCCAATGACTTGTTCAACGACTTCATCAGCAACGACAGCTTCTGGTTCGACAACAACTACAGCTTCTTCAACGGCTGGAACATCAGCAGCAACAACTTCAACGGCAACTTCTTCTGTGAATCGTGACTCTGGCTTATTGTAATGATATCCTGAAGCATCCTTAAACCATCCATCACCTTGCTCGATGATGTGAGAGACATCACATGAGACGGCAACGATAAGAGCGAATGCAATAATGAGTTTCTGTGAAAATATAAGAGCACTTAATATTTAGTTCCAACAAAAATTTTGATGATTTTACCATTTTTTTGTAGATTTATTTTTTACAAGATTTTGTGTTGTTTTAAGTAGAACTGTCCAAGACTGAATGATGAATATGCATCCATTTTCGCCAACTTTTATACTATCAATGATAACGATGCTTGACAAGAAGTTTGCCATATATAGACAATAAAATAAAAATCATATTGCAAAATCCTTCAAGCTATTCTACATCATCATGCAATTAATGGCTATAAATGTTTGCTTACCAACATACATAATTGGTATGTATTCAAATTAGGACCAAATATATAAAAAAGTAGCTATAGCATTTTTATTAGAATTTTAAAAGGTTAGTTAGTAGCTGTAAAGACCAATAAAATTTCTTTGTCTTCAATATTAGCTCGTTATATTTGGTTGTAACACAAAAAAATGCGGAATAACGTTTATGTGCGTAGTCTTCGTAAAAATTGTATTAAGCAAAGTGTAATGACATTTAGGAGATTTTTGGCTAAATACCGGAACAGACAATGAGGATACCCATCTACACAAATGATTGTGTTGCTTCCTTTGGAAAAATAGCTTTCGGATATGATCAGACTATCCGTAGTCTGATGGTGAGGCCGCCACCCTTGAGACATGGTGATTTGGATTGTCATTTCCTGTATCATTTAACGTTCTTATCCCAGCACATATCTCGGACGTCACTGGTATCAAGGGTTACCACGAGAAGGTATACCCTTACATTTAACAGCTTTTTAATCAGACTTCGACTTTCCCAATCCGTCAACTCATGTCAATATAATTCAGCAAGTTCCTTGTTTCTGTTCGGGATTATGGAGGATTTGACAAAATTGATTTGAGAACATTGAAGTCATTTAGCTGGTCTATATTCAAAGAAAGAGTTTTTCACTTGTAGGGGAAAGGAAAAAGTAAGAATGTGTGGGTATTTAACTTGCTATTCAAAATGCCCATATTTGGCGTTACGTAACAATAGGCCTGAGTTGGAAGCTTTTAATGAGAAAGGAAATTAGCCTGTGGGAAGAAATCCACGAAGAATTCCTTACGGATGGAGAAGGAAGATTAAAAACTCTATTTTTTTACATTACGTAATAGTTGAACGACCCCTAAATTGGCTTTGAGCCGATGAAATAATGACGATCGTTTCAAAAATAAATCAAACAAAAGATCATCTTATAATTTATAATGCGTAGATATTAAACATGGAATATATGGTGCGTTATTGAAATTTCATCTAGTTTTCAAATATTCAATTTATTGACATTTAATAAAAACTATCCATTAATACATTTGAATAGATATATAGATGAATAGACTTCCCTGAAAATATATTGCATAAAATGTTTTATTTAGTTGTTATTAGAGTCATTTTTCTCAAAATTCTACTTAACTCTAAGATCCGACCAAGAGCCGAAAGGTCTGCATTATCTGCGTTTAAGATGCAAATTTATAATTCGTCTAAGATTGGAGGCCTAAATTTTTTCCCTACAAGCTTGAATTTTCGGTCTCCTAAATTTGATAAACGCGTAATATGAACAATATATGTGATTGTAGCCACACCTAGCTTAACTCCACCATATGCTAATCTCAATTTCTTGCTATGGAGACCATCATTCTAATACACATAGTTAGGCGGAGTCGAACAAGACTCTGGCTAATACAAGGTGCGTTGACCTATCAACATTTATCCTTAACTGCACCGAATTGGACCTTTCTGCGATGACCAAGACTAAACGACAAAAGAATTTTTGGTGGAGCGTTACCTAATTCTTTATAATTTTCAGACAAATTTAGCAGGATTTTTGCAACGTTGACTCCAAAAGTCCAAAATGGTGCCTTCCCAATGGAAACCTACCAACAAAATTTTTAAATTGTTTAAAATTTCTAAAAAATCAAGAAAAAAGCATAAATTTCTTCAAAAATCTTGGAAAATGGTCAGTAATCACTAATCATCCAGTAAAATCAAATGCTCTGACTTAATTCCTTTTTTAATGAGTTATAAAAATTTTCAGGTTTTTGTTCTAAATTCCCGAAACTGCTACCACATTTCAGCAGATCCCATAAAATTGCATCTATTAGTAAACGCGTTTTTCAATGACATCTGCTCACGTTCCTGTTGCATTCCTGTTAAAACAAAAGCAAATAAGTAAGTATAAATAAAAAAGCTCATAAATATCCTCTTATAGGAATTTGCGATTTATTCAGGATTTTTAAAAAATGAAAAGAATTTGAACATGAAAAGAAAGAAAAAAATGTTTTGTTTTTTTGAAAGAATCCCCAAAAGAAGAAACCCAAAGATGACATCTAATATAGATGCTATCACTTTTCGCTTTTATTTTTCTTTCCGGTTGTGTCTGACAAGATTTTGAGTTTTAGTTTTTCTTCATTGCGATGATCGTTAGCTTTACAGCATGATGGTAATTGATTTAGTGTCTCTTGACTGGGACGAAACGACGGTATACCTTACGGATGACACGACGGGCTGGAATTTGTCTCTTTTTCTTGGCATCAGCAGCTGGCTTAATTGGTGGAAGGTATTCGTTGTTCAATTTAACTTCTGGGACAACTTCGGCAACTGGTGCTGGCTCATCAGCAACAACTGGTGCTGGCTCATCAGCAACAACTTCTTCAACAGCTGCAACTTCAACTGGTGCTGGTTCATCGGCAACAACGGCTTCTTCAACTGGGGCTTGGACTGGTTCTTCTACTGGTGTTTCGAGTGGAGCTTCAAGAATGACTGGTTCTGGCTCGGCAACTTCATCTTGTGCTGATGCTGGTTCATCGGCAACAATATATTCTTCTACAACAACATCATCAAATTTGGCAGCTGGTTGAGTATAGTGATATCCAGTTTCGTCTTTGAACCATCCATCTCCTTGTACGATGTGTGAAACATCACATGAGACAGCGGCAATGAGTGCAAATACAAAGATAAGTTTCTGTTGGATAAATAATTGTTAGTTCCGATAAATTTGTCAAAAAAATTTTAATTCTCACCATTTTTGTTGATTTTGAATTAATTAAAAATCACTTTCTATAAGGAAAATATTTTGTGTTGTTTTCAGTAGAACAGCTGAAGACTGAATGATATTTTTTCGACATTCTGTCCCATCTTTTATACAATCCACGATAACGCTGCTCCACATAAGTGTTAAAAAAAATATCGTGAAGAAAAACTTGAAATATTTTTGTGGATGAAAGAAATTGACCAATTCTAGTCAATAAAAGAATCAAATTGCAATATCTGACAAGCTATTCTATATCATCATGCAATTAATGGCTATAAAATTTTTTTTACACACATACTACATGCATAATTAGTTGTATTTATATATTTTTTTATTACCATACCGACTAGCACATGTCGGTTCATGGATTTGAAATCCGAAATTAAGCCGATGCGACATTGGTATGCTGTACGTGACCCTGGCATGGAGATGGATATAAAACATCATTTTACGAATAATTCAAGTCGGTTAAAAGATCTGAAACCTGGCATCAGGTCGATGTGACTATGGCAAGTCATATTTGACTCTGGCATGGTACGGAATTTAAACAGACATGTCCTAAATAGGACAATTCGGTGAATGGAGTCAAGTTCCAGTATCAGGATCACATGACTCTGACATGATGCTGTATTTAAACTGTCTCATCCCGAATTCCACAAGTCGTTCAATCAAATCGTAAATGCCTTTGACATTTACACTATCATATCTCGATCAGGCCAACATGATCATAGCACCCTACGTGACCCTGAAATGGTGCTAGATTGAAATTGGCTTTACCCTAATATAGGTCCCAATATTACATGATGGTGAATCAATCCATAATTTGTCAACAGGCTAGCATGACTTTGGCATGATGCCGGATATAAACTGACTTGTTCCGAACAGCATAATATGGTTACTCGATTTAAAATTCGACATCAAACCGGCGTAATTCTGACATGGTATTGGATTGCCCCGAATAGTACACGCCAGTTAACTCATCAGAAATCCTTCATTAGTCCGTCATGACTCTGACATGATTTCAATTTCAAACCGAATCGGATTTGGCATCAATTTAGAGTCACGTCATCCTGTGACCGGGTTGTTGATCGATAAGCCAACATGTGCTTTTCGGGCATCATCCGTTGATACACAAAATAGAATTTGCAACATATATGGAATTCTTCACAATAAGATGTGCGATACACACAAAAAAAAAAGTCAATGATAAATATTTATGTGCGCAACAAGTCGATATTTTAAAATGTTATATCCAAATAGCTTTATAAGTTTTTATTTCCTCGTGTCTATTTATCCGATTCTTCATATGTTAATCCCAATTGTCATTTAAAGTTTAATAACCTGGATATGAAAGCTGCGTTGTATCATTTATTTGGTGGATTACGAAATGAAAGTGAGAATATGACATGTGCTGGATGATGTAAGCCATCTGCTAGAAGCGGATTATAGTCAAGATTAGCTCAACCGCGTAAATATATTCAACAAGATAATTTGGATTTATGGCACATTGACTACTAACGATCATAATGTGATGAGTTAAGTAAATTTTGTGTGTGATCGATGGATACTCAATGAGCTTTTAATGAGGATAATCTCTCATTTCAGGCAGCTAAATTCATTGATCTGTTTTGAGATTATTTTTCTGGCAATTTAATATGATTTTTTGGAATTTTGACTACGCAGTTATTTGACCGTGAATAAAATTATAATGAGGATGTGCAGAATTTTCGGTGCTTTTATTGTTGGAAACTATCGGAAATGGAGATCCGTTAGAGTCAAGTAAGATGAAGTGGCAATGCAAATTAATGAACTTTTTTAGTGTTTCTATATATTTGCTTATAAGCTTTGGTGGTCGTAGAGATGGATTGTGATGCATGCATGAGAATGAATGCTGTACAAAATCAGAGTCGACTTTGAGCTCTGGATTGACATTTTCTTTAATTTCTGAGGTTAAGATATAATATTTTGTAGAAATTTCCGATTTTGATCCCGAAAAAGCATGCCTTGGTGGAGGAGAAGATCATGCGTTGTATGTACTCAATTTCATTCTATGAACCCCAATTAATGTACGAGATCAAGCCTAATTTGAAATTCTGAGCATCGTTGGATTAAGGAACGGGTAATAAACTTGAAGTGTAGCGAGATACAAAGGGACGAGGGCTACTAGATTGCCTAATAATTGGAATTTGGATAGAAAGAGCCTGAAAATCATGTAATACGCCGAAACGAGAGCCTAAATTTATTCGAAACTTTGACTTGAAAAATTGTTAACTTGATCCTACATATCAATGTGTCTTAAAAATACTTTGTACCAAAAAAATTCAACTGTATCAATTTCATTTGTAAATCAAATACCTTTGTGGTAAAATAAAGATTATTACTACTTTTCCTATTACTATGTATTAATAGGGAATTTTGGGATTTATCTTGAAAAATACTGAGCAATTAAAGAAGTTCAAACACAGGGGAATAAAGGGGTAGAGAGGGAAAGATTAATATTAGCAAACTAGAGTATCACTTGGGTTCCGAGGATTTTTGAATATTGCATTTTTTGTGATGTAGAGTGAAGCTAGCGTAAATAACTCATTTTTCTGACAGACTACATTTAAGCTCAATCATATAATTTTTACGTCTTGTTATCTACGATGAGAATTAGCAGAGTCATAGTGACTACCTATTGTCACTCTAGTATTACATATACTGGCCATACAGATCAATTTGTGAACAACATTCAAAATTTTGAAGAATTTCTTGAATTTTGGTTGATTTAGTGTAGAAATGATTAAAATTCCGACTCTAGGTGTGCTTGACTGTGCTTAAAGCTTTTAATTTGAATCACTTAACTAATCTATACAAAATGAAATTCTTCGCTGTTCTCGCTCTCTGCGTCGTCGGAACGACGGTCGAAACAGCCGTTTCTTGACTGTGTGTCTTCCTGGCTAAGTACAATCCCAATTCAAAGTACCTACAAATTTATAGAAATACACAAAATAATTCTCCTTTTTAAGGAATTTGCAATTTATTATCAAGTTTTACAACAAACAAAGAATTGAACATGCTTAATAAAATCTAAATCGAATGAACAGCCCTTAAAAGAATATTTCAATGATGTATAGACATCTAATGTAGATATCATCATCATCCGATGTTGTTTAAGCTATTTTCTTCTCTACTTCTTCTTTCGATGTTGATTTATTGCCTTGTCGTAGTCATAAATCGATCAGTCCACATATACCATAATGATTTAGTGCTTCTTTGCAAAACGACGATAGACTTTACGTCCTTGAACTTGTCTCTTTCTCTTGACTTCTTCAGTTTTTGGTGGAAGATATTCTCTGATGTCATTTGCTGGTGGCAAGTAGTCATTTGCTGGCTCTTCAGTCAACACAACTGTAACAGGCTCTTCAACTGGCTCTTCGGTGGCAATTTCAACAACTGGCTCTTCTTCTGGAACAACTTCATCGGGTGATTCAAATCTTACTTCTGGTTTACTGTAATGATATCCAGATCCGTCCTTCGACCATCCTTCACCTTGTACAACATGTGAGACATCACATGAGACGGCAACAATAAGAGCGAATGCGATAATGATGCTTTTCTGTAATGTTAATTATGTTTACATATTAGAGTCAATAAGGTCTAATTTACTTAAATATTTTTACCATTTTTAAAGTTTTTTTGTTTTTTTGAGATTTTCTACTGCTGTCGAATTAAAGACCGAAGACTGAATGATAATTTCAGCCCATCTGTACCTTCCTTTTATAATCCAAAAATATTGTTTGACTTATCCTAACGTCATGGTTGAACAATTAAAAGAAATTAAACAGTTGATTCTAATTTGCAATCAAACCAGTTTTAGTTAATGTTTACATTAACTCATGCAGCTGAAACAATAGTCTATATATGCCTACTTAATATATTTTTGCAATTATTATTATAGAAGGACATTTCATTGAGCCACTGTTGAAATTTCCTGCTGTTTATTTAAGTGAGTAGTCGCGAATTGAATTGACTTTATTGTAGGTAGTTGTTGAGGGATGAAGAAGTTTAAAGGAAGAAGATGAGGAACTTGAAACAGAAAGTTCAATAAGAAGTCCATTTGTATAAATAATGGATTGATTCATAGATATTGTGGATTGGCAACAGACAGAGGAGACATAGTGATAAAAGGGAGGAAGTGACAAAGGGGATATCGCAAACAGTTCCTTAAATATATTATAGTATATTTGACAAATAATTCAAAAATCGTCCAAAAATTGGGAATGTTCTATTTCTGGGTACAAATGGAACGTTTGCATAGCTTACGTACTAATTAAAAAGTAACAATTCCAATAAGGAACGTAAATTTTGATTCATAATTCTTGATGTTGTTTCAAATAGGGTTGTCAATTACAAATACCAATATTTGGGTATTTGGTCAATTTTGAAACTATTTGGGTCACCAAATAATTTGTATTTTCAAACCAAATAATTTGTATCTACCAATATAAGAGTTAAATGTAAAGCAAGTATGAAATTTTTCCCAAAAATCTTCAAATATAAAAATTTGCAATATTTTTTAAAAAATTTATGTAGTATTTTTCAAGTATTTTTTTAGAATTGTTGAGCATTGTTTTGATTAAATATGTAATGAATACAAAAACTTAACACATGTTGTGGTTTAGAAAGTCAGGACTAAGAGATAGAAATTCGCACTTCATATCCTTATGATTAGAATGGCTGTGGCTGTATTCATGAATAGACATAGAACAATATGTTAAGTCATTTAAAGGTACTAAAAACAGGACTGAGAAGTTAGAGGTGCAGTTTATTTCATTGAAGTCCATTCAAACTACATTAACAATTGTTGAACGAACCTTCTCTGCATAGAATATTTTAAGTCGAAATTTCCTAATTATATGACTGAAGAGAAGTTAATATTTTACTTATTTTATATTATTATTCTTTGGAAAACAATTAATTTCATTACTTCTAAGTTGATTGTTATTACTAATTATACACTAAGCGTGAATATACAGGCAATTTTTTGAAAATTCAGATGTTTTAAGGTCATATCCATGCTTCCGAAAATATTTGGTATTTGTACAATATTTGGGGGTCTCGATATTTGGGTATTTGGTATTTGTACAAATAGTAAAAACCCAAATAATTGACAACTCTAGTTTCAAAGAACTCCTGAAAGAAAGCTGACGGAAGAAGCAGTGCTGCATTAGGTATTGGCAATTGACAGGTAGAACCTAGCGATTGAGCCAGCTTTAAGCGTCATCTGAGGGACGCCATGGATCATAGTTGATCTGTACGATCTTTACGTTGCAAAGCTTTTCCTTTCTTGAATTGAAATACAAGAATCCAAACATCTGTTTCAGTGGAGAATTCCCAGAAAGCAAATAGTGAGGAAATAGAGAATAATCTGGCACCAGTTCTGAAGCTAGTTTCAGTGAAATTCGGCATCGGGATAGGCTCACACACTTCTAGATTTTCCAATATTTCTAATTTGTATGCTTTGCGTATTCTTTAAAGAATTCTTCAAACAAAATAATAAAAATATAGACCTTGAAAAATGTCTGGCAAAATCAATAGAGATGGTATTGAACTTGATATCATAAACTATTAGATTATATTTTGCGATAAAACCTGCTTCAGGCGACATCTATTGACTACTATCGAATTTTAATTAATTTGCTCTGCCCGAGTGGCACATGCTTTGAAAGTCCTTCATAGGTCTAGAAATAAAATTGAAATTTTTCAAATCTCGATGTCGACTCAGATTTTGTATGAAAAAGTCAACTTGAGTCGACTTGACTTTATACAAAATTCAAGTCGATTTCGAGCATTGATAATTTTGGAACTTGTCATAAAATGTCATAGTTATCAATAAACTTATAGCCAACTAATCAAAAGCTGTAAAACTCGGGATGATATTTTAGTGACCTTGATCTTGATCTTCAAGACATAGATGAGTATTTAAAATTAACTTAACAATCTAGTTTAAAATGAAATCAGTTCAGACTTATTTATCCAAATATTATGTTCACTACTCATTTAAATGAACGTGTTCATGAGTATGTTCAATCGATTAAATAGAGCAGTGGTGGTTTTTCGCGGCACACCTTGATAGTAAGCCTCGACCAAAACTACACGGCATACGATTCATGGCATTTGCAAAAAATGTCGGTACACAGATTGCGCATCAAAGTAATAAAACATGTTCAATTTTATGAGCATTCTCATGAGCCTGCTCATGGCTTCTCATGATACAAGGGTCTGTTCGTGTTAGACATCATTCATTGTTGGATCTCCCATCATGACTTAATTGACAAATTTGATTTTTTGCCCAATTTAATTGGCAGAATCGATTCAGAAGTCAATAAAACCATTTTATAGCCTTTTAAATTTTCATTTTATTCAAAATACAGAAAATGCCATTCTTTAAAAATTTGTCAAGTCTTAATTTATTAATTTTCATTTTCACATAAACACCTGACTAACTTAATAGTAATCCAACCGCGATTAAACTTTATAAAAAAAAAAATCTTCTCATTAACTCCATACAGTGTAGGAGATACAACAGTGCATCCAATAAAAATGTTAATTTTCAGACTGTCAAAATCGCATCATCTTAACACAAACACTGCTTTTTTTTGAAGGTGACATTCAAAAATAAACGTGAGGTATATCCAATAAACGAGACTGAAATTAATTGCAGCAATAAATTAAAGGAAATAAAAACCTTAAAAGATTCCTTTTGAAAGGAGTTGCGATTTATTTGAAAAAGAATTCTTTTGAGTGAGATTACATGAAAGTGAGAAATAAATGCCTATTGAATAATGCCTGCCATTTTGGAAGTAGAAAAAAATAATGTTTTGTTTTCGCATTGTCCATTTATCCATTTGCCCATGGTCGTCAATTTATTTTAGCTTATTGATTTTTATGTCTAGTGTCTTCTAACGAAACGACGAACAACTTTGTTTCTGCGGACTGGAATTTGTCGCTTCCTCTTGAATTCGTCTTGCTTTGGTGGTAAATATTCGCGTAATTCGTCTTCCTTTGCGGCTGGGGCAATTTCTTGAAGAACTTCAACGACTTCATCTTGAACTTCTGGTTCGCCGTATGGTGTGAATGCGCCAACTTCTACGACTTGTTCTTCGACGGCATCATATTTAGCTGCTGGTTGAATGTAGTGATATCCAGTTTCGTCCTTGTACCATCCATCTCCTTGTACGACATGGGAGACATCACAGGTGACGGCAACAATGAGAGCAAATGCAATGATGAGATTTTTCTGAAAATATTGATAATTTTTGGAATTATTGAGATGATTTATTTCTGATTTTCGAATCTTTGGGCTGAGCTCTATGCTTTCTCGAAATCCCGGTCCCGATAAATTTTCGATCCCGATCACGATAGCGAGAAAGCATTCTGAGCTCTTGTTCTTGATGTTTCCAACTTTCACCCGAGTGCAACAGGCTGAGATTAGTCGATGAAGTAATTAACTTGTAATCTGTGAAGCTTGCAATAGAATGTCAAGTTTATAACCAGAACTTGAAGTCAATTGGAATTTTATATGGATTCAAACCAACTTGAGTTGAATCTTCCATACAAAATCTAATTCAACTGAGAGCTCTGTATATAAGTAGACGTACTGCGGTCAACTAATTGCCGCCTGCTCCACTCGGGTCACATATTTTGGAATTCTTCCCAATTACAAATTCCCTCTAATTTAGTTGATGAACTCAAGGATGTGGAGCTGATCAAAAATGTACATGAAATGCACATGATGTGAAAAAATCCTTAGACCAGCGTTAATCTGAGTTTCGAGTCGGATTCGACAAAATTCGGCTTCTTGCTAGAATCCAGAATAGCACAAGCTAGTTAATTGATCCAAAATCTACCAACAGCCGTTCGTGAATCTAGCATGGTACCGGATTTAAGCCGAATACGTTACCAAGTCAGAGCAGTATTGGAAATTGGCAAGTGGAAGCCAGCTTCAGGCGACTCCTGTGGGAGGTCATGGATCACAATTGATCTGTACGACCAGCGAAGTTAGTAAGTAAGTACGTTACCAAGTCAGAGTCATGTCATCCTGGGGTCGGATTTTTGAGCAATTAACTGATTTGTGCCATTTGGTAGTCATGCTGGCCTGTTGACAATATTTTTCGACTTTTTCAAACCGTGTGTCTTTCAATGTAATTGATCAGTTTCACGACCTTGTTTGAATGTCGCTCAAGAACAATCTCCTACCAAAAGCTTCACAAAACTCACCATTTTGACAAAGTTTAACTTTTTATTACTGCAAAAAAGCTTTAAATTTAAATTGCTTAGTTACTCTCGTCGATAGAACGATTTGGAACTGAATGATAATTTTTGACTTTCAGCACCTCCTTTTTATATTACAGAATTCTATTTGAATTATAGTCGTCATTTTTTTTTCTTCAAATCAAATAGAATGAGAAAATGACATAATGCTTATTAATGACCGGCAAAAGAACTTTACTGCAATTTTTATTACCGCTAATGGTTTTTTTTGGGATTCAATAAATTAAGTCATCTAATCTCAAACATATTAGTTTATGTCTGTTAGCTGAATTACATCATGTATAGCTACTGTTTTGATTGATGTTGACAGCACTTTCTTTTGTTGTGGATTAACAAGGTGTTCATTTATGTTTTTTGAGTGGACATTGTTATGGACTTGTTTGTAAACAGCAGTAGCTCATATTGTTGTGATTTACAATAGCGCTGACCCTGAGGTCAGATTAAGATGTTTGGATGTTTTTTGTAGACGCCACAATATTTTGAAAATAAAATTTAAAATCAATTAATTCTGTGCTGCTTTTTGAATTTTCTGTCCTGTCTGGTCTTGCTTCTGACCTATTCTGTCGCTCATTATTCCTTAACAAGATGCACAAATTTTAAAATGTCGAATAATTTGATCATGTCTAAAGAATTTCAGGTGCTATAGACACTTTAAGACTTAATTGATGAACTTAAAGTGGTACTTAGTATATTTCTTTGAAATTGATCGAATCGAGTTCAAATAGTCATGGAAACTTGGCATTTAAAGTGCCTTTTTGCGGCTAATATAAAGCTTCCTCTTATTTGATGCTCAATTACATCTGCAAGAAGCATTTACTGCAAAAAATTTACAGCTAATCCGGATATTTTAGTCTTGATCATAGATTAATTAAAAAGATGATGACAATAAGCTCAACGAGCTCATAAATTTGATTTTTCCGAGCAGCACAACAAATGAATCTCGATGCCGAGACGGAAACTAAAACGTCCTCGAGAATTTATCCACATCGAGACTTTGGGAAACCTTAAGCGCATCGTGTTCGCTAGATTACCGCATCGTCGTCGCATTAAAGATCAAACGCAAAGTTGCCATTAAAGCACCGCGAAGAAAGAATTTCAATCATTTTAATAGAAAAAAATCTGGTTCATGGCACCGTGTCGCTCGGGTGTGTCCGCAAAATGGTGCTAAAATACGATTACGTCAGTTAAATTTAGCAACCTTCACGTTATATTGACAATTTATTGTTAAAAGGTCGTTAAAATGCTCGAAATGATTAAATTTACAGGATGCATTCTTTTTCGTTGGAATCTACAAGAGAACAGACGTCCTCAAGCTCCAAAAGCTACATGACGCAGAGCAGTAATGTGAGAATCTCAGCTTAATGTGCTGGCATAGAATCAGAGATGCAAAATTATGATGATGATGATTTGTTTATTTTACCAAAATGGTATTAGAGTTCTTGAAAATATCAATTCATAAATTTTTACAAAATAATTCAATAATAAAAAATAAAAAATAAAAAGTGCACTGAAAAGGACAAATGTGTAACATCCGTGACCCTCGTCAAAACGCATCCGTAGCACATTTCTAATTCGATTATCAAGAATTTGTATGGTTTTTGTCTGTCACAGGTCCCTGTTTTGCAACTCTGCATAGAACTTGTAAAAACTAGGTGACTGAGCCAGCAACAGAGTCAGATGCAAAACAATTTATTGTATTTTAAATTCCACATATGAGCATGGTTACAGTAAGTAAATAAGCAAGTATGCATTCATCTTCATATAAGTTCAATCAAAATAAAGCTTCATTGTAAGTTCAATCACCTTTCGATGAAGAGAAGATCATCTGATGATCAAGGTTAGATATCTATCGGACAATAAATCATTTTTCAATAATTTTGTTTGATTTATTGATCTAAAATAAAAACAAACATTGATTTGATTTACTAACTTTAGACTAAAGGTGGCTGTCTAAATGTTTTAATCGTGAATGTTCTTAAAAGAAGCATTGAAGGTTGTTTAAAACTATCCTAATAGATCCATCATAATGAAGATGATCGCATAACTTATTTATGATGTAGTAAACTGCTTGATATTGTTTTGAAAATACATGTTAGTGTCAATCTTAGAATCTTGTCTGACCAGGTCAGCTGTGATTTAGTCTATTGAATATAAAGCTAGTCATCTATCGAAATTGACAAGATTTGATTTGGAGAAACAATTTTTTATGCATTTAAGAATCAAAATTTGAATGATTCTTTGTAAAATACCCATTATTTTTTTTTGCTTAAATGTATATCTTAATAGGCTAACTACCTTAAAGTTGGCTCGAATACTGTATTAAAAAGTCAATTCTAGTCGATTCGTCTTAATACAAAACCAAGATGAAATCTCGAGCAGCTCAACGTGTTCGCTTGGACACCGTTCAGTCGTCGATTGTACCAATAAGAAGCGAAGATTTCCTGAAGCCACCTTGATGACTGATTTCCATAGCTCTCAGTCGACTCAAATTTTATATAGAGTCCAGTTGACTTTCCATACCAGAGCTCGAAGTCGATATGGTTGAAGTCGACTCGAGTAGAGTCGGTTTCTTTTAGGCGACCCAAGTCGATTCGAAGTCGAATTGAAAAAATGAACTGGACTTGAGTCGACTCGATTCGATTTCGAGCTCTGTTTCATACTAAATCCGAGTCGTCTTATCGTTAAGCTCTGCTGATTAAGATCCATTTTTAGGTCAGAAAATGCAGTTCAACCCACTGTTCCGCTCAGGAATTGAAATCTGCAGTTAACATTAGACTGTCTTTCTCAGAAATTCTACTAGATCTACTCAAAATCAACCAATTCTATAAGCTTCAACCTTCATAATGACCTCAACTAGTTAAATTCTTAAAAGCCAAAACGGATTATTTTAGATTTATTTTTTTCAAAAAGACGATCAGCAAACAGTCGGCATTCTGTCAAAGTAAAATAAGACATCATATTTGTATTAAAGACCCTTTTAGTGTGCCTAGTAAATGTTCTGAAACTCAACATCAAATAGACAAAAAAAAAAAGACAATAAAAATTCTCCTTTTAAAGGAATTTGCGATTTATTCAGAAACTTAAAATAAGTAAAAGTGCTACGTTAAAGAAAGAAGAAAAAAATGCTGAATATCGTGTGATCATGAATAATCTAAAAATATCTAGATGCTCGTCATCATTCATGATCTTTATATATATCACATAATTTGTTCTTTCCGTTGTGTCTGATAAAAGTTTTCATTTTCACTCTAATTTAATTGTCAATTTTGTCAGTCCAGGTTCATGCTAAGTTTACTTCCTTAATTTAGTGCTTCTTGGCGAAACGACGATAGACTTTACGGGCTGGTGCTTGTCTCTTTCTCTTGGCTTCCTCAACCTTTGGTGGAAGGTAGTCATTGTTTGGTGGCAAGTAGTCATTTGGTGGCAAGTAATCGTTAGCAATTTCGGTGACAACTTCTGGTACTTCTGTGGCAACAACAATTTCTTCAATTTCAACTTCTGGATCATCAAGCTTTCCTTGTGGTTTGTCATAATGGTAGCCAGATTCATCTTTGAACCATCCCTCGCCGGCGGCAATGTGTGAGACATCACATGAGGCAGCAACAATGAGTGCGAATGCAATAATGATGAGTTTCTGTGGATAGAGAAGTCAGTCAAAATTTTATGACAATTAAGCACAAGTTTCTTACCATTTTTGATAATTTTTTTTGAGATTCTACTGTTGTCAATTTAAAGACCGAAGACTGAATGATAATTTCTGTCCAGCTGTACCTTCTTTTTATAATCGAAAACTCATCAAACATAATGTTTAATCAAATCCAACAATTGACAATTCTAGTCAATAAAGATCTAATTGCAGCCATCGCTTTAATTTTATAATCTAGTAAATTTACAATACATATATCCGCTCATGCAGGTTATGGACATAAGATATGTTTGCTCTTGATACACAAATGTGAGGTATATAAAAGGTTTTGTTTGACTTTCTGTGTTTTATAGACATCTGCTGACAATTATTTTGGAATTTGTCTGCTTGATAAAAAGAATTGAGCTTGAAATTTTGGTCGATGAAACTTATTTTTGTCAGGTGATCTTGTTAAATATTTAGTAAAATTATTGGATTTATGTAATGTATGTATGGCTTATGAGTCATTATGTTGTTAAATTAGTCGTAATTCTCATGCAATGCAAATATATAATTTGGAAATAGTGCATATTTGAGAGCAGATAAATTGGTCCGAATGGCAAGTAGCATTTAAGTTTTGTAATACACAAATAATGCTACTTAATCACACAATTTTAATAATTTAATTCAACAGCATTCAACATTTTGTTCATGAGTTTTACAAATAAATTAATAAATTTCAAAAATTTTAAGGAACTTTCATGGATTCAATGTTTTCTACCAGATTATATTGACCGGTGAATGAATATATTTCAGACAGTTTTGTCTTCAAAAGATAATTGATATAAATTTATCAAAGAACTTAAAATTATGTAACGCTTTGAGCGTTACTAAGAAACTTGATTCTGTACTTATTTCGCCATTTCTGCCAAATTTTAAAATCAAGATGGGTTTAAAGTTTTATTTCCTTCAAGCGATAAAATTTTGAGATTTGCTGATAGACTTGAAGACGTTTCGCGGCAATAAAGTTATTTTATACTTTTGTTACCGAAGAATTTTTAGTTTAAGATTTGAAAATAATATGTTCAGATAGCAATATCAACTTAATTTCAAAAATGATCTAATCAAGCAATTTTGAATATTAAGAGAAGAAATTATCAGACAAATCAGTGTTAACTGAATCAAATTTACCTTAAAATTTTAGAAAATGAGAAATTCCAAGTTTATTTTCATCAAACAGCTTTATTAGAAATAGGCGACATCTTTAGGAGATTATGTATCACATCTGATCAGTATGGCCAGCGAAAAAATAAAACAAACACAGCCTTGACATCATCATCATCATTTTTGCCATCATAATGTTTTTTCATTGTCATTCAAATCTGGCAGGATATTACAGCCATTAAATGAATCTACCCAGTTCCTAATGTTTTCAAACTCGCATTTGTATGTTTAAAAAAATTTTAAGTTCTAGCAGAGTAAATCAATCAAGGAGAAAATGTAAAAGATCAGAAAAATTGGCATGACTCTGGAACTTTAAAGTGGACAGTTTTTTATTTGACTATTGGTATGTCTAGTTCTATGATTCAGTAATATCTTGTAGATAGCTGTAAGGATTGCAGATTCTTGTAAAATCGTCGAATTTTTAATGTTGTCACCGAAAATCCACGACGTATTTGTAAATGACGATAAACTCGATTCAAGTCTGGTCTGAGGCCAAATTCATCAAATCTAACTCCAGGAAAGGCTTATGCCAGCCTGAAATCAAATTTTCGCTTTTTTTGCACAGTTTATCTTTCGAGTAAACTGTGAATGAAATCTTCACATTCGACTCAACTAATAATTTGTTGAAATATCTTTCCATTTATTTAATTAAACTAAATTCACTTTAAAAATCCTTGAATTTTACACAGCCAACCTTCAATATTTATTACAAGATAATAAAAACCAGCAAAAAATTTCAAAGTCAAGCTCTTCGATTTGAGCAAAAAAAATCGGAAACTGATGAGAAATTGATGAGATTTTTATTTGATTCTTGACCTTGATGTAATGGAGAACTTTCATAAGCTACATAATATTGAGACTTAATGTTTATATCCAATGACGAATTAAAAGAATTTGAAGTTCACTTTCTGTGAATTTGCACATTTATTCATTTACTATTAAACATCACATTTTAAATAAACTTAATTAAAAAGAGGAATTGCCATTTTTTTGTAAATTTTAAAAAGCTCAATTCTTCTTTTTAATTCCTTTTTTTGCTGTCGAGGATAACTTTTTTGTCCTTTAAAACGATTTTTGTTTTCAGTCTAAAAACTTTATCCACAAATTGTTTGTGAGCATTTAGTGTTTCTTGACAAAACGACGGTAGACCTTGCGGACTGGAGCTTGTCTCTTCTTCTTAGCTTCAGCTGATTGTGGTGGAAGGTATGTGTTCTTTGGTGGCAAGTAGTCTTGGTTGACTTCAACAACGGCATCAGAAACAACTGGTGCTGGTTCCTCTGGAGCGGCAACTTCGACAATTTCTTCTGCAACAACGACTTCTGGTACGGCTTCTGGTTCAGCGACAACTTCAGCTACAACTGGTGCTGGCTCTTCAGCTGGAACATCTTCAACGACAACTGGTTCTTCAACTGGAACAATTGGCTCTTCTGGGACTGGTTCATCTAATTTAACTGCTGGTTCTGTATAATGATAACCAGTTTCATCTTTGTACCATCCATCACCTTTCACGACATGTGAGACATCACATGAAGCAGCAGCGATGAGAGCGAACACAATAATGATGCTTTTCTGTAATTATATGAAGCACTTTAGTACCACAAACCTTAAATAAATCCACAATAATTTTTTACCATTTTTAATAAGTTAAGACTGAGAATCTACTGTTGTCGATTGAGCAAACGAAGACTGAATGATAATTTTCAGCACTAAGCATCATCTTTTTATAATAAGAGATTACTGCATTGAAAAATTACCACAATTGTCGTATCTAGGAAACATTTACACTGTTGATCATGTAGTAAACAGTAGTAAAGAAGAGATTACCACACAAATACAGTCAAGATCATATATCGATTATGTTATTCATTCATTCAATGCTCTTTTTGTCTTCAAGTTTCTTTTTCCGTGCTTTGGATAAATATTTGGACCGATTAAGTTCATGAATTATGGGTATGGATTATGGATATGATCTTTTTGTTGTAGATTTAGTTTGACTGTAGTTGAAACTAGATTATTTTTGAGAATCTATTGTTCTGTGGAATGTGAAGTATTCTTGTTTACTTTGCTAGTTATTCTGAACCATTTTGTCTTTTTTTGGGTGTAGTCTTAGATTGAGACAATTGATGACTATTATTGGAATTACTTAGAGTCTGTCTTGAGTCCTTCAACATTAAAAGTTCTTATTTCCTGAAAGTACACGGAAGGTACAAGCTAGTATAGAAGATGCCATAACTCCAGTTCCAGGATGGCATGAGCTTGTACCCGTTAAATCCTAATGCTAACCAAATCCAAAATTAAACCGGCCTAGACTAAGATTTTCTACCTACTAGACATCTTGTGCCTTCCATAAGTTGTCAGACTAATAACAAACTTCCGAGCAAATCCCTAAGCATGTCACATAACAAACGAAATATTCCCTTTGAGATTTTGAGACTTTTTGACAAGGAGAAGAGGCTTGTTAAGGAGTTAATTAAGCTTGTTTATATTTTACTTTGTTTCACTTGAATTTGACAATATTGTTACTTAAAACAAGTTTTCATTATTTTTGAATGAATTGCAATGAATGGTTCTTAATTAGTTATTTTTTGAAAATAAACAATTCAATAAGTTTCAAAATTTTGAAAAATATATATTTTGATTTGATGATAATGAACAGAATTATCTTCTACTTTGATCAGAGGTGAACAACCTTTTATGTGTCATGATACTCCTCATCACATAGAAAATCATTTGTGGCATTAAAAACTCAAAATCTTTACATTGGATTTGAAGTTTTAACTGTTTTTGATCTTTTACAATTAAGATTTGGTACCTTTTTAAAAAATCGACTATTTTTTGTTGTTTTCGACCAAAATTACTACACAATTGCGAATTCTAATAGCACATCAGTGTCTCGTAGCACCCTAGTAGTCGATCACTGAATTAAATGCTAAGGTGCCATACTATAAATTTAAAATGATGAGTGAATTAGCTTGGTCAAAAACAAGCAAAAGTTAAATCTACAACAAATAACTCGCAGTCCTGCATTTTTAATACGGTTATACCTTATTGTTCGCCCAGAGGTATAAAACTGCAATTTTGAAGAAACCCTTGAAAAATCATATATGTTTGAATTTCGTGAATTTCAAAGCCTATAGCTGAAATTCTTCTCGGAGAATACGGAAAATGCTTAATTTGTTAGACTCTGATTTTGCCACAGCAAAGCATGTTGGAGAAGATTTTTCAAATTAAAAATCAGAAGTACTCCATTCATCAAATATATGCACTGATGAAAAAGTATATACATTTTATTCATTGACCCTTTTATCAACATACTTCATTTTTGCAATTCCATAGGAACAAGGACACAGCATAACGACAACTAACCAAATGGAAGCCAATAGTCACTTCCATTAAATCTCCATTAGCAGCTTAATGCAAATTTAATGTTTATTAAAAATCATGAAATAAAGCCGGAACATTGAGAATATCAACATTGTTTTTCAATAAATTCCAATAAATTCTTCGAATTGTGCTAAAAATTCAATTTGCAAAACTATATTTGAATGTTGATTTATGGCGACAGCCTTCATAAGATTTATGGCTGACTTTTGGGAAGTGATCTTATAAAAAAGTTGTTGGATTTAGGATTAATCATGAATATTTTGATTAGAAATTGCAATAATTTCTTAGAATTCCAGGCCATGGAACACAATAGATCTATGCATCAATTGATCTGTTCAGCAAGCGAATTAAGTAAGTATGCCTAAAAAATTCTGAAAATTCACTCAAAAAATTAAAAAAATTTAAAATTTCACTTTCTGTGAATTTGCAAAATTTATTTATAAATCTTAAATCACATATATTATTATTTCAAAGAAGAACTGCCATTTTTTGATTCAAAAAAAGTTCAACTTCTCCTTTTAAATTTGGATAACTTTTCACAATCAAGAGCATAATTTGGATTAAATTTTGAAAACTTTATCCCGAATTTTTGAGCATTTAGTGTTTCTTGACAAAACGACGGTAGATTCTGCGGACTGGAATTTGACGCTTCTTCTTGGCTTCAACTGGTGGAAGGTAGTCATGTGGTGGCAAGTATTCATTGGTGACCTTAACTTCAGCAACTGGTGCTACTTCGTCTTGTGGAGCAACTTCAACAACTTCATCAGCAACGACTTGTTCGACATTTTCAACTGGAGCATCAGCAACAACAACATCTTCAACAACGACTGGTTCATCAGCTGGGATGACTGCTTCCTCAACGACAACTTCGTCCAATTTTACTGCTGGTTGTGTATAATGATATCCAGTTTCGTCTTTGAACCATCCATCACCTTGCACAACATGTGAGACATCACATGAGACGGCAGCAATGAGTGCGAATACGAAAATGATGCTTTTCTGTAATTATATCAAGCACTAAGTCACACGTGACTCAAATCCAATTCTTTATCGTTCTTACCATTTTGAATATTTTTTTAAGATTCTACTCTTGTCGATTTAGAAACTGAAGACTGAATGATAATTTTCAGCTATCTGTAGCTTCTTTTTATAATAGAAGAATCCTGCACTAAAACTTAACACAATTGTCACATTTAGGAAATCATCTAAAAAAATATTTATTGCCAATTTAGATGATGTAGTAAATAGTAATAAAAAGATTTACGTCACATACACACTTAAGAGCATCTTATAAGTCTAACTAGACATTCATTCATACATTTTTTTTTCTTTCGATGCTTTGTTTTACAATTTTTAAGCTGAATGAATATTTGGACTGATTAATATGTTTGATTTATGATTGGATATTTGAATGAGAATTATTAGTGATTTGAGGAAGTATTGGTATGCTTACAATTGGCATGAACTTAACAGTTTATTAATAGTAACTGTTTCATTCATTAACATATACGCATTTGCCTATACGATATTGGTTTTGGTCTAAAATGACGTTATTTAAAGTCGATCAAAAACTGAAAATCGGACGGAAATTTAAATTTGAAAAATTATCCCATTGTACGGGATAAAATTTCAAAAATATTCATCGAGGGACTTAAGCGCATTTTTGCCCAGCGATCAGTAATTGATTAATAAGTCACTTCCAGACCTCAAAAACAAGATCCAGTAGGATTCTGGTCACTTCCTAGCCCACGAAACGAGATCCAGTAAGATCCAGTTTACTTCCCGGCCCTCAAAACGAGATCCAGTAGGATCCAGGTAACTTTCAGATCGAAAACCAAGATCCAGTAAGATCCAGGTCACTTCCAGATCTTAAAAACAAGATCCATATAAAACTTCCACAAATTTAAGAACTTCATCATTTAACAGATTTTCATAATTCAAACCTCATAACGGTCAAAAAAAATTCAAATATTTTTCAGTAAACACTGTAAAAACATCGAAAAACATTGAAGAACACTGTAAAACAATGAAAAAATTACAAAAGTCCTCGTGTTATTGATCGAGGGGCTTAAGCGCATTTTTGTATAGTAATTGAAATATATATTAATAGGTATCAATTTTCCTACCAAAGTTCGAAAGGATTACAACTTCCAGATTCATCAAGATTCAGTTCCAAGTCATTTGAAACAAAACCAGATTTAAAAGTCACCATAATAGAAATTTAAGCATTTCATCATTTAACGGATTTTAATAATTTAAACCACATAACGGTTAAAAAAATTCAAAGTTTGTTCAACAATGTAAAAACATCGAAAAACATTGAAAAAAACAATGAAAAAACATGTTGTTGTTTTTGTTGTTGTTGTATATGAAAATGAAAAATTGTTAATTATAGCATTTATGCGTAGATTTGAAACTTTTAAATGCCCGACGCAATAACTTTATGGAACTGATCTTTTAAATTATTCCGAGCTCTCTACGATGTCCAGATACGAACGCCAGAACGAACAAAGTGTCTTATTAAGCTACATTTTTGAAAAAAATTTCAAAAATGCGCTAAAAAGTTGACCAAAAACTGAAAATCGGATCGATATTTGAATTTGGAAAATTATTCTTATTATGCTGGATCTTCAGATTATGCTGGATATTCCTATTATTAAGCTACCAAGTATGAATAAAATAAAAGAAGTTTAAGTTCACTTTCTGTGAATTGCATTTTATTAATTACTAAGAGACATCACATTTTTGTATAAATCGGAACTGCCATTTTTTCTCAAAAGCTCAGTTCCTCTATTTAACGGATAACTTTTTTCCTAATTTGTTATTTTGTCTAAAACTTTATCCTATTATGATCATTTATTGTCTTCGGATGAAGCGACGATAGACCTTGCGGACTGGAGCTTGACGCTTCTTCTTTGCTTCCTCGGATTTTGGTGGAAGATATTCATTGTTGTTTGGTGGCAAGTAGTCATTTATTGGAACATATTCATCAACAATTTCAACAATATCATCCTCAACAACTGGTGCTTGTTCCTCTGGTGCAGCAACATCAAGTTCAACAAGGATTGGCTCGTCAACAGGAGCAACAGGCTCAACTGGTTCTTCTACGACAACGACTGGTTCTTCAGCTGCAATGATTGGCTCCTCTGGTGCTGGTTCATCGAATTTAATTGCTGGTTCATTGTAGTGATATCCTGATGCATCCTTGAACCATCCATCACCCTTGACAATATGTGAGACATCACATGATGCAGCAGCAATGAGAGCAAATACGAAAATGAAGCTTTTCTGTAATTATAAGAAACACTTTAGTCCACAAAATCATATTAATGCCACAAAAAAAGTAATTGTTACCATTTTGAAGAATTAATTTGTAAGATTCTACTGTTGTCGATATGAAGACCGAAGACTGAATGATAATTTACAGCTCACTGCATCATCTTTTTATAATAAAAAATATATATTGTACCAATATTCAGTACATGTGTCATACCTAGGAAATTAATATCATTCAGTACTTCTTATTCCCAATAAGAGTTTATTGCATAGTCAATGCTGACGGAGTAGTAAATGATAGTAGCACCAACACATTTGCAGACCATAAATCGATTATGGCAGAGGTGGGCAACCTGTGTGCCACGGACTCCAATCTTTTTTGGAAATGTTCCGAGCCATGTGACCTGTCAGCACTTTAAATCATCAAGGCTAACCACCAAGATGTGCCATACTCCAAAAAAGGTTGAGCAGCCCTGGATTAAGACATTCATTCAGTTTACGTTTCGGACAATTGCCCATGAATTTCATCTTCACGTAAAGAATTTGCAACAAAAATAAATGCGGCAGTAAAATGGATCAAAACTACAGCAAACAAAAACGTGTGTGCCATGCAGAGAAGAAGACCATCAGCGAAGATAAATTTTGACAAGATTTTGGGAATGTCAAGTATTTTTAAGGTCTAAATGACAAGATATTTGACTAATAAAGAACCATCATGTAGGTGGATGTTGATCTACGATCTACATTCTGTGCTTGTTTTGATTCTTAACATTTAATCCTCAATTTTATGAAATTTTCTATTCCAATTCCAAATTATATATCCATATGTAGTCAGCACGTGAGAAATATAAACATGTGAGATGAATCTACGATGAAGCAATTGAGTCTGTGACGTCATTTGAAGAGGTAATGAGACATAATAATCATTACCTGCTTTAAAATTAGTAATGGACATAAATGATATAGGTTAAATTACTACTCAATTTTATGACATAATAATCAATGTCCGAAAAAAAATTCTTAACTGAGCTATTAAGTTATTGGCATTTTATGAAGAAGATCCCTTAATTCTTAAATACTAGATTTATATCGAGCTGCTATAAATCACTTATAATGAACATATCATGTAGCGTGTTTGGATGAAAAAGATGTTGTTGTAAATTTTAAGTTTAGTGATAAATGCTTAAGTGTTTGGAATTTTTATTTGTAGTCACGCAGGTGCCATCTTAAGCTGATTCGCAAAATTCTAATTAATGATTTTTTCATGTTTACTTATTTACGCGGCCGGGGTGTCAATGGATACCTTTGTACAACCAGAAAGCACACCATGTACAAATGTCCGAAAATCTGATCCATTCCTGTCATGCTTTGGTCGAAACCCGGATTTCACCAAATCCGGATAAGGAAATCCTAAAGGCTCAGGTTTTATCTACACAGATACTGAACTAGCTTGGGATCGACAGATTTGACTAATTTATAATGCTCTATCTAGAGCTGTCTACAGACTTTCTTTAAACGCGGCAATGCACGTTAGCCAATGAAGTAAGTAAGTAAGTTAATAATTAATATTTGAGATACTTGATTTTTTAAACCTACTCAATGTACAGTACTCGAGTAATTCATACTTAACACTTAGTACCAACACAACTCATTATTATTCAAATAATTCAATTAATGCTGTTCTGACCGACAGAGTTCTTAATGTGACATTCTTTTGGGTGTCACACTGAGTTCAGAATTCTAAAGAATTGTATGAATTTCTTTGAATTGTATACAACTGCCTTTTCTGCCTAGTTTCCTGGAAGACACACGGTGGATGAATTATGTGGCGAATGCCGATACTAATCTTGTCCTAGACTAGAGTCACGCTGGCCTGGTGTGGATTTTTTGTCACTTGTTTTTCTTACTTGTGTCGTTCTGGATGGTAAGAGAACTCGTGGTAGACCGAATAACTCATGGATGAAAGCTGCCGATAGATACACCATTACATAGGCAGAAGCCGGCGATAGAACCAGTAATAGGTGACATCTGAGGGAGTCACAGTTGATCTGGATGGCCACTTCGGGTGGTAGTTTGTGATAACTAGTTCTAACGACATTTTGTTCAGTCGGGTATGGACTCCAATGTTTAGGCTTTTGCAAATACCTACTTGACTACCGGAAGGGTCTATCGTACTCCTTGATGATTAGTTCCAATTGATCCACTGTGAATCGTAGGGCGTTAATAAAGTGGTTGAACAGGTTTCTGTTCCTGACCTGAACGGCAACTTCTGCTCGTTCTGTGTGTTGTTGTTCTTAAATATGCTTAAAATAGAGTTTTTAAATCAAATTCGGATATTTCCCTATCATTCTAAATTCATAAATAATTTTAAGCACCACTTTAAATATTTTTATGAATAAATCTAAAATGTATATATCTAGTCAATCAAATATTCAGCCATAAATTTCTATCCATCAAGATATGAAGACTTCTTACCTTCCAAATAGTTCTAAAAACCCAAATCACTCAAGAACTATCAAATATCAATAATCATTCGTGCATTTTACGACTAAAAACAACAAAATAAGCATATCAGCCTAATGACTCATAACTCTCATTCCGCTTGTCATAATATTTAAGTGCCACGCGTTTTGATGGTAAAAAAAATCAGAAAGTTAAGTTTCTCACGAATCTCTTCCATTAGAAAAAGTGCCAAACTTAAATTGTAGCTTCTTAATTCCTCCAAAAAAAAAAAATCTTCTTAGACGACTAATTAAATAACGACAAGGTCAAGTGCCATTGTACGAAAATAAATTTCTTATTGCTTAGTTCCTTACAGACAATAGTAATGACTTTTAAGACGAAGTCGAGAGACATAATAGGCGAATAAAAGTCCTCATAAAGTCATTAAGTGACTATAGTAGTCGTTATTTTGTAAAGGCTTCGATTTACTGTCACTTGTAGATTACGTAACAGACCATAGACACAGATGTGTCAATAGAACATGGACTTTATGATCATGAATTCTGTTTAATTGTTCTTGAGAGGATCTTTTGAATCTTTTTTTTAGAATTTTAATTACAATGAGGGGTTTTTTGACCCGGGGGGTATATGAAGCTTGCTGGATATCTGGTAGTTTTTTGGTGACTATATAGAAGTATATGAAGTATTTTGGTATTCCTGGTTTCTTTCTTGACTATATAGAAGTGTGTGTAGTGTTTTGGGATGTCTAGTGGCCTCTTAAAAGGCTGGTGACTATGTAGAAGTATATGATGTATTTTGAGATACCTGATGGGTTCTTGGTTACTATATAGAAGAACAAGAATTGTTTAGGATGCCTGTGGGCTTTCTGAAGACTAAATAGAAGTATGTGAAGTGTTTGGGATATCTGGTGGCTTGTTAGTGACTATATAGAAGTATTTAAGATGTTTTGGGGTATCTGGTGACTATATAGAAGTATGTGAAGAAAGTGGGATGTCTGATTGCTTCCTGGTTTCAGCATGCAAGTATATGAAATGTTTTGAAATATTTAATGGCTTCCTTGTAGCTATATAGATGTTTGTGAAATGTTTGGGATGTTTGGTAGCTTGATGTTGACTATATAGGTGCCGATGAAGCGTTTTGGGAAGTCTGATGGCTTTCAGGTGACTGTATAGAAGGTTTTACGTCGTTTACGTGCCTAACTTGAGCGTTACGACAAAGCATATTGCATTTTCGCCTTAAAAATGGACTAAACCTGGTTAAGATGGCGTCATTAGCCCAACTTGATACTAACACAGCATCTAGCGACTACGTTATGCTGCCCGCGTCAAATTCTACCTGATTAAATCATACAACACTTCAAGTCAACCAACAGCAATCCAAACTCCAATCATATGCTTCTCGGGTTCACAAAATCCGACATGCGAAGTGTCACGATCGTGTTGTCAAGAGTGCGATCTCTAATTAAAGAGGAATTTAAATCCTTTTCACAAATATTCCTGCTTGAAAAAGATAAAAATAATATTTCAATAAATTTGCATAGTCTCTGGGCGATTGCATAACATTACTGGATGAGATTGCAAGAAGTATTTCTTGTTCCAGTTTTGTTTGTTTGTGCCTTAAAAATTGTCATTTAAACTTGCTCATCTCGAGACCACAGCATATGATATTTACAAAGTTTTATCAGCAGTTCAGATCAGATGACGGAGACTCTGCGGTGTATGAATAATGATCTATAAAAATCACATTCAATTGAAGACTTTAAGACTCAAGATGAAGATCTCACACGTTTAATATTTCCTGTAACAATGACTGAGAATGGGTTCGGATTTTGGAAGTAATAAAAGCTTAACAATTAACGTTGATGTGAATTTATATATTTTTTTAAAAGAAGTTCCTTTTAAAGGAATTTGCGATTTATTTCATTAATCAATATATATAAAAGTTGTACATGAAAGAAAATGTATTGTGAATGCCAACCCTGAAACGCGTAATTTAGACGCTGCCACTTGTTTTGGTGCTGTTATTTTTTTTGTATTAATCAAGGTTCAAACTTTATTGTTCTTTTTTTCCCGGTTGTGTCTGATAAAAAAAAAGAATTCTTCTTATTGTGCTGATGATCTTTAATTAGTATGTGCTGAGGAATCATTTAACTTAGTGTCTCTTGAGGAAACGACGGTATACTTTACGGACTACTTGACGCTTTCTCTTTGATTCATTTGGTGGAAGGTAATCTCTCAATGTATTTGGGATTGGTGGAAGGTAGTCATTCATGATTGGTGGCAAGTAATCTTGATTAACTTCAACAACGGCATCAGCAACTGGTGCTGTATCAACTTGTGCTGGAACTTCAACAATTTCCTCAACAATGTATTGTTCTGGTTCATTTAAACTTTCTGGTTCAGCGACAACATCGGCAACAACTGGTGCTGGTTCATCAGCAGCTGGTGCATCAAATTTAGTCTCTGGTTGTGTATAATGATATCCAGTTTCATCCTTGAACCATCCATCTCCTTTGACAATATGTGAGACGTCACATGATGCGGCAGCAATGAGAGCGAACACAATGATGATGCTTTTCTGGAATAATATAATTCAGGAATTAATATACAGCACAAGATTTGTTTTAAGATTCTTTACCATTTTTTTAAGATTCTAAATCACGCTTTCTACAGAAAAAAATATTTATTTAAATTTTGTGTTGTGTTGTCGGTAGAACGACCAAAGACTGAATGATAATTTTTGGATTTCTGCACCATCTTTTTATAATGCGCGATTTTGTTGTTTTTGTTCCTCAACACATCTTCATCATCGTCATCATTAAGCAATAGAATCATCGTTCTAGCGGCGGCAGCAATGGGGATCTAACAACATATATTTATTATATTATACAACCAAAACGACATGGCACATAGGTAGGAGATATAAAGGCAATGTCGAGAAATAATGACGATGAATTTTAGAGCTAAGTAGATCTCGATCATCCAAAACAATCCAGAATAGCATCATTTTTTTTTATTAAGCCTACTATTTTGCCACATTAATTCAAGTATGCTTACATAATCGCGTTAAGGTGGACATCTTGAGGTATTTGCCATCCTTCAGTCTCGCTTCCTTTCTTCTTGTTGTTCTATTTTGAAGTTATTATATTCGTAACAAATTTGTGTTGTCATATTTGTGTTGCTGGTCATTGATTTTTTTGGTGATTATGAAGATCTTATAATGTGAAGTTTTGATTTCCGGGAATTGGGATTTGAGGATTGAGGAAGATGATTGAATTTTGAGGAGAATTGACAATAGAATTGCTGACAAATTAAGCTGGTGTTGGTATAGGAAGTGGAGATCTCGTTCAGAACTCTTTATGGTTGTCTATCAGTTTCTCACTTCTTTGGTGAAGGTGCAAAAAGGTCCATTGCCTCATTTATAGTTCGTCGAAAGCTGGATCTGCCTTTAGATAACATCTGCCAGTTTCTAATTCCCAGAACTTTTGCATAGTTGCTCACACAGTAATCTCATGAGCTCTGTGTCAACCTTGAGATCTTTTTCCATTCAGAGCTCATCAAAGAAGCTCAAAATTCTGTGTCGGATAGTTGCGAAGTTCATGGCAAATACGCCTTTTAATTTCAGAAAATTGCCTCCAATTGCCTCAAATCCATAACAAATTGACGTCATCTTCAAACTCTGACTTTCTCACTTTTTCTAATTCTTCAATTTTCAGATGACTGTCTGACCTACCTGTTCTCAATTATTACAAATAATGTGTCTATCCACGTGACTTTTTCATTATCTTTAACAAGATTTCTGCCTAATCAAAAGATATTTCCGATATCTTCACATCAAAACTCTTTCTAATCTCTCAAATCCACCTGCAACCTAATGCAGCTTCAACAAAACTAACAAGAAATTCGAGTGATTCTTAAATTATATAATTTAATCAGCTGATTAAATTAAAAATTCAAAATGTTTAAAGGTCAAGATTCTAAGATTAAGACAAAATATAAACAAAAATTAACAATCTTGATATAAATATTCATAAAATTAAGTTCTTATCAGAATATTAAAATGAAATCTTATATTTTATAAGCTATATAGATTTCATACAGTCACACAAATTCAATAAAATACAGAACATCATGGACCACAGGAATATTGACACAATTCTTTGTTAGCTGCCCGAGTGACACATATGAGGAAGGTTCCGTAAAGCAGGTTTTTATGGTCCGCTAAAGCTATTTCATTTACACTAGATACAAAATCTACCCTAACATCCAAGCATACATTCAATGACCATCTACCGGTATGAATCAGCATGCTCACTAGGTATCATTAGATGCTAATTGTATGTATGCTTGTATTTTAGAACTAAGTCTTCTGCGAGCTCTGATTGATATCAAGAAGAAGTCGTTATCATGTGGATGTCATATGGGCGCCATCTGGATACTTACTTTGCTGACCTGGACAGATCAATTGTGATCCATGACATTCATGACATCTATGACATCCATGACATCTATGACAAAAATAAAGACCTGATTTAATGAATCAATTTGACCCGTCTTATAATATCAGCCTCTCCATGGAGTTGATACAATTCTGTGTCGCTCCTACATTTAGGAATTCAGGCAATTTGGATGGCTTGTTGGGAGATCATGGATCACAACTGATTTGTACGATGTCTTCTTCAATTGTGTTGCTCGGGCAGTTGCTGCATCATTGAATCACAAATTCAACTTCAAATATTCTGTTTTGCAGTTGCAAGATGATTCAAGATGCTTGTTTGAATTCACCATCAAATCCATTCATAAATCATGTATGGTGCTAATTATTAAATTTTATTACTTAGTAGCTTCATCTTATAACTTACTTATGTAGGAGTGTGTGATGTTGTTTATGATGGGACTAATAAGTACTTAATTAATTCATCGTATGGCATTGACATTTCAGAGATACGTGTGATTTTTTACATCCATTCCCTATAGGAGACAAGAAGTCTATAAAAAATAAAATTTACGTACAGCTCCTATACACATCTCCATCTCGTATTCTAATAGGCTAATTTATGTCTCCAAAAACAATATGTGAAGCGATAAAATTGAAAGTTCAAAAAAATTAAATTCTACAGTTTTACAGTCTTGATGCCCAAATAAAACACGTGTGTGAGAAATTCTTTAATAAAAGGTTCTGTAAAAACTTTATTTTTTGTTGATTAATGGCGCATTTATATGTTCTTTCTGATTTAAAAGCTTCTTTTGTAAAGGGATTAAAAGGATACTGAACTTAGAAGATTTTTGAGATGGTGACTTTGCTTGATTGATTAATTGGGTGATGTAACGCAACGTGGAATCTATGGAATTACGGTGTTTATTCTGGAATATGAACTTAAATGTAGGGTTTCTAGACGTTTCTACAAATTTTGGAGACCGAGACCGAGAACGAAGCCAAAACCGAAAACGAAGCTGACACCGAGAACGAGTCCGAAACTGAGAACGAAGCCGAAACCGAGAACGAAGCCGAAAACGAGAACGAAGCCGAAACCGAGTACGTAGCCGAAACCGTGAACGAGTCTGAAACCTAAACCGAGAACGAAGCCGAAACCGAGAACGAGTCCGAAACCGAGAACGAAGCCGAAAACGAGAACGAGTCCGAAACCGAGAACGAGTCCGAAACCAAGAACGAAGCCGAAACCGAGAACGAAGTCGAAACCGAGAACGAAGCTGAAACCTAGAACGTAGCCGAAGCGAAGAACGAGTCCGAAACCAAGAACGAGTCCGAAACCGAGAACGAAGCCGAGACCGAGAACGAGATCGATACCGATACTGAAACAGATACCGAGAGCAAGATTAGAATTGATCCCCAAGTAAATTGAAGAATTTGGTCTAAAAAGGGTCGAAGAAGGGTTCTGCTTTGAAAACTTCTGCCTGATCAGTATATTAAAGACTTTAGCTACACTTTCTACACATTTAATCTAAGAACTTCTCGGTCTTTTTCGTGACTAAATCACTAAATTTTATTTATATCCACAGCAGAGTCTTTAAACTCATTACTTTCCTCTGAAATTAGATCACAACATAAACTTTTTAAAGTCCGTTGGCTTTTCTCAAGAAACATTCTACATCAGGAACCCAATCGACTTAATTTAAAAACCTGATTTTTCATCCAGTAATTAATTAATATTTGTTTTTATATCGCTCGCTACCAATGATGACATCTGTCTAAGAGTGTATGTATATAAGGAGTCTCGAGACTAATTAGCATATTGAAAGTTATCATGTCGAAAACTGACCTAAACATCCCGAAATAATCTTAATTTAATTCAAAATAACAAAAAGTCAACAACACACATCCAGCTATTCCAGAACAATACAAACAAAGATGATCAGATGCTTCTACACATTTCTAGTGGCTTCTCTTCTTATTCTTGTAAAGATGAATTGATTATGAGCCATTCACATAATTACAGGCCAATTTTTAACGATTATTTAGTGATGATACTTAACTAAGACAAGCCGTGTATGCTTATTGTTATCCAAAATAAAAATATTCATTTTTTATCATGCACAAAAGAAAGAGAATCTGAGGAGAATCTCTAGAAAAGGAAGCAATTTACCAAAATACACGGTAGACATGATGAAGATGAAAAAAAAATTAATGAATCTATCCAGAACTGACCACGAGTGAAATATTGAATGATATAATACAAAATGAATTTATTAATTGGATTGAATCATACTAAAGTGATGTTGAACAGGGATGTATGTTGGTAATATCTATAAGGATTCTTGGAATTTCAAAATTTTAATGAAGTGTTCAAGGTTGTCAAAAGTATGCAAAGGAAGAAGACCTTTAGAATAAAAATTAGGGTCCGTCGAAGACGAAAAGGCACTGTGATTTACAATCTGTTGTACCATGAAGACCTTTAATTCTTTTCGTCATCGATGCAACGTTGCGGTGCTTTAGAGACAACATTATTTATATCAGACTCGTTCAAGCCTAATATCTAGTCGTGCATCAAGATACAGATGCGGTGAAGATTCAGATTGTAGATTAGGACAAAATTTGCGTGACTCTATTGCAATACAGACTTCAAATGACCTGACAACTCTGGAAAGAGCAGTCTAAGAGATCAAATTAGGGCACTTTTAGTCCAGTTATTCTTTTTGGTTTCTTAGTTTAAATCTAAAGATTGCGACTATATCACCACATTCTTTAGTAATCATAGCCTCATTTGACTCTGTCTCACTAAATGGCTTTCCCTTCTACTCCAAAGTGGAGCTAATCTAGGAGTGACTAAAGCTAAGTTTATCGCGTGTTCACCACCTTTAGGAAACCAATCCGCACAACCTTAAGTGTCTGCTATAGGGATTTCATAATTCCCGATCCCGTGAAATTTCGGGAATCGTTCCCGGGAATTATCGGGAAAATTCCCGTTTTTGTCTAGTCTGCTTTAACTAGTCTGCTAGAAACCCTAGTCTGCTTTAACGCGGTATTAAAGGGAATACGGCAAGTTGCTTAATGGCACTATGCTTTCACGGAATTCCGGTTCCGATTAATTTTCGGCCGATAGCGACCGATAGCGAGAAAGAATAAATGGCACCAGAACGGCTGATTTCTGACCAATTTTTACAGCGCAAAATTCAGTTCACCTCCTGATACCGGTCAGGTAACAGAAGATATACTAATATATGCGACAAAAGCACTTCTGACTACGCCTCTGACACCTATTAAAAATAAAACTTTCAATAAATTATATTCCGTTGACTTAAGCGCATTTTTATTGACTCTTTGTAGCCGTTGTTGAAATTCTTTTTATGATCCATCGTAAATGTTTTATTATGAGGTAGACTCTAATTCTAAGATATATCGACATGTCAATGAGTAATGTGTATCAATCCATCTATGATTTGTAGGAAATAGTTCTTTTAAAATCAAATTCTAAGCATTAAACTTAATGAAGTTTTAATTATAGGAATTAAAATCTATAAAAAGTGAATAGATTTACGTCATACAGGATAGGATTTTGGATTCAATAAAGATCAATTGATTTAGACATTTTTGTACAAATTTGGAAAGAAAAGATTTATTGCAAAAAAAAAAAAAAAATCGTTTATGATCTGTTAAGCTGTTTGATGTTTTTACATGCCAATGCTTACCATATATTTATAGCCAAACAGACAACAAAGCATATTAATAAGATGCCATAAATGGTGTCATTCTTAGGATGCTGCAATTTTTTGTTTTTATTAGAAGCTGGTTGGAAATTATTCACGATTAAATTATTTGTTTTGAAAGGATTTAAGACACAAAGTTGCTGAAGAATCACGCAAATTAATTAATAAAATTACTATGCTTTGAAGGTGTTTTAAGATATTCTTATTTAAATATCAAGACGAAGGTATGCCTGAATGGAATTTGATCTCTAATTGATGCCTCTTGCCAGAGCTTGAAGTCGACTCATTTATTTAATACAAAGTTGAGTCTACTTTAGTGGGGTTATACATACAAATTGACTAAGAGATTTGCTCTTAACTATCCCAGACTCTAGTAACTTCAAGCTCTAACGTGATTCTGACTTTATATTGGATTTGTTTTAGATCAGGCACCATCTTAGAGACAAGGTGGTTCTATGTCAAAGTCACATCGGCTCTTCACCAGAGTACCTCAACACCATGACAGATTCACTCCGACCCTACTCCAAAGTCACGCCAACACCATGCCAGAGTCAAGTAAACACCATTCCAGAGTCACTCCGACCATTTGCCAAAATTACGCCAACAGTTTTACAGAGTCACTTCGGTCTCATGCTAGTCATGTCAACACCATTTAGAAGTTATGTCGACACGATGCCAGAGTCAATCCGGCATTACGTCAGAGTTACACCAACACCATACCATAGTCATGCCAGAGTCACGAGAACACCTTGCCAGATTCTCTCCGACCAAAGACCAAAATCATGCAAACACCAATCCAGAGTCGCTCCGGCCACATGATAAAGTTACGGCAATATCATGCCAGAGTCACTCTGGTCCTACACCTGAGATACACCAAAACCATGGCAGAGTTACTTTTGCACCATGTCAGAGTCATACCGTCACCATGACAGAGATACGATTGCCGGGGGTCGCATATTGATTCGGTTTGTGATTTTTAGGTCCAGAAGAGCAATAAAACTGAAAAACCAATCAAGACTTACATCTGGACCATTTTAAATTCTCCATGACTACGAAGATTTTGGCGACACACTAGTGTGTCGCGGAGTCCAGTTTGAGAAGCACTATAGTAATCATTTAAGAACTCCTAAGACTACCAATAATGAATTATTTTCAAAGACAATAAATAATTCCGCATAAAATTCACTTGTCTTCTATCCATACAACATATTCATTTTATCTTTCATGCACAGATTTTATTGTACTACATTCGCTAAAAGCTTAAATAAGCTTTTTTTCCAAACTGAATACAAGTTGTGTTCCGTTCCTGTAGTCTAGCGGTTATGACGTTCGCTTTACACGCGAAAGGTCCTGAGTTCGATCCTCAGCAGGAACACTATAAGTAAACATTTTTCCTGTATGGATGGTATTCAAACACCAAAAGTCTTACTAACTTTTTTGCTAAAAAATTATTTAAAATTTAATTTTGTTTTTTAAAAAAAAAATTTTGTGAATTTTTGAAATTTTTAAATTTTTTTACATAGACTTGCTTTCCCCCTGCTATATTAAGTTTTATTTAAACAGAGTTTTCTTATTAATCTTAAATAACTTTATCAGTATTTTATAAATTATCAACTACTCAAGCATATTCCATTCGCACACACATTCATCAAAAAACATACATTTTTTTTCTTCTCTGTACGATTGAATGAAATAATTTTTTTGCCGAGCTCGTCGCAACTTCGTCGGTTAAGAAACACCAAAGTTTCTTAACAACACTACGGCGCCGTGGCTTAGTTGGTTAAAGCGCCTGTCTAGTAAACAGGAGATCATGGGTTCGAATCCCGTCGGAGCCTTTTTTGTTGGTTATTTCTATTTTATTTATTTTTATATTGATTGCTAGAGGTGTATCTAGAAGAGAAGGTAGACCTCCTCATCTGGACCCAAAGTTTTAATCTGCTAGGGCTTTTTTGACAGAAATTCACAACAAGTCGCTACCTTCCCGACCCCAACCCCCCTCGCACACTCTGTCCTCTTCCTCTTTTCTCCCCTAAATTGACCTGAAAATCACAAATTAATAATTAAAAACAGCAACAAAAACAAATGAGCCTCAATAAACTCAAATGCGCCATAATCCCCCATTACTTTAATTATTTTACTACCTGTCACTTAAGAAACTCAGCACAAATTTATCATTCGCCTAATTCATTTTTCGATCTTCTCCACAAAAATTGTCAATAAACAAATTTATTTACGCAGAAATACCAAATTTTAAATGACAGCAGGTAAAACAAAAATGTTCTTTGCATCCTTGAAGTCCGAAAACCAGAAGAAGAAGAAGATGACATACATATTGATCTAGTTTCTCTAAATGCGTACTTTAATGTCTTCATGATAAAAACGGAATGACGAACGTCTGAGAAAAAAGTCACGTAAATTGTTAGTACACAGACAGTGTTGATTATTCTTGCACTTACGTCATGCACGTGAATTAAATTGATCTGGACATTCACACTTGGCATTTAAAAGAAGCAGCACAAAAAAATTGTTTTAAGAGAAAAAAAGTCATTTTTTAAAGATAGAAGACATAAAGACAAAAAATCTTAATGAAAGATCAATAGATGCTTCTTTTTTGATGGGGGCGTTCATCAATGAGGTTTAGGTATGAATGTAAGAGTGATGCTAATGGGGATACAATGGGGAGTGACCTAGTAAAAATATTAGAAAATTGTAAATGGACTGTAGATTCACGTATTTTACTTCCGATACTAGGGGCGAATTCAGAAGGGTTTCGGGGATCAGTCCCACTTTTTTGTAGAACATTCTTAATTTTGCTAGAGTTTTCCATTGCTAGGGTCATTTTTGGCTACGATCCTGTCCCGAACAGTTTAAATGTGATCCATGGCCTCCCGCTGATGTCCTCTAAAATGACCATATTAATGGTGACAACTGCCAATTTCGAAGATAATGGCAATAAAAAGGTAAACTGAGACCGAACCTGAGTAGCACAGTTGAGAAGCTAGAGCGCTGTTATGTTGCCGCGTTGACGGCATAACGTTAGAGTGTCCTCACGACTCCTTAATGGCTGATTGTGTTCCATTTTCAAATTTGCTATTTGGGGCCGTATACTCATCACCTAACGTTCTAAGGAGATGAGAGGTCAAAATGTCGTTTTTTCGTGTTCCATATCATATGAACCAGGGTTGCAAAACAGGCACCTGATATAGACAAAAACCGTACAATTTCTTAATAATTTGTATGGATTTTTAAAAAACCGTACAAATTATCAAGAATTTGTACGGTTTTTGCTTTTCATTGGAGCTAGTTTTGCAACTCTGATCTGATCGATCTCTATTCTTACTATTTCTTACATTTATGGATGAACCCCTTAACAAATTTCGATATATTGTTTTGTTTTCACAAGAAAAGATCAAATCATTTTTATGACATTTTTTCTCAAAATATTCACGATCTAATTTTTTTTTTTGGATATATCAAGGCAATTTATATTGACATAATATTAAATAAATCATTCTGAAGTAAAATTTCACTGAATATAAATCATCGTGCAATAAATGGAAGTTTCATCATTCAGTGATCAGCTCTTCAAGTGCGTCTTTTGTGATCTTTTACTAACAAGCTTTTATTTCTATTCTGTACCTTAATCTAACTTCTATTTTTGGAAAATGATGGTAATTAAGTCATAAAAATTAAATTTATTAAATTTTTATATTTATTTATTATTATTGAACATCCAGAAACTAACAATCATTGGATTAATGCTCATCGTTGCTGTGTCATGCGATATAGCATCTATATCCAATACTGGATATGTTTATAATAAGCCAGAAGGAAAAAAATTGGAATTGCCAAAAGACGTGAATGTTGGATATTTGCCGCCATTAAACAACGATTACTTACCTCCATCGAAGGATTATTTACCACCAATTACAGAAGTTGACGAAATCAATTGTGTTGGGGATGAATGCGATTTAAATTTTACGGCTGTTACTAACGAATATGAATAAAATTGAAGGACAATTATTCAACTTATTCTTAAATATTTCTTTATCGTCTTCATTCACATCTTGTCTTTATTCATTAACGTGAGACGATTTATTATGTCTTATTGTTAGGCATTCGGTTTTTGTTGAGAATGTTGTTTTGGAGAGAGAATTAAAATTCTTTAAACACTATTTAATAAATAAAATCTCAATATTATGCATGCATTATGAAATATCAAGTATTTTACTTCCAATTTTCAACATTTTCCTCCTCAAAAATAGCTTTTTTTATACATTTTCACATTCTACGCATGAAACACTAACATGTATCTTAAGTAGACCTTTTGGCAAGGTGGCGCTCAACTCGTGTTCGGTTCTTGTAGTCTAGCGGTTATGACGTTCGCTTTACACGCGAAAGGTCCTGAGTTCGATCCTCAGCAGGAACACGGCAATAATAGTGGTATATTTTTTTTGCAGAAAATTTTAATAAAATTATTAATTACAGTATTTAATTTTTTATTTTTGAATAAATTCTTATCAGTTAAAACTTAAAATTAAGTATGCGTATATAATTCATTACACGCAATTTTTTTCTCAGAGATTTTATAATTTTACTCGCTAGAATGGAATGAAATTTTTGTCGAAAACTTCACAACTTCGTCGGTTGAGGAACACTAAAGATCCTCAACAACAGAACGGCGCCGTGGCTTAGTTGGTTAAAGCGCCTGTCTAGTAAACAGGAGATCATGGGTTCGAATCCCGTCGGAGCCTTTTTGTCATTTATTATTTTGCTATCTGAAAATTGCATTTTAATTAAAACATAAATTAATTATTTTGCATTAATATATCTTTTTGGAACAATTTTGAAAATGGAACTGCATTTATGTTTTATATTTTTCACATTTTGATCTGTTCCCTTTTCTTAAATGTGAACTTTTGCTAAGTTTCAAATATCTCAATTACATCCCATATTGTCTAGTGGTTAGGATATCTGGCTTTCACCCAGAAGGCCCGGGTTCAATTCCCGGTATGGGAAATCTTTTTTGCCATTTTTTTTTTTTTTTTTTAATTAATTTTTTTTAATTCTTATCAAACTTGGTCCTTAAATTCTTATGAAACTACTAAATTCAATCAATTTTAAACCAATATTAGTGAAGTTTGCTTTCAAAGCTTTGAGTTAAAATTTGTTAAATGCTTATAAAGGAACTCGCTTCCAAACTTAAATCATCAAATAAACATCCCATATTGTCTAGTGGTTAGGATATCTGGCTTTCACCCAGAAGGCCCGGGTTCAATTCCCGGTATGGGAAATCTTTTTTTGTCTTTTTACCAAAACCTCTATTTTGCTGTCAATTCCGGTTTCTTATCTTAAATAATGGTTTGATACGGAACACTAAGAGTTCACAAGCTGATAATTTTTTACGTGTTCTAGCTTGATAAGCTCAAATATTCGGCTGTTGAACTCGTGATATTCATAACCTTGAAATATATCAAAACTTAAAATTTAACTTAAAATCAGAACTTTATTATTTTAAGTATTAAAACATCAAATAATCATCCCATATTGTCTAGTGGTTAGGATATCTGGCTTTCACCCAGAAGGCCCGGGTTCAATTCCCGGTATGGGAAATCTTTTTTGATAAAATTTTTTGTCGACAGTTTTAATTTCTTATCAGCAGTTTTATAGGAGGTACAGTTGAGGCTCAAAATTTTTGATAAGATGCTTAGTTGGGCATAGCCTTTTGAAATTTCAGGTACAAATTATAGTTTGCCTTTCTGAAATTAAAATTTTGAGGATTAAAACATATTAAGGAGACCATTCCATTGTTCCAGTGGTGTTCCAGTTCCAGTGATGGCTATAGCGTGCCACCCATCCCGATACCGGAGAAATCAGACCCAAAATAGAATGTAAGTACTAAATACTAAATGGTCCTTTAAAGGTTAAATCTGTATATTAATAGTCCATCGAATTATCATCACATATGCAATTCAAAGCTACTACAGTTGCAGTCACGATGTACAAGTTTATGAATCATTTAAATAAAAATTTAAATTTTTTGAGGTTAGGTTGTTGTTTTTAAAGCTAAATCATGAAATAAACATCCCATATTGTCTAGTGGTTAGGATATCTGGCTTTCACCCAGAAGGCCCGGGTTCAATTCCCGGTATGGGAAATTTTTTGTTAAATTTTTTAAATTTTAACGTTTAAAATTTAATTAAAATTCAAAACTTTATTAATTTTAATGCTTAAACATGAAATTATCATCCCATATTGTCTAGTGGTTAGGATATCTGGCTTTCACCCAGAAGGCCCGGGTTCAATTCCCGGTATGGGAAATTTTTTGTTAAATTTTTGAATTTTTGATAATAATTGTAACCTTCAAAACAAATAAACAATGTCCAAAAAGTAGTACATAATTTTATGTATCAAAATTTATGCAGCTATTGATCAGTTAGGTATAGGACAAGGACCTGGGTTCGTTCACCCAACATTTTGTCATCTATTCTTATCGGCTTTTAAACGCTCACTGTACCGTATTAAACCATTATTTTAGATAAGAAACCGGAATTGATAACAAAATAGAGGTTTTGTCAAAAAGACCAAAAAAGATTTCCCATACCGGGAATTGAACCCGGGCCTTCTGGGTGAAAGCCAGATATCCTAACCACTAGACAATATGGGATGATTATTTGATGATTTAGCTTTAAAAACAACCACCTAACGTTAAAAAAATTAATATTTTTAAAATGATTCATTAAGTCGTAAAATTGTATGAATCGTGACTGCACATATAGTAGCTTCAAATGATTCACTGTGATGATAATTAGATAGAAAATCAATAAATAGACTTGACCTTTACAGCCACTCAGAATCAGTCAAAATATATTTCGGGTACGATTCCTTCGATACCGGTATGTTGCGACACGCTAGTCACACCACTGAATTCACAAAACATTGATAATCAGAAAGGTAAACTGAAATTGTAAAAGGCAACTAAGCATCTTATCAAAAATTTTGAGCCTCAACATGTACCAAATTAAACTGCTGATAAGAAGAACTGTCAACAAAAAATTTTATCAAAAAAGATTTCCCATACCGGGAATTGAACCCGGGCCTTCTGGGTGAAAGCCAGATATCCTAACCACTAGACAATATGGGATGATTATTTGATGATGTAGGTTTTGAAAAAGTCACTTGATATAGTTTGTCGTGATAAGCTTAAACATAGATAACGTGTATTAGTTTCGAAAAGTTTCATGACTTTTTGCATGCAACAAGTTTATTTGCTAATTGAGGTAGTATTCAAAAACTGATTAAAGTCGTTAAAACTTTCCAATAAAAATAACGGTCAGATGAGATTTGAAAGTTTCAAAAATTCAAATCCAGATGTCGGATTGGAGACTCTCCAAATCGACATCAAATGTCTCCAGTGGAAATAAATACACAATATAACTTTAAATTTTTAGTTTATTAAAGAAAGTTTGAGTTATTTACACAAAATTCAAGATTTAAATGATAGAACATAGTGAACAATAAGAGACTTAATCTAATTATCTGAAAAGTCAGTGAATGAAATAGTTTTAAGTAGCCGAAAGTGCATTGATAGTTTTTGTTTTCAAATAATTAATCCAAGTTATTGCAAAGATGCTCAATCAAATTCCTGCTAGTGAAGCAAACAACTCTGGAGTGTTTCTGAGGAACTACTTAGATTATATTGAGGAACTTCCAGGTAATAATATCAACAATCTTCAATTAGAGCATCAATGTACAAATTTTTCCTTTCATTTCAGATGACATTGTACGTATACTATCTGTGGTTCGTGAATTAGACGTCAAAACTAGCAGTAAGTTACATAAATCTAGTCTAAATCTACAAAATTTCATCCTTACCTCAATCTTTCATTCAAGATATCGTTAATGAGACAGAAGAATTGACGGAAAAAATTCTCACAACTACAGGAGAGGCTAAAAGTAAACATTACAGTCGCCTACAGCAAATACTGATTAAACTACAAGATCTTAATGATGAGAAAATTCGCTACAATCAGGCATTGTCAGAATTAATTGAGACAAAGTTTCGTGCTGTTGAGCGTGACTTTCAGACAAATATTTTATCAAAACAGGAACGACCACAAAGTCCAGTATCATCAGCATCGTCTACTGCCAAAAATGCATCAATTGTTCAGCAAGTTTTATCAAATTTGCCACTCAACAAGAATCCGTCAACGTCAGGCTCGAATATGAGTAGCAGTACGAATAACAGCTTGTCAGAATCACTAAATATTACTGTCAATAATGGAACTGATAAAGGATCTAAACGTCCAAGACGTACTCGAACGGACACTATACTTGACGTTATTGAACAACCTGAGATTCCAGTGAAAGCGGAACCAACTCCAGTAAATGATTTTAAATTCCTAAATATCCGTAAATTTCTACAATATTGATTTTTAGACCAAAGCAACAAGTTCCAATGTTACAACTCCAGCTGTGGCTGTCAAAAAGAGTTCATCAACAGCCAGCAACGCTTCAAACAAGAAGAAGAAAAAGAAGACAAATGCTAAGCAGGCAAACAATTCACAGACTAATCAAGTTGTTGAGCAACAAGTTGCAACACTTCAGGACGAAGCAATTGATCCAGATGAAGAGACTTATTGTTTGTGTGGTATGTTATGGACCTGTGTTGTTCAAACTGTATGAGCCACATGATGTGGCTTATCCCAAAGGTGTCCCAAGGCACAAAAAAGTTTGGACAACACTGTTAAAGACTGTAAATCAATTCAAAGCTGTTACTAACTAACTTTTGTCATATTTTTAGGACAAATTTCCTATGGAGAGATGATTCTGTGTGAGAATGATGCATGTAAGATCGAATGGTTCCACTTCAGCTGTGTTGGATTGTCATCGAAGCCAAAGGGACGATGGTAAGTTGTGAAGTCTTTCGAATTTGAGATTCTGGTTAGGATTGTCTGATCTTAGTGCTAGAGTTAGTTAGATTGTCTCAAGTGGACAAAGATGCATTAGAACGAGCCATCAACTGGACATTATCTTGCCATCAACTAGTTGTAATGCATTTTAGTCCATTCGAGAGTGATCAGATCTTGTGGAAAGTGAAGAAATACTAGAGCATAGGGTTCGACCAAGAAGTGCAGGCCTGCATTTCCTCCGTTTTGAATGCTAAGACATGCAGATTTCAGCTACATCTTAGAGTTCGCCGAAGGCTATAGACCCAATATTTTGAACGAACCCTTTGTGAAAGCCAGCATTTGCTAGGACAACAATAAGACATGAAGAAGCCCTGACGACACCACGAAGAATGTGGTTCGCCGAATTGTGTTGCTCGGGCATCACTAATGGGCAACCTGTGTGCGACACTCTAGTGTGCCACCAAATATTTTTGGAAATGTCACGAACCGTTAACGTGTGCGAGTTCGGTAAAGGTTTACAACCTAGATGTGTTTGGAAGCACACATGACAGCCCACCACTGTTCTAAATGGTTCATTATCTTCAATTCCTAAAGAATCTCAAGAGGATCCAACATAAAGTCAAATAATCAAAAACTCCAATTCCAATTCTCATTCCAGGTACTGTCCAAATTGCCGAGGTGACCGTCCAAACGTACTAAATAAGAATTTAAGGAAGAAATATCAAGACTCGCCTAGTAATGATCGGAAATTTATGTGAATGCTGTAAAAGATTTTATAACTCAAAAAACAACAAAAAAAAACTTTATTAAATAAAAAAAAAAATTCATTTTTCATTTTAAATTTTCAAAAAGGAATAAAATTATTAACTTTATTTGCGATTAATTTAGGTATGGCAGACATAAAGATTAACAAAAACAGTTTTAAAGAGTTCATTTATATTTATCAGCCTGCTGTCGTATCCAGCTCTTGTTTGGTGTTGATGTCTCAAATTGACTCGATGTTGGCAATGGCAATGCAGACTTTTGATTGACCTTACGGATCGTAAAGATTGCATTACGGACTTCTGGTGATTTTAGGTTTGATGGTCGTGCTGGAACTGGTGGATGAAGAAGTGACGGAGATGATGCAAAGTTTGAATTTAATGTCAATGGACTTGGCTTTTTGAGGATTTTCGGTGGAATTGCTGGCTTTATTGGTGTCTTATTGACAATTGCATAGATGTGCTCACAATCAGGACTCAATGTTGCTTCCGATCGCTTTCCATTCGAGTCATCACTGTAGATTGCAGAGTCTCTAAAGTCATTCTCAAGGACACTCTCAGCTGTATCCTCATAATAGGAATCAGAAAATGGATCATAACTTTGTTGGAGTTGCAGCAGCTTTTGAGGATCAATGATGCTATCAGACGATGAGGACACGACAGAGTCACGCTGATTTAAGGAACCTTTATTAATTAATATATTGCTTGATGATGAGAATAAAGTCTTTGGATCGGCATAGTCGACATTTGCAATTCGATTGCCCAAATCTTCACTTCCTTGACGATAAATCGGTGGAGTTGAGAAGGTGCTGGATATGTCAGTATTAGATGACTTGTACAGCATATTCTTCCAGCTAAGGTTCAATCCACCTTCTAAGCTCTTTCGACTACTTATTGACATTGATCTTTGTGATGCTGCATCTTCATCGTGACTCTTTGAGGACATGAATTTCTGCAGGAAGCTCTTCTGTTTGGGTAAATTTTCAATTCTTCCAAGACTTATTTCAGACTTTGCCAGTGACTTATCATCCTTAATGTCATCAATTGACTGATCTGAATTACTTTTGTCACTAACATCCTTATTAACATAAACTCCATCAACTGTCTCTAGCTGATCATCATTATTATACTTTAAAGTCACATAATCACATTCGGATCCATCATTATCGTCATTGTCGATAGCCACTGATGATGATTGATGACTTTTAGTTTCAATCATTGCATTCTCTTTGACTGATGATGCTGATGAGACTGACTGAGATCTTCTAAGCATAGATGGTGCAAACTTGTAAGGAACATGGACATTTCTAAGTAATTCTTCATACAGCGGCTCTTCTGCCGGTGGACTTTCTTTAGTCTTGAATTCTTGACTGTCATTGAGTTTTGGTGAACTGCTGTCAATTTTAATTGCAGCTAGTGCTTCTGCTAGCTTCCGACTTGATAGAGGTGAACTTTGTTCGATTTTCTCTAACGATGTCCGTCTGCTCATACCAGACTTTTGGAGACGACGATTTGCGAGATCTGACTGTGCAACAAGCATTGATTTGATGATGTCTGAATCCTTTTTCTTTGGAGAATCTGTGGCTGAGTCTACAACTTTTTCTGTGGAACTGGACTTTTTGACACTGTGATCCTCAATTGGTTCAACAATTTTAAGTACAGTCTCGTCATTCTGTTGATCTTGTGGCTGTGAATTGTCGTCATTGTCAAGGTCTGTGTAGAACTTTGCAGTTTCCTTCTTCTCGCGTGACTTTTTGATCTTTTCGATCCTTTTTGGAAGTGTTTTTGAATTATACATTTTAATTTCCAGCGGTGACAATGGTGCAGCTGGTGGCTTTTGTTCGACAATTTCCACTGGTTCTAGTTCTGGATTTCTTGTTTCTGACTTACTTCTGCCTTTCTTTTTCAATGTTTCTGTCAATTCTTTCTTGACAACTTCACAGTTACAACTTTCTTGATGATTGCATGTCTTTAAATGATCTTTTTCGAACAGCTCATCACGTGAATAGGAAATGAATGATTCGCGTCTCTCCTTAACGCGTCCACGTTCAAGTGATGCTGTTTTGACCATCTTGTTCTTAACCTTTTTTGATCGATATCGAACCTCACTGCGACGATATTGATGTCTTCTTTCTAGATATTCTGGTGTTGATGATGCATGTGACCACTTCCAGGTTTGCTTATCGGTTGGACGATCTGGAATGATGGATTGGAATGGATTGGGTAATGTATTGGGATTGTTAGTCATTCAGGACAGATTCTAAAGCTTGTGGCTAATTACCTTCTTCATCACCCAATTTAAAAACTAGTTCTTTGGCTCGATTCGGTATGTCGAAATGCTCCAGCATTGCTTGCTTTATCTGTTGTGCCCAGAGGCGCTTTTGATCACGATTTTTGGCAGTTAATTTAATTTGGCTACGTGGGTCGGAAAATGGAAGAACATGGAAACTGGTCGGGTCACCAGGAAGATGTTCGACTAACATTAGTGTTTTGCACTGTGGATTTAAGATTTTTGAAAGAAATTGATTAGATTTGATGGAATATTACTCTTGTGAAGTATGTAATTTCAAAGAATTTTCAAAATTTTCATTTTTTTTGAAAATTGCTCTTGTGAAGTATGTAATTTTATAGAAAAATTTATTTTCACTTACCGGAATATAAGTTTTAAACTGCAATCGCTTATCCTCTTTCGGCTTCGTAATTATTAGCATCGTTTCAAATAAAAACACAATACGTGGCTTATTGTGTTCCATGAGTAAACCCTCCTGTCGTAATTCACCTAAAACAGTCAAATCTGGACCCAGCCATCCATCAAGTATGCCAGACAATTCCTTAACACGATTTTTTTGCTCCAACTTCCTTTTGACTTGATCAATATTTCTTGCTACATCTTTCATCATCTCGTGAGCTTCTTTGACTTCTGGTAGATCACAGTGTTTCTTAAGGTTCTATAAAAGAATAATTATTTTTGGCATTGATTGATATGCATGATTAATTGTTGACAGCAAACTACTCACATCTAATAATAAATGATATTTTAAAATCCTTTGAACTGGCTTCAATAAATAAGAGCCCAAAGGTAGTGTATGCTTCAACATTTTTTGCGTCGATGTTAACAAAGAGTTTGTATGAGATGCTTGTAACAATGTCGTAAGAAGAGATATCGCATCGGGATAGCTTGTGCTGTAAAAAAGAATAAAAATAAATTAATTTTAAAAAAAGAAAAAAAAAATTAAAAAAAGAAGCAAAAAAGGCTCCGACGGGATTCGAACCCATGATCTCCTGTTTACTAGACAGGCGCTTTAACCAACTAAGCCACGGCGCCGTGTTCTCTCCATCAAGCCAACTGCTCGGTGGAACACGATGTGTGCGTTTTGGCCAAATGCTTTTCTTTAACAAATGTTCCAATTCCATTTCATTTAAAAATTGATTTTTATGGAAAATGAAACCTTTCATATTTCAAAAAGTTTCATTTTCACAATTGTATGGGAATATTTTTTACCTCAAAAAAGAAGCAAAAAAGATTTCCCATACCGGGAATTGAACCCGGGCCTTCTGGGTGAAAGCCAGATATCCTAACCACTAGACAATATGGGATTGTGATAGTTATCAACACTTTTGGCAAATGACTTATATAACATTTACATTGAGATAATTTATCGACTTACCAATAAGTTGTATACACATCAAATCGTTCATGCGCCTCTATAAAACATTTTGATATTTTGTGAGGATCAATTTTTGACTCGATTAATTTTTCTAATAGACTAGAATTGAATTCATAAATTTCTTGTATGTTGCTGAATAAAGTGTCGAGTTCGTCCACTTTTAGACATGCTCGTTCCTTCCAATCTTGAAGGTATCTGTGGATTGGGAAATTTATTGTAATTTTTAACATCAATATAAAGTAGTTGGTGACTTACCCTTTGATAATCTGCCCAATATCCTCAACATAGCTCTTCTCAGAATCAACAATTTCTAAAGCAGCACGTTCACACATCGTTAGACTAGGATGAATTTCATTTTCACTATGATCAGCCAGACTTTCAATACTGGCCAAATAAGTTATACCGCCAACAAGTTTACCACCACCAGAAATGTGTTCATTTCCATAAGAGTTTGACGACGAGGCGGTACTGGTCGACGAGGATGAACTACTAATGGACGCAGCCGACAAGGGACGATGCTTAGTCGATGGCGATACTTGATTAATTTTATTTTCATTTCCAGGTTCTAACGGCTGATGCTTCTCATTTAATTTTGGCGAATGTGTTGGTGTCAATTGATCATGACATTGCTGTTGCTGTTGATGTGAGAGAAGCTTCGCACGTGAATAAGTAAGTTTTGGTGACGATGTGGGATGTTTTGTGTCAATCTCAGTGACATTATCGAGTGATTTTGTGAATTTTAAATTCGTATTTGACTTATTAACAGCATCATCATCATCCGTATCAGAGTTTATTTGATGCTGATATTTATTGCAATTATTTTTTGAATTTTTCATCTTAATATCATTGACTTTATTGCCATTAACATCATTATTTATGCACGATAATTTATCACTAATGTTATTAATTATATTAATATTATTTTCACTATGATTTTCATGAATATCTAATGACTTACAATGACTATCATTATTATTACCACTTAACAAATTATTTATTAGTTCCGATGTCTTATTTAAAACATTTTGTATATCGTCATCATCATCATCACCATAGACATTAGTATTATCATAATTAAAATTATGATCACAATTTGTTGGTGTCTTTTCACTGTCATTAATTAAATCACATGATTTATAAATATCATCATTTTTGCAATTATTGTCTGTGATTGTATGAACAATTGGTTCCGTTATTGAATCAATTGATTGTGATATTTTTGACAAGTTTTTAGTCAACGGTATTGCAATTCCCGTTGGTTTATTTGTTTTAAGGAATATCCGTCGAACTGGTGGCAAATTTATGCTCGTTTTATCACTTAAACGCTTATTACTCACTAGTAAATTACTTCCATTCTTATTTGTATATGACTTAACTGTGGGAATTGCCGTAATTGTCTCTGTCGTTGTTTGATGCGATGATATCATTCGATGTACATTTGGTGATAATATTTGTAGTGTCTTTGCTGCTGGACTTGATGAATTTACATGAAATTTTGTCAATGAATTTGTTGACTTACTGAATGATTGATTTAAAGGCTTTGTTGGAATTTTTGAGACAATTAATTTTGGCTTTGGCGATTGTTCACGTAAATTATTATGATTAATGTCCTCTGTTGGACGTTCAGGTGAATTTCTATTGCACACTTCACCGATTAATTTCTCTGTATTAAAACTTCCAGATAATCTGTCATAATATTCAATCACGGGTGATGTCAAGTCAGTTGAACTTCCTAGAAAGACATAAGAAAATGTATAATTTAGTATATGGGTGATCTACATGTCAAAATGGGAATTTTATCATCGAATTTAGATCAATACATGTGTAGTGTTGTTGAATATATTAGATGCATTTATAAGCTATTGATCTAGTGACTGTATGACCATTAATTATTGAGATTTGATGAATAATGATCAGTCAAATTAATGTTTTGATTTTTGTGGAGTCAATGGTCATTTGATTGATAGAATAATTGAGGAATTTTTGAGATTTGAACCTTCAATTTATTGAGTTTTGCTAGATTTATCATCAGAATCTAGATTAGTGCAAAAAGCACATTCCGCAGGAAAGCAACATTGTTATAAAAATTCCATAAGATACTTGACTAAATTCCATGTCAAGGAACGTCCACTAGGTATTATAAAGCAAACAATTACCCCTGAAGTGCAAGATTAACAACAGCAGATAAAACAAATGTCAAGTTTTTGCTGCTTGCGCTAAATTAGCAACAATGTATGCACTTCCTATTCAACAAGCTCAATGAATCATTAAGAGAATTCCACAACAAAAGATCAAGTAGAATTGATAGCTTCCTAAAAGCTATCTAGAATAGCACACATCGGTTAATTAATACCAAATCCGGCATCAGATCGATGTGGCTCTGGAATGATGCTGGAACCAAATCACATTGAAGTCACACTAAGTTAGAGTCACACCGGCCTGGAGGCAGTCTTTTGATCAACTAACCTACTTGAACTATTCGGCATACAAAAGTAATGGACAAAAAAAAATGAGAAATTGCCTATAAAACATCAATTCAAATTGTAATTCACTCGGACACACCCTGTTGCATCAGCAATAAAAGCTAAATTTTATGCATCACAATTTATTGACACTCAGATGCGCTAGAAGTGTCATACAATGGAATCGATAAAAACGTAATAAATTTATCAACAGAAACACGCACACGCGTTGTTCCATTTATTTTCTCTTACGCTCTCATCTTGCTATATCTTTATCATTACATGCCTCACATCATCTTCGACTTTATATTCGTATGATAATTGAATGTGGGTGGCTTATATCATTAATATATACATATTTATAATACGAGCTAGTGTATAAATTCAAAAATTGATATTATATAGTTCGAATGTTTATAGGCTGATCATAATCTATAGCTGAAATATGAAAATTAAGTGAAGGCATTTCACACATCTGGCATGGATAAAAGTTGAGAAAAATAAAATTTTCTTTTCATTCATGAAAAAAAAGTAAAAAAAAAGCAAAAAAGAATTTCCCATACCGGGAATTGAACCCGGGCCTTCTGGGTGAAAGCCAGATATCCTAACCACTAGACAATATGGGATGAAATTGAGTTGTATTAAGTTTTGCAAAATACACAACTCAAAGCACAAAGGAAATGGAATTTTTTTCTCTATTTCTAATTTTAGACTTTAAAGTTCTATGCAGCATGCAACAACATTGACGAAAGTAAGAAGAAGATGAAAGCGTGAGTTTTTGTTTCTGTTTCAATGAGGTGCAAACATAATATTATTCAACTTTTTATGCAATCATTAAACTAAGCGAATGTGTTGAGAAGGGTCATTTACGATTTCTTTTTAAATGCTTACTTAATGCGTGCTCACATGTTTACACTCCTTAGTTAATGGCGGGAAAAATTCATAAAAAAAATGAAATGGCATTATGGAAATAAAATCAATTTCAATTCACAATAATGTGATGAATTACTTATGAGGCTAGATCATAAAATAAGTACGCAAAATATGTGCATAGTAAGTATCATGTGAAGTAGTTAGCCGACTAGCCACAGCAGCTACAAATGAAACAGTTTTTACTTATTTCTATTATATTTATTGTAGCAAAAAATAAACCTTGAATGGCATTGAGTTTCAATTTCAAACAACTTCTCTTTCTCGTGCCTTGTTGTTGTTGTTGTTCCTCATTTTTTCTTCATTCTCAGAATAAATCAGACTGTTTTAATAATTATTAAATATCTTTACTAAATTGTATGTTATTAATAGATGATGAGGAAAAAATGCTCATCTATTCACAACATTTATATGAAAATTAAATTATTACTTCTCGTGCGCTATTTAAAAAATAACCGATGCTATTTAGATGATGGTGATTATATTCTTCTTACGCTTGCTTATTTCCTAATACTTTGTGTTTATAATAAAAATATAATATTTGCAGGGGTGGAATTGTTGATAGGATGTTTTTGAAAACTTTTAAATTTTTGAGATTTTGACAATTTTTGAAACTTTAAAAATTTTAAATTTTTTCAATTTTTTTTTAAAATTTTATAGTTTTTGAAATTTTGACAATTTTTAAATTTTTACAATTTTTTTGAATTTTTAAAATTTGAACAGTTTTTAAAATTTTGATTATTTGTGAAATTTTGATAATTTTTAAAATTTCAACAATTTTTAAAAATTTTAAATTTTTAAAATTACATCAATTTTTAAAAATTTTAAATTTTTAAAATTTCAACAATTTTTAAAAATGTTAAATTTTTAAAATTTCAACGATTTTTAAAAATTTTAAATTTTTAAAATTTATGTATTTTTTAGGAATCTTTAAAAATGCTCAAAATTTTGACAATTCTTGACATTTTAACGAATTTTGAATTTTTATTATGGTTTTAAATTATTAAAAAGTCTTAAATTTATCAAATTTTCGTAGATTTCGTCAATTTATGCTTTTGCAAAAATTTCAAAATATTTTGATTTTTTGATGTTCTTGAACTTTTTGTAAATTTTTCAATTTCTTTTTAAATTCAGAAATTTTTAGTTTTTGTGCAAATTTTAAAATTTTTTTAGTTAAATTTTTAAAAAATTTAAGTTTTTATAAAATTTTGCTAATTTTAGATTTTAATTCTGTAAAATTTAAAAAAAAAATTGATTTTAAAATTTTATATTTTTAAATTTTTCATATTTTTTGAGTTTTTCAACAAAAAAAAAAAACTTGAAAAAATCAACTTTAAGTATTTAAAAGCCTTCCAGTCCACCACCTCTGCCACAAAACCCAAAGAGTCATGTTGCCTTTATTTATCCACACACAGAGAAAATCGATTCAATTATTGATACTTGGTTATTTTCTTTCAATTTCTTCTTTCATTTTCATATTTCCGCGATTTCCGCCATTAATAAGTAAGTTAAACATTCATACATGAATGAATGTGAATTTATTTTATAAATATTGCTGATCATCTTTGTAGTTTTTTCTCTTCTTCTTCTTTGCTGTGCCTCAATGAGTCCGAAGCGCGCGATCTGCATTTATGGATAGTTTAAAAACCATAAATCACTTAAGAATTGGATGAAGAAGAAGGAAATTGTATTGCTTATTGATTATAGCGCGCTGCATGTGTGAATGCAATTGGAATGGAGAAGAAAAAAACGAGTCAGCCGATTAATTGATCGAGATGGACAAAAAATCAAAGCCTGTATATGTGGAATCAATTAAAATAATTATTGGAAATGCGAATCTCGAGAGTTTTTCCCTTGAAAACATTTTTTCCGGATTAAATTTTTTATGAGAAATTAAGCATTGATGTTTTTTTAACTAGATGGGTTAGACGGCTTTAGGGAATTTGAGGAATTTCAGTTTAAATTTTTAAAAACCGTTAAAAATTTAAATTTTTTAAACGTGATAAAAATTGAATATTTTGCATATTGTTAATAATTTGAATTTTAGAGATGGTAAAAGTGAAGTTTGAAAAGTTAAATTATTTGAATTCCAGAAAACCGTTAAAATTTAAAACTAAAAAATCATTAAAATTCTAATTTTCTTTTTTTTTTTTGTAATAATTTAAATTTTCAATTAATTTCATTGATTTTGCTCAAAATCTTCGCATTAATTCCCCCATCAAATCCCATACCAGCAACTATTTCACTAACTTTTATTATCATTTTTATTTCACTTCCATTGAATTTTTTCGCTATATTTTCTTTGTTTTTGTTCTCTTCTTTTATGCGAAAACATCGTAAATGAAAAATCAAAAACTTTATGGAATAAAAAGCAGACAAAGAATTTTCAAGTTGATGCTTCTTTTATTTGTAAATCGTGTTCTTTGATTCGTGACGCACAAAAAATTTATAGCCAATATGTGTTCATTAATTTTGAAGGACTGACTTAGAAGTTTTTTTGATTTTCAAAATTTTGCAAGTGAGCTTCTTAGTTTTATGGCTTATTGATGGACAGCTATGAAATTAAAAGATTTGATTTTTTTTTTTAAATTGATTGAACCTGCATTTGAGCTGTTGAAGAGTTAATAACTTAGAATTATTAATGACCACTGTTGTCAGCATGAAAAACAAATAAGTTTGAATGTGATAGATGAAATGTAAATCATTTGTTTGTTTTGAAATGAATTTTAATATTGCATGATTGGCATTTAATTTTAGTTTAGTTGATCACGTATGAAAGAGAATTGATTAGATGGCTGTATATTTTAGTATCAAGGCTAAATCAATTAAATTGACGAAATTGGCATGCGAATTTTTAGAGGTATTGTGGATTTTGTTGTGGAAATTTTGTTTTATTTGAATAGGATAGATGATGTTGATGATCTGTTTGAGCTTTAGAGCAGTTTTTGAAATGATTCTAGATTATAGTCTTTAAAGAGATGCAACTAAGTAGACTAGCTATGACATTAGGGGTTCATATCGTGTTTTCATGTCATTTTGGAGTTTTTATCATCAGGAATTACAGAAGGCTATGCGACGACTAGTCCTTAAGGCAACTACTTCAGATTTTGTGGATGACAAAAGATCGCAAGAAAGACCGAAGAATTTCTGGATTGGATGTGTTGAAAAGGACGCTTGAGTCTTTAATATCCCGATTTGGTAGAAGGTTTTGAAAGAAAGAGCTTTCTTTAGACATTCCCTACTAGCGGCCATGAGCTTTCGTGCGCCCCAGCCAAGGAAATAAGTACGAAAGTAATCATCAATTAACAGCACACATTAATGCAATGCTGTCAACGTACAGCATAGTTTTTTTTGGTAATGCCATGAACCGTGGGCGGTTGTGGTCGTAGCTTACTACGAAGATGTGTCGTGGCCATTAGTTGGGACAAAGTCTGGACAAAACTGAATGATTATGTCATTTAACTCTTTAGGTACATCGCAAAAGTATGTCGACACACTAAATTTGCATCATGCAATAAATAGCGCATAAAACAGTTTTAGATTCACTGCCCTAGGCTACGATCTGCATTATAAGTCTAAAAACCACTAAAATTCAATTAAAACGACACATAATGACAGTGATGTTGAAAATGAATTATCCACGACACCTTCATGATTTCACGATGATTTTCTCTAATATGACGGTCGTTTGACCATTTTTTGACGGGTCAATTGGACTAGAGAACACCAAATATCCACCTTTAATCCTAGTCCGATTGACACGATACGAAACTGGCAAAAGTTCAGTTCTAGGCTTGAACCAGGACCTTCAAAAAGAAAATGTTCAAAATTTGTCAAAAATTCCAATATTTGTATGTAGTTTTCGATTTGTGGAAAAATTGGGACATTTTGAGGCTTTGTCGGGACACAGCAGCAAGATAAAAAAGTACAGCAGCGTCCTGGCAACAATACAGTAGTTAGCCGCCCTACCATTATGCAGCCTCTTTCATTTGTATCGCTAATTCATGTCGAATAAGTAACAAATTTAAATTAAAAAATCACTTCAATGTGTTAAATTTCTCTAATAAAAATTTCATCCTTTAACCATAAAAAATACCACACCGCAAGTATGTAATAAATCAATCCAATATTTAATTAATAAATTCTTTCCCATTGTGTACGGAACAGATCAATTAAACTCATATTAAGATCACAGAACTCTCTCAAGTCTCTTTCTCTTTTAACTATACAAAAAACTGCATTAATTTCAATGGGAATTTAAGTGCAATTGTAATATAATCTCCAATAAAAAAAACGAGATCTTGCCGCTCTTACATCCAGAGATTATTAATAATATACTCGAAAAAATAACCATAAACTATAAAAAAATGAAAGAAAAAGTGAATTCTATCAAAAGAATATCAATTTTGTGATGGATTATGATGGAAATTTGAGATTCTTGAAAGTTCAATGGCTTCAAAAAAAATTTCTCTTTTTCTTCGCTCCGTTCTCAGTCATTGTGCATTAATCTTGAGTATGTAAATATTTTTTATTGCACATTCTTCAAGGAACTTACAAAGTAGTCAAGCAATAAAGCTGTTATTAGAATGAATCGAGATCGTCTTTATGATGTGAAATTCCAGTTTATCAAATGGATTATACTCAACTTAATTCCATCACGCCCGCAATGTTATTATGGATATAAATAGATATATTAACATTCATTATAATCTCGTAGAGTTTATGACAAAAATAGAAAATGAAAAAAAAAACTCTTCTTATAAATGTGAAGCATATTATTCAGTTCAAGTAGTTTGGGAAGTTTGAGATGAGTTGATATGGAATGAGGAAACAGAGACGCATAGTTGTTGAAAATGTGGTGATGCTTTGACAGAAGATTAGTAAATAAAGTGAAACTCAGCAATAAACACTTCTAAATCACGCTCAGCTTTGAATATGTCGAAAAATAATAGAGCTTAGCTACAAAGATATTAATAAATAAATAAATCAGAATGCTCAGCTCAAATAACGCTCAGCCTGAACCATGCTCAGCTCAAGCAACGATCAGCTCAAACAACGCTCAGCTCAAACAACGCTCAGCTCAAACAACGATATGCTCAAACAACGTTCAGCTAGAACAACGCTTAGCTCTAACAATGCTCAGCTCAAACAACGCTCAACTCAAACAAAGCTCAGATCAAACATCGATCTGCTAGAAATCCGCTTCACTATTTATCTGAAATAATTAGCGCACAGCTTAAACCTTCACTAACTTAATTGAAGCTCAGATTGAAATTCGCCTAACTTAATGACGCATAGCGTTACTTTTATTCATCCTAGTTGATGTACAGCTTTAAATAGCTCCGAATATAATTGATGCTCAGCTTTAAAGGCCACTAATTTTATTTACGCTCAGCTCTATACACACTTAACCTAGCTAACGCACAGCTTTAAAATTGTAAATCCTAATTGACTTTTAGCTTAAAAGAATTCAAGCTAAATTGAGGTTCAGCGTTTAATATATTTGACTTAATTGACGCACAGCTTAAATTTTATTCCTTTTGATTGACGCACAGCTTTTACTTTATTCATCTTAATCGATGCTCATCTTTAATTATTTCTAAGCTAATCGACGCTCAGCTTTGAACATTTGTAACCTTGTCGACGTTCAGCTTTAAAAATTTCTAACCTAATTGACGCTCAGCTTTGAATAAACCCCGCTTAATTGACGCACAGTTAGAAAACTAATAAGCTTCTTCAGACAATCTGAAAATCTTTCAGCTCCAATTCCAAAATTATTGCTCAAAAATGATTTAGAAACTGAAAGCGCTTAGCTAGTTTTAAAATTATACGAGTTCAAAAAACGAGAAGGAATAGAAAACAAGCTATTTAGGTTTCGACAAATGGATTTGCATGAGATTTAAACTTAAAAATGTTATAGTCCAATATAATGCGTAAGACACAACAAACAAACAAAATTGGATAAGTCATCTGAGACCATAACTAACTTGTTATGCGAACACTCACGTTACAGACATTCAATAAGTTCACTTTGTTTAAAAAAACACACATAAAATTGTCGTACACTTATGTTGTGAGAGCATAGCCTGATAGTGATCTCACTCATCATCCCATTAAGTGAGTGAAACTTCATACCAAAGCCCATTATTAAGGCTTAATCTATGTTGTATTTTTAAGAAAATTACATATCGAGCATTCCTATATGGTTCCGCATAAATAACTGACCTGATATTATGAATGAATTGAGACGAATGCATAAATTTTAAGAATCTGTCCGTGTCTTGTTGTCAGCTATCGATGTCGACGATGAAGTGAAATTATAATCATAATAAAAACTTTTTCTTTCAATTCTTAAATGGATATATCATCACTCAAAGTGATATGAAATGCTCAAGACATGATCATTATAATTATTCATTGACTATTTTATTGATTGCTGGCTCGATCGAGCCGGCAAAAAAGTTTTTTTGTAGCACAGAAAAAGAGAGTGAAAAATCAACTAAAATTGCTGTTAAACGCTTGTTCTTGTATGTCGCGATAACCACGACATGATCTACTTCCATTAATCCTTAAAGCATTGATTCGACTCGCCGATAAGCTATGAACTCTTTCACATTTATGAGCAACAAAAAAAAAAAGGGCGAACAACAGCCTTAAAACAACATAAATCAATTCTTTTGTTCTCTTTGCACATTTTTATGCTCGAAATATGTCGATAAACATCAAGTTTGAAAGGCAATCATTTGTAAATTGCAATTTTTGCTTTCACGATTCTTTCTTGACTTCGTCGGCACCGAAAGTTCATCACCGAAAAAAAAAAGTTTGATGTTTTAAAATTGCATTTTTTTTCTTGTTCTTTCTTCTTTTCTTATGCTCTCGAAATCTCATTTCATGCTTCAGAAGCGCATCTCACGTTACACAATTGTTCACGATCTGTTTTGGATGCAGTTTTATTAGAATAATGGAGACTTTTGTTCAGTTTTGGAGATATTGATTTTCGGTGGACACGTGGTTTTGAGAAAAATTTGAATTTTAGAGCTACTGCTGATCTTTTATGGGATATTTTTGTATATAGTCTGGTACTTGCCACTTTTTTTTAGATTATGGAACTAAATATTAGTAGGAATCTGCTAACATTATCAAAATATTCAACAAAAACTTTTCGAAATGGAGAATTTTTTTTTCAAAATTCAAAAAACCGTTAAATTTTTGAAACTCATATCCAAATGCGCTCACTAAATCGTAAAAATCTACAGAATTTTCAACAACCATTCATCTGCTATTATTTTTATTGCCTTCTGTTTCTCTGTTCTTTTGTGTCAATTCACATTTTCCGATGCAATCGTTGCCGCTTTAAAATATATTGACATTTTCATGAAGTCAGCAAAAAAGAGTCGTTTACAACTGATTCTTTTTTATCTTCAATTGTGGACCAGAAAAACATTCAATTTTAAAGCAATTATGATTCTTGCACTTTAGAGTGAAGGTCCACAAAAAAAACGTTGATGGCACCCATTTAACGTACTGGACGATGTTAAAGTATTCATGGACTTAACATTTATCCGTGAAATTTATGTCGACTTGATATCTCGCCGTGCATTAAATTATGCACATTTTTATAACACAAATCGGATTTATGGAGTATGAGATTTATTTTCACATGATGAAATGCGAGGAAATTGATTGTAATTACGGTAGCAGAGATAGTAATTAATTTGATTATACTTTTTTTTTTAAATTATTTATGGCGCCAATAATTACCATTCTGTTAAATGTTTATGACGAATGGCCGAATGTGATGTAGAAAGTAAAAGTATGAAATCGAATGGGATTTATTCTAGTCAAGGTTGTTGATTTAAAGATTGAGATTTGAGATAAAATTGTGCTTCTGGATTTGGATTAGCTTAGGTGTTAAGCAAGTGTTAAAAGTTGATTTGTTGATGTTTCCTATACATCGAAGTTCAAACTGCTTAAATTATCTCAAATTGAATTGATTTTGGATTAGAATCGACTCTAGTTACTTCAGGATGACTAGACTCTACATCAAACATTATATGGTGTCTGCACAGAGTGGAATCTAGGGTATCGAGCCATTTATAGGCGGATCTGCTAGTGCAAGTGTATAGCCTCAATGGTCAAGTGGTTAGGCAACAATTCGGACATCCGTGTAATTCTCTTTAGAATCCATGGGTTCGGTTCCCATCAGTAACCGATCCTTTGAATCATTGTATAGAATTCTGTCGATGTTCTTAGGATTCGAACAATGTTCAGGACATTATACTCAACCATTCTCAAATTTATCCACAAAACAATCCAAACAAAAAGTCAAAAACCTCATTTTCATACCTAAAAAATAATTTTATATTCCTTTCAACACATCACTAAATGCTGTTCAAAAAAAGGTCATTCATTCCTCCATTAACTTCAAATTTCAACATTATTTTACTTCACAGATATTAAATTCACTCAATTTGCGGCTCATTTGAAGGAAAATGACTGAAAAATCTTTCTTTTGAAATCCGATGCATTGCGAAGGAAGTTACTACACATCGACTCAGATTTTTTACACAGCTTATACAGCCTTTCAGCATGATCATTCATCATCTTGACTTCTTGAGACTGCGCAATGTTTACTTTAGTCTTTAAGACTAAGTCAATTTGATGGAATTTAACATGCCACTGAAAAAAATTCCCTTCAGTGTCACTGACTGCAATTTTAAAATTACAAGTACTTAATAAATTGTTGTCACTTAATTTGCAGCCCCGGCAATGTTACTTAAGAAATGAAAAATTACTGATAAAAATGTTAATTTTTTTAACAAAATATTTCCTCACATCGTCACTCATAAAGAATTTTTATCGTTAAATATCATCTATCAAGGCAAATTTACGATGCAATTAAATAATATCGTCGCCTGATCATTTTGCATATGTTTTTCGATCTTGCCCCATTGTGTTGAAAAAAAAAATAAATTAATTTAAAATTAAAATTACAAAACATTTAAAAGCTAACTACTGAGTGAGTCAGAACAATTTCTTTTCATTCAAGTCAAATGTCTCTCAGTTACATCATGCATCATCGCAATCTTGTTAACTGAGGGTTATTCATAAATGATGTCTAGTGTGTTTATAAATAGACTTGGTTGCTTACAAATATTTCTTTTCAGATCTGAAGGATCCAGAAATTAGCATTATATTCATCTTTGGGATAAAGACAGTTTAACGAGTGAAGGCTCGTCAATGAGCTGCATTCAAACCTAGTCCGACATATTAAAGTGTAATTCGAACCATTTCTTTGAGTAAATTACTGTCTTTAGTTTTACGATTGGAAAATACGTTTTACGATTGGTGTATACGATTGGAAAAAGGACATGCAAAAAAAAATGTCATGCCTAGTACCGAACCCATGATCGCTGAGTCGATTTGCAATGACTAAATACCGAAGAACGAAACCAATTCGCAACCGAATCACTTCGACTCAGTCTTCTTAACTGACTAGAATTAGATTGATATTTGAAGTGTAGACTGTTGAATTTGAGTCGCACTGTCATACCCTAACAGACAAGGAACATGAGTATGTTCACAAAATTGTACATGCTCAATTCTATTGCTTTTTGATCTGTTTGTTAAAGTGTAGATTGTGTATCCTTGGTGCGATAAGCTCATAATTAGATGTATGTAGTAACCTATCAATAGAGACAATATTGCACTTGGTATCTGGGATAAACATTCAGTAGCCAGCGACAGGACTAGCTTAAGGCTGCAGCTTTAGAACGTCATGGTTTACAACTGATCAATACAGCCAGTGAAGTAACTAAAAAAAGAGCATTCACGAGTAAGTTTATATTTCCCTGATTGACATCATTTGCCAACAATCCCAAGAAGTAATTTTTTTACTGTAAATTCTTCTTCATTTTTCACTCGTTCATGAAAACGTGCTGAAATTTAATAATTTATTTTTTTGTGTTAAAGTTATGTACTGCACTTTAGTACACAGATTTTTTTTTTGTTATTCGTTACATTCTCAGTGGTAGCAATAAATTTAACGTCTACAGCATGTATGCCAGTTTGTGGTTTGGAACTGTTTTTTTTTTTTCTCTTTTTTTTTATTCCTCATACTCAGTAGAGAAATCAAGATGATGTTGATGGTGATGCAATATGTACAAATCACGTCAAGATCCTTTGAAATTGATTCCTCACTTTCATTTTTTTTATATTTCTGGCTGTTGTGGTGCTTACTTTATAAAATAAGTTAATTCACAAATGCATTTTGCATGTTTTTCGCTTGTTATTTTAATCGCTGAATAATGTTCAATTATTGCCAAACACACTCACTCGACAACTCGTCTGTCTACTGTATTATTTTTTTTTTTATATATTATTGACTTCAAACACCATGTGAGAGATTCTTAACAAATGATATTTCACTTGTTGTGTTTTTTGTTTGTGAGCAGGCAAGCACTTCATAATTTTTATTTTCTCGCGTTTGATTCAATGCGCTTCTTTTCTTATTGAAATTATTGAATAAATTCATGCAATTGTGGAGTGGATTGAGGTTGGAGGAAAATGTTCAGAAATTATTACATTAATTGGCTTTAGAAGACCAGATCTAATCTTAATCTAGAAGACTAGATTTGAACCTAATCTAAAAGATTAGATCTGAACCTAATCTTAAAGACTAGATCGAAACCTAATTTAGAAGACTGGATCGAAGCCTAATTTAGAAGACTAGATCGAAACCTAATTCAGAAGACTAGATCGAAACCTAATTTAGAAGACTAGATCGAAACCTAATTTAGAAGACTAGATCGAAACCAAATTTAGAAGACTAGATCGAAACCTAATTTAGAAGACTATATCGAAACCTAATTTAGAAGACCAAATTTGAACCTAATCCAGAAGACTAGATTTGAACCTAATTTAGAAGACTAGATTTGAACCTAATTTAGAAGACTAGATCGAAACTTAACTTAGAAGACTAGATCGAAACCTAATTTAGAAGACTAGATCGAAATCTAATTTAGAAGACTAGATCGAAATTAGATTAGAAGACTAGATCAAAATCTAATTTAGAATCCGTCATCGAAACCTAATTTAGAAGACTAGATCGAAACCTAATCTAGAAGACTAGATCGAAACCTAATTTAGAAGACTAGATCGAAACCTAATTTAGAAGACTAGATCGAAACCTAATTTAGAAGACTAGATCGAAACCTAATTTAGAAGACTAGTCGAAATCAAATTTGGAAGACTAGATCGAAACCTAACTTAGAAGACTAGATCGAAACCTAATTTAGAAGACCAGATCGAAACCTAATTTAGAAGACTAGATCGAAACCTAATTCAGAAGACTAGATTGAAACCTAATTTAGAAGACTAGATTTGAACCTAATTTAGAAGACTAGATCGGAACCTAATTTAGAAGACTAGATCGAAACCTGATTCAGAAGACTAGATCGAAACATAATTTAGAAGACCAGATCGAAACCTAATCTAGAAGACTAGATCGAACCTAATTTAGAAGACTGGATCAAAACCTAATTTAGAAGACTAGATCGAAACCTAATCTAGAAGACTAGATCAAAACCTAATTTAGAAGACTAGATCGAAACCTAATCTTGAAGACTAGATCGAAACTTAATTTAGAAGACTAGATCGAAACCTAATTTAGAAGACTAGATCGAAACCTAATTTAGAAGACTAGATTTAAACCTAATTTAGAAGACTAGATTTAAACCTAATCAAGAAGACTAGATCGAAACCTAATTCAGAAGACTAGATTTGAACCTAACCAAGAAAACACTAAAGTTCAATAAATTTTCTGAACATTTTTCCTCAAATCCAAAACTTAATATGTTCAATCGCGATATAAATATTGTTTCATACAAAAAAAAAAAAACTGTGTGCGATGCAAAGTAACGATAAAAGGCGCCAGAGCTTAATACCGCGCCAGAAAAAAATATATATTATGGAGGAAAAGTTCACTATTCAAGAGGCGATTAATATATGATGGCATGAAGTGCATAAATTTATGACGAATTAATTCTTCATTCCTCCACCTCTTCCTCCTCTCACGTTTTGTCATAAAACACTGACAAGAAAAGAGGTGAAAAGCCTTTAAAGAATTTTCTTGTGCATGCCTCATCCCTAACATGGTAATCAAATGTAATTTGTCGTCGATCGTTAATTCCTTTTCTATCTGTATCTCTATTATGCTTCATTTGGTAATGTGAAAAAAGTCTTTATGCTCTTGTGCTCATATATGATCATTATCTTTCATCTTCTATTTTCACTTTGCAATAAATTTTATTTTTTTTTTAAATATTTGACCTCGTACTCGCGAGTACTCGAATGGAAATAAAAGGAAAAAAAACGCTTTTACGTTAAAAAAAAAAAAAAAAAAAAAAAAAGATCCAAAAACATAAGTGTTAAAAAAATGCTCTAAAAAAGGAGAAAATAAAATAAATCTACGCTTTAGAAAATTTGGAAATATAAATATTTCTTGAGAAAACCAGAAATGTAACTCAAAAATTTTCCCAAAATATTGCAATGTAGTACAAGAACTCAACGACTAAAAAAGCGTGGGGCGGTCAAATTACAAACTTAAGAACTAAATTAATCTTTCGTTTACGCCCCACGCTTTTTTAGTCGTTGAGTTCTTGTACTACATTGCAATATTTTGGGAAAATTTTTGAGTTACATTTCTGGTTTTCTCAAGAAATATTTATATTTCCAAATTTTCTAAAGCGTAGATTTATTTTATTTTCTCCTTTTTTAGAGCATTTTTTTAACACTTATGTTTTTGGATCTTTCTGTTTTTTTTTTTTTTTTTTTTTTAACGTAAAAGCGTTTTTTTAAAAAAGTTTTTTTAAGGTATATTATTTACTTCTTTTTAGATCGCTTTGTTTTTAGTCTTAAGGATCAAGTATTTTTTCGCAAGTTTTTTTTACATCTGTTTTGGTTTTTTAAAAAAAGCGTTTTTTTTAAAAAGTTTTTTTTAATTTATTTTATTTACTTCTTTTTAGTCAAATCAATAAATAGTTTATTTTAATCGATTGTTGGAATGATTGTTGATATAGATTACAGGTGTTGTCGGACTGTTTATCTCGCTCCGCTCGTCCGACTGTTTTTAGATCACAGAACATTAGATGTGGGAAAATTTTCACGCCTTCACTCGCTTCGCTCCGTTCAGGTCGCAAAAATTTGTGAGCTTCGCTCAACCAAGTCCGAACTTCGTTCGAACTAATTAAGTTTGAGCTTCGCTCGGATCACAGGGGTTGTCGGATCTCGCTTCGCTCGTCCGACTGTTCATGGATCACAGGGGTTGTCGGATCTCGCTTCGCTCGTCCGACTGTTTTTAGATCACAGAACATTAGATGTAGGAAAATTTTCACGCCTTCACTCGCTTCGCTCCGTTCAGGTCGCAAAAATTTGTGAGCTTCGCTCAACCAAGTCCGAACTACGTTCGAACTGCTTATGTTTGAGCTTCGCTCGAACGTCTGCACTTCGCTTCGCTTCGTTCGCCTGACTATTATTAGGTCACAGGAGTGTCGGACTCCACTTCGCTTCGCTTCGTTCGCCCGACTATTATTAGGTCACAGGAGTGTCGGACTCCACTTCGCTTCGCTTCGTTCGCCTGACTATTATTAGGTCACAGGAGTGTCGGACTCCACTTCGCTTCGCTTCGTTCGCCCGACTATTATTAGGTCACACGAGTGTCGGACTCCACTTCGCTTCGCTTCGTTCGCCCGACTATTATTAGGTCAAAGAAGTTTCACTCGCTTCGTACCGTTCAGTTTGTAAAAATTTGTGAGCTTAGCTCAACCAGGTCCGGACTACATTCGAACTATTACTGTTCGAGCTTCGAATTCAAATCAAGACGACATATTTTAGTTTATGTGCAGTCTATAGATCAACAAGTAACTTATGAAGATAAACTTGGTGTAAGACATGCACATCGCTTGAAAGATTTTCGATCTCATAAAATATTGAAATTTTATACAAAAACTCCAAAACATACTGTCTTTTAGTCTTGTGAAGTATAGTCAAATTTGTATTGAAACCTTACAACAGTCTTTTTTTGCAATCCAAGATCATATACATGCAGTATATCAAGATCCAGTAACATCCAGGATCATATACATGCAGTATTACAAGATCCAGTAACATCCAGGATCATATACATGCAGTATAACAAGATCCAGTAACATCCAGGATCATATACATGCAGTATATCAAGATCCAGTAACATCCAGGATCATATACATGCAGTATAACAAGATCCAGTAACATCCAGGATCATATACATGCAGTATAACAAGATCCAGTAACATCCAGGATCATATACATGCAGTATAACAAGATCCAGTAACATCCAGGATCATATACATGCAGTATATCAAGATCCAGTAACATCCAGGATCATATACATACAGTATAACAAGATCCAGTAACACCCAGAACCATATTTATACAATATTTCAAGATCCAATAACGATTGTTTGAGATTCAAACTGTAACGGTTTTTTGAATTTTGAATTTTTACTAGGAATATCCGTGAGAAAATTACTTATGAATTTTTTTCTCTTTCATAAATATCTTAAAAAGAGAGGAATTGTACTTTAACTAATGCTTGGTATTATAAATCAATGCGCAATGAACTATAAAAACTGGTTTTCAACTTTATTATTAGTCTAGTTCATGCAAATTAAAAATATGCGTGATTGACTTTGGATTTTTTTCCCATATATAATGTTATTATATTAATTAACGCATAATTAAGCATTTTTGTGATACAGAAATGCTAAAATATTGTATTGTCATCGAGAATACACATATGAAAAAAATTTGAGCTCAATTGGATCAGTAGAAGTGGTCGAAAAATCGATCGCAAGATTTGATCATGACCAACCAACAGAGTAACTCCAAAAAAAGCGTTTAATAAAAAGAGAAAGATCAGGTCATAGAAAGGTGTGGAATTTTATATTTACTATTTTTTGATTTTTGTCACTGATTTTATTTGTTTTAAATTGCAGAAAGTAGCTACTGTCGTTGCTACTGGTTAAATCACATAATTCTCATACGTACATATGTAAATTTCGACATTTCATTTCATTTTCATAAAATTGATTCCCTTTCTCCGTTTACTTTCTTTAAACACATGATTGTTGGTTTGGTTGATTGCTTCTGGGTAGAGGAACTTAAAGGATGAGAATTTTGAGACTTATTTTGATAAAATAAAGTCAAAATTCTAGACATTGAGCAACAAGAAGCAAAAACTAAGCTATTAAATGGAAGTACCAAGCAGCAAGATGCAAAAAATTAGCATCATGATTGAAAAGTTGAGCAACAAGATGCAAAAACTGAGCAAAAGATGCAAAAACTGAGCAACAAGATGCAAAAACTGAGCAAAAAGATGTAAAACTGAGCAAAAAGTCACAAAATCGGACTAAAATATACAAAAAGTTGTAGATTTATGTTAAACTGAGCACAAGTTGTAGAATTGAGGAAAAGGACTCGAATCTAGAATAAACTGAGCAAAAGAAGCCAAAGAAAACTTAAGATGCAAAACTGAGCAATAACCAGTAAAGTTTAGTATTGCATTCTATAAGTTGAGCAAAATGATGCAAAAACTGAGCAACAAAATCCAAAATTGAGCAAAAAGATGTAAAAACTGAGCAAAAAAATACAAAATCATTCAAAAATGCCAAAACGATGCAAAATTGAGCAACAACATCCCATCTTCCCATCCCCTGAAAGCCCTTCTGCATCTCTCCAACATCTCCAACCAAACTCAAGACCTCTCCAACCTTTTAATACTTAATTGACAATGCTTATGTGAGCTTCACCTCGCAATAAGAATCGATCACGTTTTCACTCTCAAAAAGCCTTAAATGTGCACAATTGGACACAATTCATTAAATTGCATTATTCTTCGATTCGTTAAGTCATTTTGTTCACAACGAGACGCTTAATAGTCGATAATTATTTTGTGTGCTGTAATATTGCCTCAATTGATGACATGATTATTATGATGAGGATACAGATCGGCGACATAGGCAATATAGAAAATTGGCTTAAGTGCCGTTGAAAAAAAATTGAATGTTTGTGTATCAAGTCATGTCTACTTCCTTAAAAAATATATAAATGATATGCATGAGTAGACATATAGCTGATCACAGGCATTTTTGTGATATCTTAATGCAACTTGATACATTTTTGTTTGCCGTTGCATGATGCTTTATTGCCTCGTGTGGTCACCAATCGATGAATGATGGATTAAAGCATATGGTTAATGTGTGTTCAAGCAGCTCTTCACTTCTACGTATTTTTTTATGCTCGGAATCTCCAAACTGGTTTTTTTATCTATTGATGGAATTTTTTTCATTTTACGTAATTTTAGTTCTTTTACTTTACATATTTCACTTCTGTTGTTCTTTACTGCTGCGACCACAACGACAGATAATGTAAGGAGGAACAGAGAAAGACGACAAGAACCTTCAATACATTATTGATGTGCACAATAAAGCAAAAGCAAAATAAAAGAGTTTAAAAATAAAAATCGTTTAAGCCAAACTTGGTACTACACCGCTTTGCCCTAATATAGCATACAAAACATGATAAAAAAAATCAAGAAGAGCAATAGCCTGCATGAATGCCATTCGAGAATAATGTTGGCCATTTTCGCAGAGTCAAAAAGTATGTTGTTTGGTTATTTTGTAAGTTTTTTTGTAATTCTTAGCGGTTGATGGGAGATATGTTGGAGGTTTGAGACAGTTTGGGGGGTAATGTGAAGGTACGGTGCAGGTATAGTGACATTGTAGGAAGAGCTAGTCACTATTCTTAGTATTTGATGCTTAATTTATTTTTAGCTTATTGATTGACTTGAGAAATTAGCAAAGATTCATGTTATGATTAAGATAACATCCAAAACAACCTAGAATGCACAAGAAATCATGTCATAAGACATCCAGAATTGCCTGAAATCTAAAACAAATCATGTCATAGATCAGACTACATCCACAATAGCCTATAATCTAGAAAAAATCGAACTTAAACTCAAAAAACCATCCAGAACGATCCAAAATCTGCAAATCCAGGGCGTAGCCATTATTTTTTAATGAGTTTAAGGGGTCAGGATTGGTCCTTAAGTCCCCCTGAATACCCATCTGTCCCAAGCAGCCGTGATAACAACCGAAAACATCCAAAATTACATAGAATCATGCTTTAAACCAGAAAGCATCCAAATTAACTTGAGAGCAACAAAATATTAACAAGGAATCATGCCATAAATCAGAAAACATCCAGAACAGCCTAAAATATGTAAGACAACATCCAGAACAACTCAAAATCTACAAGAAATCGAACAATAAATCAGGCAAAATGTTGCAACATCCAGAAACTCCCATCCAAGAAACGCAGTTAACCCACAACCTCATAATGCCATCCTTACCAATACATTGTGTATCAGCCAACAACACATGCCATCATGGCATCCATTAGTAATCATCCAAATTTGGTCAAAGGTAGCATAAATTATCTTAAATGAGGTAACATGCATTAACGATATCGTTAAGTGAAATTAAGGCATTTCTTATGCACTACTTCATGTGAGGCAATGCCACTAGCAACACAGTAACAGCAACAAATGAATCTTTAACTTAATGAAAATTATGAAGTAATTGAGTTAATTTCTTTTTTTTGCGCTTGTTTGTCTCACCCATCCATGCTGTACCCAAGCTATACAAATTACGGTAAAAAGTATTTAATTGTGCAATCGCCTGGCAGACTTATATCCATAAAGAAACAATATCGAAACATGTAAAAATGTTGCAAACAATGTGGAGCAAAAATTGATATCTCCTCGTTAGCGGAGTGAAGCTTCCGAAAATGGACAAAACTGATGAAATATTAATACAAGAAATTCTCTTGTTGTTGCTGCTCGCGAAATTTATTCCATCCAATTGTAAGTACGTGAAATCTGATCATTGCATATTAAGCCTTAACTAACTCTATCGTGTGGATATACAGTGCATACATATCGTTTGGTTAATTGGAAATTGATCCCCATAAATTGAAAATTAATCAGAAAAATATTGCATTTCTCTTGGCTTACTCTCATGGCTTGATATTGGCAACAAAACTTAAAAGCGATGCAATTTTCTTTTCTTATTAATCTTGTGCTGCTTTTGCCTTTTTATTGGATGAAATTCATTCTGTGATTTGGAAATAATTTTTCTTTAATGTGGTCGCACCGCAAGGGGTATCAACTGTTTTTGGCGTGATTGAATATGCTGCTTTTTGCGGTTATTTTGCAACAAATCAAAATATTTTATGTGATTTGTTAGATTTTGTTTGACTGTAAATGGAAGCTACTGCTTTAATTTATAATCTTGTGGGTTTTGGATGTTATGAGGATTTTGGATGTAAATTGTCATATTTAGTGGAATTTACTTTCTTTACTTTCGATTTTTTGCAACTTTTGTGGATTTGTTAGGTAAGATGCAAATTATTGCGTAATTTTTTAGAGCATTTTTAAAGAGAATATGAAGGTTGAATGAGGATCTTAGGCAAGAATTTCCTCTAATTGAAGGAATCCTGAATGAAACAGGTTGTGATCCGTCGATTAAAAGGATTGTTGAAAAATTGACAATGAAGTGCTTTGCCGTGAATTTTCAAGATTATTACAGGATATAGACTAAACTAATTAGCTAGCTCCACTGAATGAACTCAAATTGCTCCACTCAGAGACCCTTCTTGTATTCTTAGTCTTTATCATCTTCTAATCTCATCAAAAATCCACTCGGATAGCATAAATAGGTTAATATCATCAAAAATCCATTCCATTTCGGCTTGACTTTAGTTTGATGCCGAATATGATTTAAAAACGACACTATGCCTGCGGCAACAAAAGTGCTGGGAATTAGAAACTTTCAGAAGTTATCTAAAGATAAATCCAGCTTTCGACGAATTCTAAATGCGGCAATGGGCCCCCGTACGTCTTCGCCAAGGAAGTAAGTAAGTAGTATGCCTGAGGAGCACGATGTCCTGGTGCTGGATTGTAAATATTTTTTGATAATTTGCCATAAATGACGTTTTATTTTCTTACAACTCAATACTTAAGCGTGGACAAAGGTATACCAATGCAATGTACCTAGCCACAATTTGTGTGTCGCGAATATACAAACCTGGTTTGGTGTGACTAGAAACAGCCATAAAGCACCAAAATCCTACTAGACTTTCCCTGGGATCGAACTCGGTCCTTAGAACGGTAGCATAACGCTCTAACCATCACTCAATTGCTGCTATTTTGCTGCCTGGATTATGAATTGATTAGCCTAATTATGCTATTCAGCCAATCCACATCACCAGACCATGCCCAACCCTTTGCCACAACATAATATTCATCTCATATGTACATGACCACAATTTTATATTTTTGCATATTTACTTAGTCAGCTTGTTAGCTACAATCAATCAAATGAATTATTAAATCAATTGGCTAAACAAATTTCCATAAGAGAATATGGATATGAGGCATTAAAATAATAAATAAAATAACTGCAAGTATCGCAAAAAATACCAATTTAAGTTTTTTTGTCTCTCTTTTCCTTGTTATTATCGTTAAATTATTGGCATTAAAGTAAACCATTCTAGATTCACTTAATAAATTTGCAAATTGGCTGATAAAAAGTCTCTTTTTATCAAATGAAATTTACTTCCTGATGCTCATAAATTTTCATACATTAAATATTTTATTGGACATACAACTACAACTCATAAAGTTTTGTGATTTATTTAGAATTTAATGCAACACATTTAACTACACACTAAAAACAGCAGCAATATGCACAAATGGGGAAATTAAAGATTTCATAACTTTGCAAATTGACTCATTAAAAGTCTTGAGTAATAGATGAACATGTTTAATGTTTATGGAGTCATAATGAGGCAATCAGTTTGTGGTTTTATGCTTTGTTTTAGAGAAATTTGCTGGAATTTGAATGGATTTGCAATTTGTTAGATATAGGATAGCTCTGTGGGATTTTGAGGTTATATGAAGAGCTATGATCAAGGATTTGCTGTATTTTAATAAGAATTGGAAGAATGGACAGTGTATTTGATCATGAAAATTCAATTTGTGAATGAACTAGAAGCTAATCCAGAAAACACTAAATTTAAAGGTATCCGACCTCAGACTAAACTTAATCTTTACTTAATCCAGTCTTGTACGGATTTTCGGATATTTCTATGTCGTGTGCCTTCCAGGTAACGATTGTTTAAGCTGTTTTGGAGGTCTTATCTTATTTACTCCGTTTTCTACCATAAAAGATTATCAAAGTTGATACTTTACATAACATTATCTAAAAAATGCAAAGATAATAAGCAAACGACCTCAAAAATGCAGCAAAATTTCATTGAAAGACTATCATGGATTGCTGTGTGAGCAACGGTACAAAATTGATAAGAATTAGAAACTGGCAGAAGTTATCTAAAGAGATATCCAGATTTCGATGAATTTTAAATGCGACAATGGGCCCCAGTACACCTTCACCAAGGAAGTAAATATGCGTCTAAATCAGTTGTCATGGTACCTTCGGAACAATTTATCGCGTCTTATCGTTAAGGCTTTATCATACGACGACATAACATTGCCCAAGCAAGCACTTCATGTTGTTCAGGTCACTAAAGGGTTGCACAAAGCGACAAACTGAATTTTTGACAATAATTAGCCATCACGATGTCATCAGGCCAGATTTGCGTCTTACCGTTAAAATGACAATGTTGCAGTGCACAATCAAACATGTGATGTTCGGGATATTAAGCTCTATACTTCCAAGAATCAGTTGATATTTTAAAGATATTTTTAAAAGCCCCTCAGAGCCGACTCAATCAATCCAAACCTATAATTTTACAATCTAGCTTCTTCAATTTTTCAATTCAAAAAAGATCATCTCTAATTGAATCACCCTCAAGCTATTGCCAAACCTATCCTTAACATAGCCTATCCAACACATTTTTTTTCACTTAATTGCCAGCAATTAAGGCTAAAATTTCTCCTTCTTTCCTAAAGTTCTTGCTTAAACACCTCTAATAACTTACTCCATAGTCTTTAATGTTCATATCTCCTACATATATTCATTGAAATTGTTGTAATAAAGTAAGATTGATGTAATGAATATTAATAAAAATTGCAATATCATCATCAAGATACTCAACATGAGATTAACACATAAATCTTTCTCATGTTTTAGTTTTTGCATGACTTTTTTTACCTGCTACGTCTATCATTGATTTAGTTACTTTATAAAGGAGCGAGTTTAATAAAAGCAATAATAATCTAGATTTAACAGCGATATACATTTAATTTATATCACGATCAACCTGATGCTTTCTATGAGAAAATGTTTTTCAACTTGCTTTTGTTGGATATATACATATGCATAGAGCAGTTTCTTCTTGAGATGAAATTGATGAACGTTTAAAGATTTTTTTTTGCTTGCATTAAACATTTGTTTCGTTCAGCACAAGTATGTAATGGAATGTAATGAGGTAGGTTGAGTGGATTGGGGATTGAGTTTAGTGAGGATAAGGAGAGTGCTTGCTGTAAATGATGTTTTTTTGGGATTTAGGGTTGAGTATCTCATATGATTCAATATTAATCCCTCACAGACATTGAGCATGATAATTAGTTCCTTTTGATACACTGTGAATCGTAGGTTATTAACAAAGTGGTTGAACAGGTTTCTGTTCCAGGCTAAAACGACTAGTTTCTTGTGTTGTTGCTCTGTCTCATTCTCTTTGGTCAAGCATGTTCACTAAATATGTTTATTTTGTGTACTGTGATCAAAGTATCATGATGTCATGTAACCAAACTAATTGTCTATTCAGAATCAAAACTGCAGCTGTTTAAGTGACTTTCTATCAATTTATAAGCTAAGGTAGCTGAATAAGACATTTGGTATTGTCAATTGGCAGGCGGTAGCCGACGATAGAACCAGCTGGCAATTGGCAGGCGGCATCTGAGAGAGGCCATGGATCAAAGTTGATCTGTACGGCCAGCGAAGTAAGTAAGTAAGCTGAATAAGAAAGCGTTGTGTCCACTTCATATCATTTTCAGCCTGAATTTAGCATTCCGTCATTTATTATTCTATTTAATTAGTTTATCGAGATATCGAGGCAAAAGGTTGCATAACCTTGATTTTGGGTAAAGGAGGAATGCTCTTTATTAACCGTACCTAACAGACAATGAACATATTCAACTAAATGAATGTACTCTTGAGTATACTCAATCAATATAATTTAAGAAGCTCAATTTTGTTAGCATTCTCATGAGCATGTTTTATGTCTATACATAGAGTCAGCCTGGAGCTAGTTCCTACCTGAATCAGGCTTAACATCAAACTGATGTCTATCACTTGTATTTTTTGAGATTTATTACTCAAATAGATTCAATAATCGAGATATCGAACTATGTAGCTACCACAAACCACTATAGATGCTTCCCAATCTTGATTTCAGCTAAAAAAGGATCAGCTATAGCTAGTTCCATCATTAAATAGTACAAATTCCATTCACAATCCATTCATTCCGGAACAATAATGAGAAAATGCAAAAAAAACTTCGGAAATTAAATTATGCAAAAGAAGAGAATGAAAAGAGCTAAAACAAGCATGTAAAGAGTGCAATTTTTATTGGCATGCACGAAATAAATAAAGATTAATGATGGAGAAAATATTGGCACACGAGCTAATCTGCATATAGAAGTCAGTAAAGTAAAAATAGAGCTCGCAATTTCCAATCGACTTTTAAAAAGTCTAAAGACATTATTTGTGTGATATTTTAACAATGGTGCTCCAATTGAAGGAAGTAAATTGGCATTTTGTTTTCATTAAAGCAGGAAAGTAAACAGCCAAGTCAGAGACATGAGACAAGGAACGGAATGAAGTAAGTTAATTAATAAAATTATTTTCCCATGTGGAAATTTTTTTACATTTTTTTTTGTGCGGAATTTTCATCTTAAAAAAAGTGGTTGAAGCCCAGCCTCATGACAACTTTCAAGCAGTTCCTCAGCACGAGACCGGAATGTCTTTAACTCCAATCAATTTAAATTTAAAATTTCTTCTCTTTTCTCAATGTCTTATTATAAATTTTATGCGCTTTTCATGATTGTTGTAGTCAATCTATCAATAAGATATCTTATGCAGCATGTGCTTCATATGAAGATAGTCAACAGAATGCATCGATGGATGCGTAAAAGAAAGAAACTTTCATTCATAAGTTAAGATTTACTTTATGGATTATTGAATATGTAATGAAGGTGTAAGAATGAGACAAAGACAATTGTTTATTAGCCCAACATAGTCAATTGCCTTTCATTTTTTTTTATATTAATTCATATTCCATTCAGATTCTGTAAATCTGGCGCTTTTCTACACAAACTCTTACTTGTTGTCAATGACTTGGCGTCGTTCATATATAGACATATGTTTTCGATGTTGTCGCCGGTAAAATGCATACATTTTTTTCTTATTTATGTATGTTAACATATCACATGGGACGAGAGAGACTTTGGTGCTGTTGTGGCGTATTTTGGGGAGTTGAAGTTAATTTTTTACCATTTATCGCTTATGCATGCCCATAAATTTAATCTTTTTTCTTCAATTATCATTTAGTATTGTTATTTTCAGATACAAACGAGTTAATGTCGTTGCGTTGTGCTGGTTAGGGGTTCTCTAGTCTGTTGTTTGCTAAATCAAAGAGCCTGGAAGGCGTAAAACTTAGAAAAAGCTTAAAATCCGACTAATACCGATCTGAGTCTTGTCTAGAGTCAGATTCGGTAATATCCGTCTTCAGGCAAGAGATGGGTCTTGCCAAGAGTCAGATTCGGTAATATCCGCCTTTAGGCAAGAGATGGATCTAGCCTAGAGTCAGATTTGGTAATAACCGCCCTCAGGCAAGAGATGGGTCTTGTCTAGAGCCAAATTCGGCAATATCCGCCCTCAGGCAAGACCTACTTCAGTCCAGACCTGATTTTCTACGTCTACCTTCTAAAATATGAATCTAACTTCAAATCCAACAAACCTTATCACCACAAAAATGCTTAAAATCCCTCAACTATCTAGACATTTCCATAATCCATTGCATGCATCTATAAAATTTTTAATTTATTCTCAATTTTTAATTCTTCATAACTTTTAAGCTTCAATTTTTTATTGGAAATTCCTATTGTTTTATTTGCCGATGATATTTAAATCAAGGAAATTTTAATGAATAGAATTTTATAGCTATAGATATTACAAATTCATAACTAATTGATTTTATTCATCTATAAAAATTACAGTTTCCGTTTATTTTGTTTGAAATTTTTTTTGTATTCAATTGATTTAGTTACGTGTCACGTTTTGTGTGTTATTGGTTTAAGGTTTGTACTATTGTAAGTTTGAAATTTATTTTTGAAGGCATAACGGAGAAGTCATTCACTTTTTATAGTCAACATCAAAAAGTTGTTAGACGGTCGACAATTTATTGACAATTTTGGAAACAAAAAGGAAGCGATTGTGATAGTTTTTATGGGAATTATAGTTGTGGCCTACTGTTTATTGATGTTTTGAGGATACTAGGTATGAATAGTGAATGATGATAGTCGGAACTTAATTTGGCATTACATATTGTCGTTGTGATTAGCCTGAATAGCACAACATTGTCGTTAGATCATCGGCATTTGCAAAAGGTTTCAATATTGTACTGATCTACTTTTAGGGGACTAAAAATAGTTATAACTAGTCCGAAGCTAGACGTTAAACTACCTTTAACTAGTTGTTACGTATTTGTGACCAAGTGGATGCATACGATTTGATCATACATATTTAAAAAATTAAGCAGTTGAAGTACCTTAACTTCTAAAAAAGAACAAATTTGGAAATTAGAAGATCAGAATCGACGATTTTTTTTTGGAGTTCCCAAACCGAATTTGAGCCTTTTATCTTGAGGATTACTCATTTAAGAGACTTAACACCTAGTATTGATGATGGAACAGTGTTTCTTAACCTACGTTCCACGATATCTTTTAAGGTGTGTCGCAACAAGTACAAAGACTCACTAAACATACATTAAATATGAGAATGCTTGTAGTTTTAGTCGAGTTCTAATTAAATGGTTGAAAAACACTGCAACAGCATTAACTGAAATAGAGCATTAAGAAGACATGTTGGTACTCAAAATGTCACTTTCCCTAACAGACAAAAATTTCGATTTTAGATACCTTAGTGGTCTTTCTGTCCCATAAAATAAGGGGTTTGTCGACGGTTTTCAACCCAATTGGCCAACAATCAGTGCTTGGACAGGAATGATCAATAATATTCACAATATTTAGACAATAAGCTACAATACAGAGCACGGATCTTATATACAGTCGAGTCGACTCTAGATTTTTATATAAAATCCAAAATAACTTCCAATTCTGCTCTAATACATCAATCTCTTAACCATAATTACAAAGTAGACATGCCTTAAACTCGCATAAAGCCAACCAGGCATGCAACCGCTATTCCCTCTAATCTCTAATTTGATTTGAAAAATTTATGGACCTTCTATGGGTGTACTCTCTAATGTTTTATAAACTCTCACTCAATACGTTATTTCTCTTATATCCATTTTTTATATTAAATTGTACACTATATATTTTTATTTAAGATTAAACAGTAATGTCTCTAGTGTACACACAATATGCATGTTGATACTTCACATACATTTACTTTATAATAAAAATAAAAAGACTTAGAAGAAGTAAGAAGTAAAGAAAATAGAAATTGTAATTATATGCTTTCTTTCTTCTACATTTCATTCATTTTAAACACATTTTGTGTGGCACGACAACTTCAATTGTCATAATTTATCGTCTTAACTTACTAACTTACTCATTCTGTAGATAGAAACATTAAGTTTATAAAGTCTAATTGTCTTCTTATTATGAATAAACATATAAATTGTATTTTGGTATGAAAATTATTGACTTTCATGCAGATATCATGCAATTGGCAATTGGAACTATAAGGAAGAAATGTCATAGCAATTAAACAGAATAGCAATTGACAATTGTTGTGCTTTTCACGACTATATGGCGACGATAATCGTCACAATTTAAATTAGATGTTTGAATGTTGTGAACATATTGGGAGCAGACTAACAAGAAGGATGAATTGAGGCGTTTTGATTGGAAATAAGGTATAATTTATATTGATAGCCGTTGACAATTGTGGTAAATGGATGAGTAATCAGCAACTGATTGTTTAGGTGGAATATATTGAGGTTAGAATTGATTCTTGGTGAGGGATTTGATGCTGTTTTTTGCAAATAGTGTTCTGTGGTACTTTAATGTCATTTATGTCTACAGGGGTCCCTAACAGGCAAATTTCATGCTTTCGAGAGCTTGCTCACCTTAAACATATAAGATAGGCATGCTTGTGAGCATTTCAGAAATTGATATAGTTCAGATGTATCTTGAATAGAACAATTCAATTGATCTGAAAAGCGGTATCATGTCAGAATCACGTCATAGTGATGACGGGTTTAAATCGTGTCTGACGCCCAATTGTTGATAGATCAGCAGATTTGAGGTATTTAGGTAAATAAGGAATTAATTATTGAAATCTCTGCTTGAGAGGTAGAGCCTAAGGTGCGAACTAGAATATGATTTTGGATACTCACTTAGAGTTAAATATTAAGCAGTGATTCTTAGATAATCTGAACTCAGGGAGCATTTTCTAGAGTAATTCATAGTTGCTGTCACTAATATGTTTAGTATGGGTTCTTGAGACGTAGACCAAGACTTTCTAGTCTCGAAATTTTTCAAGACTAAATATTTAAAGAATTATAGTCTTGTTCTCAGCCTCAGTCTCCAAAAGTTATTAAAACTTGATCAAAACCGAGACTTCAAGAAACCCTAATGGCAAGTTCATACCCAAGAATCAACCCAATAATTCTCATACACACAATTCCCGACCTAAATTCCTCAACTCATTTTAAAAACTCAAAATTCTTTATACAACCGTCCATAAACTTTACTCTACCACAAAATATTAAACAAATATTAAAATTATTAATCATAAAAGAATAATTAAAACTTCTGTTTATTGCCTGTTGTCAGACCTTAATCATCCACATATTCATTATTGTGCTAAATCATTAAAATACCGTACAAGATGGATTCAAATCCCATTAAAAATTTTACTTCCATCACAGAAGAAGAAGAAGTAAATTCAGAATTATTTATAGAATCCATTGTACTTAAATCAACCTTCAAGAAATTTGACAAGTCCAACATTTTAATTAAGTCGTGATAGACACACTTGTGACTGATCATATGATAGGAAAAGCCCCCTGAGCAATAAATCAACAGATACAATATGATAAAAGCATCTCATGTCTATGACAGCCAAATGAAATGCAAACAAAAGCACCCGTACCTAACAATTGCAGCTGTAGAAATTATTTGCAATCGCGTTATTGATACAATAAAAATGTGAATTTTTCTTTTTTCGTGTAATTAATGCCAACACGCTTCAGTTAGTATTTGAGCTGTTGTAAGCGACTCACAACAATAACAAATATGTGTGCCTTGCAAATCACATTTCATTAAAAAAATGCTACGTAATTTAACAATTTTTTATGAATATTTTTTATATAAATATTGTGAGTTGTTTAGTTAGAAAAAATGATAAATTCAGTGACCTTGCAATGAGGTTTTGCTTAATTTTAATTTTAAGCAATATATGTGTTTTAAAATATAAATCACTGATGCAATTAAAGTAAAAGTTTCTATTAATTTCAGTTGAAATTGAGCTTTCTTATTTTAAAGGTGTCTAATGGGTCTTCTTTATGGGTTTTATGAACTCTAATTGAGGTTAATTTGATGCTTTTCTGGTCATTTAGGCTAGTTTAAGCTTGAACTAGCCCTAAAGCTCTAAAAAAATATGAAATTTGAGCAATTGTAAGGATTATATGTAAAATTTGAAAAACTTCCAGGTGTATTTAGGATGTAACTTTGTGGATATTTGCAGAATTGGCAACAGTTCAATCAGAGTAACTCAATGAAGTTGCTAGAATACCGCTAAGTCATCGTGTTGATAGAAAAACAACAAAATGATGTAATGGCGATGACCTTTAGAACAGGACAGTCTGTTTTCGGCTCATTTTGAAGACAAAAATGTTGAATTTGCTACAACATAACGCTAGAGTTTGATCAGGTTAAGAGTCAGACTTTGGTTTTCCTAATCTTTCCAAAAAGTACACAAGAGCTCGAAGTTGTTTCGAATTTTGTATGGAAAAGTCGACTTGAGACGACCAGACTTCATATAAAATTTGAGTCGACTTCTCGTTATATCCGCTCATACCACTAGAATTTAAATCCAATTATGGGATTGGAAAAATCGATATCGGGTTCCCGGGGTTAAAAATCCTGCATACCACTAAATATACCGCTACCGAGCTCTTTCCTGAATATGTACTGTAATGCATAGATTAAAAACCCATCCAAACAACCCTGCTTGAAGGGTAGCAAGGCCACATCAATGGAAAATAATGAAAAGAGTTGCAATCCACCATTTCCGAACCCAACATGTTCAAAGAAAGCAACAGAATTCACATAACTTCACTCTGGTTTGATTCTATTGACTTTTGCATAACTTCCTAAAGTTCTTAACCTCTAGAAGCTAAGTATCCTCAAGGGTCTTCTAGAATACACCTCTCCAAATCGACCTCTTCCTCTGCAAAATTAAACATACTATATCAGAAACTGCACCTTATTCAGCTGAATAATGAAGTAATTAAAGCTTTTTTTTCCCGTCAATTAAATAATTAATATAGTCATTTAAATCCACACTCAATTCACATTTATCAATTTCATGCAATTATTAATTTGAACCTCATTAACACAATTAACTGACTTCCTTGCTTAATTATTCACAAGTAATCCTTGTCCTATCACACAATTGTTCGACACTTGTTGGATTCTTCTAGGAAGTAATTGGCATATCTGCATTTTTATGTGTCATACGTGGCTGACTAAACTGGTTTGTTACTTTTTAAGCATCTTTTCAGGTTTTTGCCTTGAAAAGTTTAAATATAATAAATTATACAAGTTTTTTTGCGATATTTTTGTGAAGATGAATCATGTAGGAATCAACAATTGTGTTATGCAGCTGTGCAGAATTGATTCTTGTATTCAAAAAGTATCAGCATTGTGTTAATGAATGTCTGTATAATAAGTTGTGTAAACATTAAGGAACAGTGTTTATAAACAAAAGTTTGCTGCCGGTAAATTGTTTTCAGGACAAGGAATCAATGGAATGGGAACCTGTGAAGTGGTTGTTTCCATGATTGGAACATGCTAAAGTGGAATTGTGGCTTATGGATTGCCACAATCTGAATTACAATTTAAGGCAAATTCAATAAGCATAAAAATTCATTTTGGTAGATTCTAGTAATTCGTCAGTATATCTGGTAGGCAAACTTACTCTGAAATATCTCTGAACTGGGACAGGATTCGATAAAAGTCCGGCTGGCCTGCCTTAACAGACCGAAAGAACGTTATTAGCTAACTTTGAAATCGAAGACAAATGCCAAGTCAACTTCAAGCTTTGGCTTCTAGGTATGGTAGTTGTATTACTGAACCATACAGAAATAGAACATAGGACTCGATCAAAGCCCGCTACCCTGTACTAACAGACAGGGATAACGCTTTTAACATAATTTGAAGTCGAAGACTAATGTCAAGTCAACTTCGAGGTATCGTGGAAGTTTTACTGTACCATGAAAGCATGCTCTTTGTCTGTTAGACCTTGCGCCGGATTCTTCGTCATTTCTACTTCAAGTGCCTTCCAGGAAGGTATTCCATCCACTCGACTATCATGTCAACAACATTTTATCATTTCCCGATCAAGTTCAATCCACTAAACTCACAATAGCATTAACCCCAACATCACTAACTTCCCTATCCACCTTCCATCCACTCAATCGACCATTCCACGTGCATAAACAATCCACTTCATAATCTCTTATCTAATTTTCCGTATCAAATGATTTTTCAATATTCATTGAAACTCAAACAAATGATAAAAAGTCATAGATAACATACTTAATGGATATAATAAAGTGACACTCTGACTCAAAGTTATGGAACCATTAAACAATATGCATTTTATAGCCTCAACGTGTCTCATTTTTCATAAATTTTGACTTTTAAGATTCATTCTTGAGACATTCTTCGAGTATCATGTTGCGATGACTATAAGAACAAGTCTATAGCCACTCACAACATGCCTGCATTCATTTATTTTACCTATCACATTCCACATCTAAGTTAAGATCATGTTGCATCATCTTGGTTCTATTTCATCACTTTCTTGGTTAGTGAATGGTTTCGGATTGCATGTTTATAGTTAGAGGAATTGTATGTAGAAGTAAACATTGTTGGATGTTCTAGTTATGGAATGATTCTTATGACCTAGAAATGTTCTAATGAAATGGAATTTAAAGCTTTTAATTTCGATAATAATACTCAAGGTTTTACACATTTTTAATGGATTTATGGGAACTAGATTGCTGGTTTTGATAGATAATGTGATGATTGCTTAAATTGTAGTTGAAATTGATGTAAGAATTGAAGGATTGTGTTCAATTTGCCTAGACAGTTCAATAATTCATATCCATTATGACTATAATTACTCTAGCTCAACCTTTGTGCCGCGGTACACTAGAGGACTGTCAAAAAAAATCTAGAAATGCAATAAACCGTATGTCGAGGTTTACTATCGAGGCTTACTGCCAAAGTGTTCCACAAAAAACAAAAGGTTGCCCAGCACTGCTCTAGCTGATCAACAATGCAACAACCTGCGATAAGATTGTTTGCATTCGATTAGAAATGAATATATAATTACTGCTGAAAAAAGTATCAACCGCCCTTAAATGCTGCCGCAAGGGATATATTAACTACGTTCAATCAACATCAAATATATTTACGCCGCAATATTCATATAATTAGCCTGATCAACAAGGTGATCAATAACAGAAAGTGCAGTATCAATATTATGGACACAGGGGTGTAATAAGAGATGGAGGGAGAGGTGTGTTTTGGGGGTCAGCCTTCATTTTTTTGGAAATAGAGAAAAATAGGCTGTTATCATAGGACAAGTCAAATTAAACAGAATTTGAAGGGCTAGACATGATATTTGAAGACATGTAGAAGCTCCATGATACTGTCGATAGAAATAGTAATTCACTTGGCATCGGTAACTGGCAAGCGGTTGCTAGTGAAAGAGCCAGCTACAAACGCAAATTAAAGGAGATCATGGATCACAATTGATCTGTAAGGCTAACGCAGTAAGTTACTATGTAGAAGATCCATCAAATAAGGTCTTCAAATCAGGCTTTGTAGATAGTAAATAACCTCGTGGACGACTCATGGAAGGATGCTGTCAATAGAATCAGTATTGCGCTTGGTACTGGAAATTGACTGATGGAAACCAACGATTAAGCCAGCCATTTGAAGATTAGGCGCCATTTGAAAAAGGCCATGGATCACTATTGATCTGTTCAGCGAGCAAAGTAAGTGACTAAGAATACTAAGAAGATTTGAATGCCCTCACATATCCCACCGCTCCCAACTGGCTACATCCCTGTCGATATACACACTCCTAGTAAGCACATACGCTCATATAAGTACATACAGTATGTAAATTAAGACAATGTCGGACGAAAAATAAAAGAAGTCTACATATTAATTAAAAAATATTAAATTGAGCAGTGCTGCTGTTGTGATTAATATTCTCATTAAGAAGATTAAGTTAAGAAACATTTTTAAAGTCAAGATTACTGCTAATTTATTACCAGCATCAATTAATCTCGTTGAGTCTATCAGTTTCATTTACTGAATTATAATTGAAAAATTAACTCAGTGCGACTTTTTTGCATTCAATTCCAATAATCAATTGTTGTTTATTGCCATTTTTTCTCTATTTCTTTAAAATAAAAATGATAATAAATTATTATTATTATTAGATACATATCGAATTTGATAATGGAAATCCATTTACAAGTTTAGTAACGAGCAACATTCCACAATGGGCTGTTTATATTATTGAATTAATTCTCGATATTTTTTTTTATTGTTCGCTTGCCATACATGCTTTATTTGCATTCATGGAAGTTGGAGGAAAAAAGCAATTATTATATTGTATATAGTGGTTTTGGTGATGGAATTAAATACCGGTTAGGGTTTCTTACGTGTAAATGGGTGTTGATTTTGAAGATTTTTGGTGACTTGAATGTGATTTGATCTGATTTTGTAGATGACAAAAGAGCACGAGGGCGGTTAAAGAATTCTTGGAAGGAGGCTGTTGATAGAGACAGTGTAACACTTGGTATTGGCAATTTGAAAAGGGCAGTTAGTGATAGAGCCAGTTTTAGACGTCAACTGTAGAGAGCATAAATCACAGCTGATCTGGATGACCAGCGAAGTAAGTAAGTAAGAATGTGAAATAATGCATTTTTGTGAACTTTGAAGATGTGAAACCCGAGAGACACAAATGAAGAATGCTCTGCTAAACCTCTTCTATTAGCATCAAATGGAAGTCATCTTAATGTGGATGAAATATGGAGTATGTAGCCGTGATGGAAGGTACTTTGATTGTGTTGATGTTCAGTCAAAAACTGAAGGCATCTAAAAATCAAGAAAATACGGGCCTGTAATTCTTGAGCGAGCTGATTTTCCAAACTTAATCTGAGTCGATTTCAACATTTGCCGCAATCTTACTAATGATAACCTTAATTGTCCTGTCCCATTTCTATTGATCTCAATTGATTTGTAACTAAAATTACAAAACGGTTAATCGATCCAAAATCCGACCCCATGCGGATGTGACTGTTACTTGATGTCGGATTCAGTTTTAATCTGATTGACTTGGGTTTGACAACCAAGGATTTCCGAAGTCTCGACAAATTTCTAGACCGAGAATGAGACCAGGATCGAGTCCGGGACCAACACCGTAACTGAGACCGAGACTGAGACTATCCAAGAAATCTTTGTTGATTCTTTTAAAAACCGAGTTGGTTTCTATCAAGAAGTTTCGATTTCGGAATTGGAATCGAGAAACCTTATGTTATACGAACTGAAATATGTATAAGCTGCTATGACGTCACAGATACTCAAACCCATAAACCTTTTGACAAATATCCAACAAATAATTCAAACAATCCATAACGGAACAGGGAATTCCTCATAAATATCTCAGCAGTACCCCCTAAAAAAATTTCAGGTAACCAATTCTACTTCTTATGCAGTTTACACAGCTGATGCAGTATTCAAAAAAAAAAATGTGATTGACCTTCCAATAACACGTTTGCAACTTTTTACTTCTACTGCTCATTTCTGATGCATATTCGTGTCTTCGCATAAATAAATGTTCATTAAAATATTAAATTGTTAAAAAAAAATCCACAGCAATAGAGAAATATTTGTAAGGTAAACAAGAAGAAGAATGCATGATGCATGGATTAATAGCAAATAGTCATTTTCCCATCGACATGTGACTTGAAAATAATTTATCTCCACAATTTATGTGTGTACTTTAAGGTAAACAACATTTCTGTCTTCATTTCTGTTTCTATTTTACTTTTTTTAGTGCCACATGTGTATAGAGAATGTCTATATTGAATCATCAATAGATGACGAAGATGTAGATGATGATGATGATGAGTTTATTATAAAGTTATGTGCTTAAAATTGTATTTTTCATTGACGATTCAAGACACACCTGATGATTCGATTCATTTGGAACTTCACAACATTTCAATTTTTTTTTTTTTGCTTCTTCTTCTTAGATAACAGTCGTGTCAGATGAATATGTAGCATGTATGTTACCGTATGTAGTTTTATGTGAAAAGAAACATTTCACTCAAAAATTATTAGATTAGATCTGAGAAAGTTTAAACTGAACGAATTGTTTGCGAATTTTTGACAACTCGAACCGTAAATAAAATGTGAATTATTGTGTTGCATAACAGAGTTGATTGGAATTCATTGGAGGCGCCTTCAGTGGAGTTCAGTGGAGTACTGTGGGGACACTTCTGCGACTCCACTAGATGCGCATTTAGAGGAGTACAGTGGAGTACTTTAGAGGCACCTCTGGGACTCTGCTGGACTTCTCTGAAGTTACCTCTGCGACTCCTCTGGAATCCACTGAAGGTACCTCTGCGACTCCGCTGGACTTCTTTGAAGGCACCTCTGCGACTCCACTAAACTCCACTGAAGGCACCTCTGCGACTCCGCTGGACTTCTTTGAAGGCACCTCTGCGACTCCACTAAACTCCACTGAAGGCACCTCTGCGACTCCGCTGGACTCCACTGAAGGAACCTCCACTTTTTTTGAAGTCCAAACTCCTGTGGAACCACTTTTTTTGAATTTTTGGAGTCCGGCCTCACAAAGCCCTACTAACTCTGGAGTTTAATTTATTTTTGTTTGGTAATATTGTGATGAGTAAGTTTACAGACGGTTAGGTAAGATTAGATTAGATTAGGTTAACTAGAAATGGTGATCGTTATTGATAAAGGTCTCGTGTGAATTTTGGTAAATTAATTAAAGGGAACGGTGGATTAAGATGATCTGGATAACAAGTAAATGCATGAAGAAATAGAAAGAAATTGATAATAATTTTGTAAGTTGATAGAAAATTTGTGCTTCTTCAATAAACAGAGGTGAATTTATATTAAGTCTGAATTTGAAAAATGCTTCAAAAATAACTCGAAAGACACACTACACATAAATTGCCAAAAATCAGACACCAGACTAGCTTGACTCTCACTTAAGGGCATTTACGATGAAATTCAACTTCAGGCCAGAGACTAGTCTATCTAAAGCTGGATTTTCAGCCATTCCTATTCCATGTTAGTAAACATCAATATCAACTCATATCCAATAAATGCTTGATCAATTAAACTTCATTTTCTTCAATCATCACGTCGCAAAAAACCAAGAACAATCCTGAATTTACACAACTTTTTATCGCAAAAATTGGGGCACACCCTGAAAATTTATTGAAGATTGCAGTTGAAATCAGAAAATATTGTTGTTTATAAGCAGCAAAATAATATTTTTAATTGATTATGATTCATTTCTGATAAAGAATACTGTAAAGTTTGAGCTCGACTCGACTTAGATTTTGTGTAGAAATGTCAATTCGATTCCTTCTAAAATTTAAGTTTACTTCGAGCTCTGAATTAATTTTAAGGAGCCGTTCACTTATTACGTACGATTTTACGGGAGAGGGGGGTCTAGAAATTTGTAACAGCCTAATCAAAAAAAATTTTTTGCATTGGCATTTTGTAACGTCTAGAAATTTGTTTTTTGCGTAACGTAATAAGTGAACGGCCCCTTAGTTAAGTTTTGTGTTGAATTTTGAAGCTTGTATTATCAAATCTAAAGATTAAAAGCCTCTAGAAAGAAGTTTTGAGTCAGAACAATACTAAGTAAATTATTCAAATTTCATAGTAATTTTCCGGTCCACTGACAAATTATCTTGACCCAAAATTCTTAAGATATTATGCATTTCAGATAATCAAAAGCAGCAGGACATATTTTAGTGAATCGAATCGAATCTCAATTTTTCTGGGAAGAACAAAGTGAATTTCCAGAATTTATATTGAATTGCATCAATTTTTTACGAAGATTTCCATTATTTTGGAGAGTTTTATGAATGATTCTAAATTAATTCTTATAATTCCATCAATAATTCTTGCAAAATCAATATGAATCGACAATAAAGCCGAAAACAAAAGCGGAAGAAGGAGGAAATCAAACGAGTTTTGGAATTAATGCACTTACGAAGAGTGTGACTCAATAGAATCAAATCAATCAAAATATTTTGTCAATTTGAAATTGTTCAATCAGCACTATCGCAATTTTTGTTTGACTCTATATCAGACTGCTTACATATGAACTCCATCTTCACTTTCATTCATCATTCATGTCTATTTCGTTTAAGTGAACTATAGTTATAGCGCTTAACTAGTAGGAATTAAAGTACAAATAAAATTTGGATGAAATATTCAAAAAATCTCTATTTTGAAGATCTTTTGAGTATCCAAGCTGCAGATATGCTTTCTCGACATCCCATTCAGGATAATTTTTCGGGATCGGGATGGGAATTGGGATTTCCCAGAGAGAAAGCGAGAAAGCATAGCTGCGAACTATTGATAGATTAGGGAAACCGATATCTAACCAAATGTCAAGTGTTTACAAACCCTGGTCATAAACTGCACCTTAACATGTCTTTAACTGGTTTATTTGACATTTGTATTTACATTCTTAACTGATTTTGTCCACTCGTGGTAATTCCGAACAGCATAAATCGGTAAATCGATCGAAAATTAGGCCCTTGACTGGCATGACTCTAGCTTGTGTCAAATTCGGTTTAAATCCGACACTATGCTAAAGTCACGCCAGTCTGATGCCGAATTTCGGATCCATTACCCGATTAATGCTATTCGGAAGTACAGAGAGACCGTAACTTATTAAAATCCATTAGATAACAGCTTCACAGACTCTTCCAAAAAATTATTAATTACGAATTTTTTTTACACCTTTTCCTAATTTTTTTGATAAAATCAAAACCTTGGATCTCACAAGAAATTATAAATGTACTTCCATTAAATTCCTAACTCCATCTAATAATTAAACTTTACACATTAAAATAGCATATTTACAAGATATCAAACAAGAAATGTCCAAATGCCTGCATTTCAATACCCTTGTATAATAACCAGAGATAATAATGTAAATATTTACAAACTCCAACGCCCATCAACAAATCCAAAAAAATCTTTCATTAATAAATAACAAGTATCGCCTTATCCATGCATATACTGACACCTTACTTTATTGCATGGTAAACTTAATAGATACTTAAGATAGATAAATACTTCATTATACAAAAAGTTGAACTTGTTGAGTTACCTTGCACTATTTCCATGCCTTAATATCTTTTTTTTTCAGGTCGGTAAGTGATTTTTCCCCATAGAAAGAAGAAAAAACAAACAGTTTTTTATCTTATCAAAAAGCGACATTTCTGTTTAAATAAATACACCAGAATTACAAGCCTGCGACTGTTATCAGTTAGGTGTAAATGAGTGTATGAAATTAAAACAAGATTTCACAAGAAATTGAAAAGTGAAAATTAAAGTGGATTTTTTTATATATTTTTATTTAATTAACCTCAACTAGTTACAAGCTCATTTTAATTTCCTCATTTATTCATGAAAATAATTTTCATTTTTCGCGCCGTTAAATTTACAATTCAGCCATCCATGATGGATGAAGATTTGGTGAATGAACGAGAAAGAAGCCAACAAGTTGGACGAAATAATTTTTTTTTATTTTTATTTTCGCTGGTTTGTTTCGTAAGCAATTACAGCACATGTAAATATGTGTGGATATATGATATATGTTAGTTTGCAATATTGTGAATGTAGGCAAAGGTTAATGAAATTTTAAGGAGATTTTAGCAGATTTTTAGTGAATTTTTGCTGAATTGTTGCTAAATTTAACATAACTTGCTCAATTTAGCTGAGTTGTTGCTTAGTTATCTTGAAGATTTACTCAATTTTGATGAATTTTTGCTCAATTTAGCTGAATTGTTGCTTAGTTATCTCGAAGATTTGCTCAATTTTGATGAATTTTTGCTCAATTTAGCTGAATTGTTGCTTAGTTATCTCGAAGATTTGCTCAATTTTGATGAATTTTTGCTCAATTTAGCTGAATTGTTGCTTAGTTATCTCGAAGATTTGCTCAATTTTGATAAATTTTGCTCAATTTTGCACAATTGTAGCAAATTTTCGCTGAATCTTCGTTAATTCTTGCAAAGTTGTTGCTTAGTTTGCTATAATTGTTGCTTAACATCTCCTAAATCATCCAAAATCTCCCAAATTTTCTGCCAATATCCACAGCCTCAAAATATCAATCCACAATAAGCACACGCCGTTCAAAACATGCGAATTAAAAACATTTCACAGAAGATCAATAGAAGCAAAGAAAAAATGAGTCTTTCGTCATCGCATAAAGCTCATTATAGCCACTCGCTGGGCAATCCTACCTCTGACAGCTCGCATGAAAAAGATATCTAGCTTATCCATCTCTCACATACTGTGTGCCTGAACACACGTCATTTTAAGCTCACGTAAAGTACTTTATACTTCATTTTCTTGATCAATGAGCAAAGTCGTCTGCTTTATTATAATGCGAGTCAATTCAATAAGTAATAAGTACAATAGCATTACCAGTTTCTTTCAATGTGTGTATAAGTAATGATTCATCGCTATAAATTCGCATCATTAAGCGATAAAATAATTTTTTTCATACATTATATTTGGTGTTATGACTTATTATGTTCCATTTTCTACATTACATCAAATTGAAATTGAATTGGCGCATTGTAAGAGTTTGAATGCATACAGCAAAAATTGCATAAATTGAATGTAATTGTGCGATAGCCGGAGTGCATCGTGAAGACAGACACCTGATACTTGGAAGTAATGTGAGTCATTTGGAAAAAATTGTTTATTTTTTTCTCTTCCTTTAGATAATGTGTATAATGACACACATTCAAGTAGCTAGCCTAGACACTCGACTTGTGAATTATGCTTTCGTATTCAATTTACTTCTATAAGCGTGTGATGTCAGCAGAATAATGCGAAGTTACAGAACAAAAGAATTGGCATTTTACGTTCTAGACAATATGCAGATTAACGGATATTTCGAGTTTGAATGGTGTTCTTGGTATAAGAATAATATGAGGTAATTTGAGAAGAAATTCTTGGGATATAAAGAATATCTTGGTATCTAGGTAAATTCTGATAAATTAATGTTAATAGAGAATTTAGGTTAAGTAGAGTTGAATGCAATGTTAAAGAAGAAAATTGAATAAAATTGTTTGTTTTCTTAGCATTTGATTGCGATTAGCTTTCTAGATTCTATAGTGTTGACAATTGAACGCCTAACTGTGCTGCAAATCTAGCTTTATTGTCAAAATTAATGGTTATCTTTAGATTTTACACTTCAATTGCTTGCGGAATTCGATTGAATTGTTTATTGATAATTTGCCAGAAGCTAAGCCGTCACTAAGTCGCCACGGAGCTTTAAAGGGTCCACCAAACCATTTAATACCAAATAGAAACCGTCTTCACGTGGAAAGACCAAATAACGTCCATATGGCTGCAATACGAATGCGACTTCCATTTGGCAATGGTTAAAGAGGTTTAGCGGAGCCTTAAAAGCTCCGTGGTGGTGCCTCCTTTATTTATGTCGCTCGGATAAGTCTTTTCTCCAAATTCATGATAATTCAAATCTTGATTCCATCAAATAAACCACAAAAATATATGAAATATTTTTATTCAGCACTGCCAATTATTTTATTCGCTGATTCTCCAAATTCTTCAACATATCATTCTACTTTTTTCTTTCAACATCAATCTTACAAGATATTCTCTCCATGCATAACAACAATGCCGATAATTACAACCTAATCTTGAATGAATTTCTTAGAATTTTTAGGCTCAAATTCCAGTCGAATTTGAAATGCGAAAAAATGCTTTAAATTGAGATTTAGAATTATTTCAGTCTGTAAATTACCCCAGTTCTCAAGTAATCGTTTGTATAGCCTCAAATCAAACATTAAAATGTATTCATAGAAATTCTAATTTTTCTCAATTTGCAATTTGTAAAAGCTATACATTATTATTGTTATTAAGAGGCTTTTTATACGTTAATTTATGTCATTTTGCAGCGAATGGAGAATAGTTTGCATTGTGAATAGTGTGTGTTTTATGAGGTATGGGTGAAGGTTTGTTAGCAGCATATGTCGGATTCTTAAGTGCACTTGTCATATTATATTGTAAGCATTAATGAACAAAAGCTAAGGGGTGGCAGAGACAAAGAGACCATTTTTAGATATCGCAGATCTTTCTGTAATATGAAAACATTCTCTATGCCTGTTAGGGCACTAGATAAGTTCTTGAAAACTGAGCAATTATCAATATCATATATACATCTTTGAACACTAGGCAAAGCTAAATGAGTGTCTCTACATACACAGTTTAGATACATACAGCCTCAGATCATCATTGATCAGTAGGACGAGCATTGAATAGCTGTATATCGGGTTCTAAGGAACACAATTTGCATTACGATGACTTTAGTTGTTTCTGGAATTAAACTTGCAGTTTGTCAAATAAAAACCAACCGACACGAAAAAGTTGTGCTTTATATGCCTTTTAAGCCTAATAGTACTTCAACTAAGTAGGAATCACCAGATCATTTGCTCAAACTAAGAATTTCAGTTCATAATGCCATCCTAGCCACTTCATTAATGACATTTTTACAATTTAAGTCAACATGACTTCAAAAAGCTACAACAGAAAAACAGTCCTCAAGCAGCATAATGAAGCCGCTGAAGAACTGCTGGTTGTCACCTTCACGACAAGTTGGAAGGCGCCCTGCTGTTAATAGAGATTGTTTTAAGCTATTTTTGACGACATAATGAAACAACCGCATCGTGCTGTTCGACTAATCTCAAGATTACCGTTTTCAGTAATTTTTGGGTAGTCAGCTTCAGGAAAGAGCACTAAAGAGCCACAAACCCCGGTCGGCACATATTGAAATGTTGCCACCACGGCGACGAGGTGGCAGTACACTTAAACTCATGTGGCTGCCACTTGGCAAACCCGGGAACAGAGACAGATGGAAAACCTAAAGCTCTCATTAGTACCTGACTGCAGTAAGTAAGTAAATAATCTTCAAGAAAGACATTTTATAAGCACCAATAATCAGCAACAAATGACCATCATGACTTCATCACAAAACTTTTCAACATTTTTGTTGAATATTCACGTTATTTTATCGCAAAATAAAATCAAGAAGCGTAAAAAAGCAACAAAAAACTTTACGTCACCATGTGCGCCTTAATCATCAACCACAAAATTATAACAATTTTTCGTCACTAAAACTTTCGAGTCACAGAATTTCTAGTAATTTAAGTATTTCCATATTTACCTCATCAGCTTATTCAAACTAAACAAGTAGCTAAACAGCATTGATTATTTCCTTTAAATCTTTAATTATATTTCCATATATTTTACTGTTATCTGTACAGCAACAAATTGTTAATTCTCAATGCTATTATGTAATTACACGTTTGTTTCAATTCACTTATTTATGTTCACACAAAAATATTTTTACAAGACACAAAATAATCTTTTATAGCTCTTGAGAGATGCGAAAAAGATGAGAATGAGAAATAACATCAATTTGCCATTGTTCCTGTATATTTTCTTTTCCAATGTGCTGTTTATTTCGGTGTTCAATAAAATTATTTTTTTGTTAAACAATAATTTGTTCCAACATAATGATCATGCCAGAGAGCAATTGTAGGTTTTTTAAAGCATATATGCATGCATACTGGCTATAATAATATTCGATTGCACCGTAGGGGGAACTCGAACTTTTTTAAGAGATTTTAATGTTTATTGTTATGTATTTACACTCAGTCTGTCTGTTCCACTTATAATTCCGCAAAAAAATGTACTTTAGTCGGTTCCTTATGTATTGCCCGATAAAAAAACCCGAAAAAAACGTAAGTTAACTTTACTTACTAAATCAACCGTACATTTGAACTTCCAAACATTTACTGATGAGACATAGAACAAAAAAATAATATGAATGAATAAATACACAAAAAAAAAACAGTCAGCCACACGATCAAGTATCGTGTGCATACGTATGACGAATATATGAATATGTGTAACGATATCTACAAAGTTAATGTTGTGTGTGTCAAGACATACCTTGAGATAGCTTATCATATGTATTAATAATATTTTTCGGTATTAAAGTCATGAATGTTAAAGTCCATACACATATAAAGAATTTATTATTTTATCGCTTAACATACTGATCGTCACCTTCACAAATGTTTACTTAGTTTTTTGTGCTGCTATGTATTGTTGTTATTATACAACAATAGCCTGTTTGTATATTCGTCACACTTCAAGCTCATCAACATCAACGTGAGTTTTAGCGTTTGTGTGGTTCTATACTCTCATGGATTTATATTATTCTACTGCTGTGCGCGTCATATTGCATGACAAAAAATCACCATGTAACTGTCCTGTGTTGAGTCAAAATCACTTCTTTGTTTTGTGTTGTGTGTAGAAGAGATGATATGAAAGCTTTTTGTGTAAATTACTTTTTTTGCTTGCTATTCTTTCGTTTCTTTTTATTATTTTGGGTTTGAGGACAAGGGATAGGAAGTTCTTGATGCGGAAAGTCAGGTGGAGTTAGGTGTAAAATTGATGATAGTTTGGTGATTTGGAACTTTGATTTTTGAATAGAGTATTTGGAGTGTACACTTGGAATTGGTAATTGGAAGGCGGTAGCCAGAGGTATAGCCTGTTTTAGGTACCAACTGAGGGAGGCCATAAATCACATAAGTAAGTATTTAGAGTGTAAATCAGATTTGTTTGACAAGTAAGGCATTAATACTGTTCAATGGTAGGTTTTGATGTTGCTAATGCGACAGACAGACCTGTTTCTGAAAGGCCCACGAGTAAGAAATGTCTTTAAATCTTGCCTTAAGCTAGCGTCACACCAGCGTCACAGGCCCCATGCCAGATTCGAAGAAAATTCGACTTCATGTCAGAGTCAACCTCGAGTGAATAAAAAGAACTTTATAACTAGTTAATAGCAATGAATGTCCAGTTGATGACTAGTACTAACGCATTTTTGTACACTCGGGAAGTTGGTATGGGGAATTTGAGTTTGTTTGTGATTTTGAGTCATGTAATTTAGTCGAATCTGCCGTTGAAACATAAAGATTGTATGATCGAATGACTAGTTTATGATGAGGTGTTTGACTCTAAATTCTAACATGATGAAACTAGATGGGCATGTTCATGAGCGTTGCTAACAGCTTACTCTCCTAGTGAGAGCACTCACTTTATCTGCTAGGGAAAGTCTCTCTCAGATATGTTCCTTAGCAACAGAAGAAGTAGTAGCTAGTAAGTATCACTTTAGTGAGAATGTGGGTTCTATAGTCACTAGACGTGCTCGTTTTGCATTGACCAGTGATTGTGCAGCCAGAAAAATGTAAGAAATGCCATGAATCGTATGCCGTAAGTGGTTTCGGTCAATGTTTACGATTAAGATACTTACTTACTGGAACCATGCTCCGATTTGGAGCCTAGTTTATTACAAAAGGTCTTTCATCTAACTCTGTTACTGGCCACATCACAAAGCTTGTACAAATTTCCTGTTTTTACGACTAAGATGTGCCACGAAAAATGAAAGGTTGTCCATCACTGCTTGAGACATTCTCTCCGCTTGTCAATGAAGTTACGTATGCTCAATCCAAGGAAGTAAGTAATTAAGTAAGTATATTCACTAAAAGCACTATTAGGGCTTCTTAGTTCTTTCATTTAAACCGAACAGTTTTTAATAAGAGTATTGTCAAAAATTTCATTCTTAATGAGCCTCTCGTATTCTCTCTCAGCCCAGCAATCTCAAAATTAAAGGTCAATTCCATAGTTCACGGTCACCTTTGACATTCACGGCTTTAAAACTAACGCAAAATAATATCCATAATGACATTTTCTCATGCGACATTAAAAGTACGCTAAAACTCAACGAGTTCATCACCCTTGAATACAAAAACTTACAAAAGAAGAATTGATAAGAAGAAGAAGAAGGAAAAAAAAAGGCGAAGTGAAATGTACGCCGACACGATAATTGAAGGCTGAAATATTTGCTAGACCAGCTGATTAAATATTACATCCTCGATTGCATCTCGCTTTAAAATTTTAACATATAAAATAATCAAAAAAAGCGATTTTTATTATTTATTCAAGCATCACAAGCAGCAGTACCGAGGGAGTTCATTGCTATCCACATGCATATGCATATTCATTAATTTTTTCTCTTTGCTGCATCACTGACCAATTTCAATTCCATTCAAAAAATAATATCTTTTCATTTTCATTTAAATTTATTTATGGCTCTTTGAAAATCGGGAAGGTTTTGCTGCCCATTAATTACTTTTTTTTCATGGTCTTCACTTTTATTATTATCACTTCCACTTTCATTTCGAGGTCTTTCACGCTTATATTATTATTATTTTTGACTAAGGTTTTGACACAACAAACGATAATTGTTGGCACATCTCTTTTTATTCATTTATTTTTCATTATCAAATGTATTCGTGAGCATGTTTGTAAAACATTTGTATCAATTTGCAGCACATTTGTTACACGAGAAATTATGAGAAAAACCATGGAAATTTTTTTTTACTTTAAAAAATAAGAGAATCGATGAGAAAAAGAAATTTTTATTTTACATGCTAAAATTACAGCAATTAACAGAAATGTCGGTGATGATTTAATATTTATTTATGAGAAATGTCTGGTATTGGACAGACTCTGGTATTCGGAAGATGACGGCTGGATTTATTATTGTCGGAATTGCTACACGTGTATCCTGAACTGACGTGTTCTGATCAGAGTTGGCAGAACTTTGAGATTCTGGACTACAAATGTCCAAAAAGGCGCCTTAACTATGGAGTCGCCTCAAATGGTGTTTGGACTCCAGACCCAGCCAACTCTGGCTCTGATAAAGGTTCCAATTGCCCAATAATAGCTGAAATAGCTTTTAGTTATTACAATAGCTTTTGCAGCTTAAGTAAGTCGAAGGCACATTCTTATCATACCCTTGAACTTACGTATGCAAGCAACCTTAATAGTCACACAATTTTTTAGTTTCACATGCAATCATATCCCGAACTGGCTGAAGTTATCGAAACATAAAGCTGTCTACAGTCGTTCTGTAAACACAACAGTGGATCTCCCATTGCGAGTAGTGCTACCAAGCCAAAGAAGTATGTAAGTAACTTAGCATAGCATATACGTATACATACTTAGCATAATAACTAGCATAATTAAGTAAGCTTCTCATGCAATCAATATCAAAACAATATAAATAAGAAACGAATCCTGATTTTACCAAATTCGACTTCTAGCCGGTTCTTCTATTAGATTTCTTAGCTTATAGTTAACAATGGCGGGTTGCTAAGCCTGCGTACCATGTGGTAATCAGAATCTCGTTTGACTCCGGTTCATTTTGTGGGTTGGATCAACGGATTCCACAGTGACAATGTTGGTGCATGGTGAAACTTTACCTTATTCGGCTTAAACTCGAAATGAAGCTAGATGCGGCTTAAGCTACATATATTGATCGTTCTTCACCTTTTAACTATCAAATTCAAGGCAATCTACTGACGATTTTTTAATCTTTTAAAGCCTTATATCTTCTGGAAAAGCTAACACATAATCCATTAATTTAGAAGCTCATCTGAAGCACTGGACACTAGTGTATCATACTTAAAAGCAAATTTCAATTCGAGGGTGTAATACCCTAGGCCCTAGGGTGCTCTAGAAACCGGGCCCAGTGTTTAAGTATATTCCATTTAAATTCCAAATTGTTGGCCATCCCTATTGCCACTCAGACTTGATTTTATCAACCAAACACTTTCAATTTCCAACTTCCTAGCATTACAATTGCTGTTCAATTTTGGCATCGCCTCCTCCTTCTTTCACAAAACCTATTCATTCATTATGTGTTATTGGCGCTTTATAATTTCAATTTTTTATTATTTTCAATTTCAACAGACATTGTCGTGTACACATCTAGTGTTGCTTTTTGTCATTTATCGATGTCAATTAATATTTTTTTCAATTTTTAATCTATTATGATTTACTATTATGCATTGACATGTGTGTGAATAAAAAAAAAACAATAATTGATGATGAAAAAACATTAATAATCGATACACATACATAACTATTATGTGTGCCTTTTTAAAAGGCAACAAAAAGTGAATTTTCATTCTTCTTTTGTGTCTTAAGCTTTGTTTTCATTATTATGCAAATGATGACGAAAGAGAGAATTGGAAATGAATTTTCTTATCTGAAGTTAAAGATAAATTCATTTGTCATTTTGGTAATAATTACTATTGTCATCGTTTTATTGAGGTAATTGATTTATTATAGGCTTAATGTGTGGTTTAAATGGATAGAAAGTGACAGTTTTGATAGGAATTTTTTTAACTTTTTAAAGAAAACTCTAGCAGGTAAAAAGCGTGCTCTCAAGAGGACATGAAGCTGCGAACAATGCTCCAGAGCATGCTCATCTATATTATAAACCAGGGTTATAAAACAGGCACCTGTGACAGGTCAAAACCGTAAAAATTCTTGATAATTTGTATGGTTTTGTAAGAAAAATCATACAGATTATCTAGAATTTATACGGTTTTGACCTGTCACAGGTGCCTGTTTTGAAACTCTGTTATAAACACCCAATTCCTTTGCTGATACAAGAACGAAAGCCATGTGAAGCCGAAAATTGGGGGTTATCATGGGGAATGGGTGTAATGTGATGCCACGTGAAGCTATGTAAAGCTGAAAATTCTGAAGTAGGACGCCACGGACGCTCCCGATACTTTAGTCTTGTATATTTAAGCTCTCATGGTTCGGATCATATTTTAAGGAGCACCTGACTAGATAGACCAACAAAGTCGAATCCAGAGATGCAAAACAGGTGCCTGTGACAGGCGAAAAACGGATAAATTCATGATAATTTATATGGTTTTTTCCACAAAACCATACACATTATCAAGAATTTTCCGGTTTTTACCTGGCACCTGGTTTGCAACTCAGATCGAATTTAATAAGTCTTAAATTAATGTTTAAAATTTTATGGATTGAATATCCAAAAAATAAGGTTAAAGTCGTTAATATCGCAAATTAACTGAAAATTTCAGAAGATAGATAAAGTTGCAGATGATTTGCATGAGTAGCAACAAGCCTAAATACACCTGAAAGTTCGCAAACAGTGTTTCAACTCAATATCATCCTAATTTTGGAATTGACTGAATTTAGAGATGATTAATATTCATTTAAATGTGTCATAACTTAGTCACAACCAGAATTTGATTAGAATACTACCAATCGTCATCAAATAGGCATGGACAGTCACATCAAATCCCCATAAGGAGCCTCATTTTGCTCAGCTACAACCAGATATCACGCAACGGTCAACTTGTGCCCAAGCCAAAGAAGCAAGCAAGTATATTCAGATATCATCACCAACTTTAACATATTTTGCTGATTCAACATTGATTTCACATCCAAAAACTTCATTTCTAGCCAAAACATTTTGTCATCATCAACATTAATTAATCAAAAGACGCACAACAACTTAAAAGACCCTCAGACATTTCATCATACAATCAGTAAAGCATTTAGTGAGGTGATAATTAAAAGATTGCCAAAAAAAATAAATATTATTAAGTAATTTAAGCATTTAGCGATGTGATATGTTCGGCCTTGTGTCTCTACATGAAATTATTTACACATAAATTCCTTCATTAAATCAATTTTCACAGTTTGCATATGCCACAAAGTTAAAAAGAAAGTTTGCAATCAATCCACGTTTATCAATTCATGTTCTTTTTTGTTGTTGTTGTCTTCCTCATAACAATCATGACAGTTTCCTTGTCGAGATATATTATGATGGCTGTTATGATCTGTTGTAGACAGTGATAAGCCGTGGGCAACATTCTTTTTATGCAAACAAGTTGTGAATATTAATCAGGCAATTTTCAGCTTTTACAGCTGAGAAAAGGACCGTTGAGGTCATACAAATTGGTCTTGTTAACAATTTTGCATGATTTTTTCATCGGGATCCGTTTGTCTATGACGTCACGCAGATAATTGAGTTTTTGACCCCATGATCCACTCTCCTTCAACTTGACACTTGATATATAACAACATCTCGACCCCTCGGTCATCCCTTCATCCCCTCGATCACCCCTCGATCACCCCTTTCACCCCCTCTCCCCTCAAAACCTCTCCATAATAACCAAATTGACCCCTCCATCCACAGAGATTATCATAATTAAGTTCAATGCATTAATTCTTTAATGTCTCGCGAGATATTACAACTGACCTCATTGCAGTCGGAAATGATAAATTATTATTAGAATCTTTTTATATTTTTAAATGCAGTAGGAACATTTAAAGTACTGAATGAGGAAAGAGAATTATGAGAAATTATTGAATTTACTTGACGGCTTTTGTTTGAAAATTATTTACGAGTTTATACTTTATGACTTGAGAAATTTATGAAATTATTGTAATGAATTTCCTTGTATTGAGTATGAGTTCTGGATTTGATGGAGTTATTGAGTGTTAAGTTGTATTTACTTCCGATTTTATGAGAATTGACCCGAACATCACAACTTGTCTGCAAAAAGAGCGCAATATCGACGTGTCAAAGTTAAGACGGAATGTGGCTCTGACGGACGCTTTTTACGGCAAATAATGCGGTATGATGCATTATATTGCTCGGAATCCACTAAATGGATCAGTAAATACTAGTCTACTCGGAGTGACAGTTATTCAACTGCTAAATAGAGACGGTTTCTATTTGATGTTAATAAAAAAGATTTCTCGAATAGCACAAGTCAGGTAATCAATCCAAAATCTGACATCAGATGACTTTATGACTCAAAAAATCAGGCCGGCGTGACTCTGGCATTGTCTGAATTCAAACCTAATCCTGCATTTTGCCAGAATCACACTGACCTGATGCCCGATTTTTGATAGATTAATTCATTTGTGCTAGTTGAGTTTGACGGAGTCTTTTTCATTTGTGTCGCTCAGGGACTGCCTTAAATGCATCGTTAAGCTCTCAATTCTACACTGGAGAGTAGACAGAGAGTTCTCAAATTCTCATTCTCATTGGAATTTCAAGCTAGAAAACTAATACAAAATTTTGAAGAATTTCATATCAAATTGTCAACTAATCATTCATCTACGCATTTCCAGACGACAACTCATCCGACAAACATTACTAATTCATTTAAAATGTCGTAAATAGAGAAATCTTCTCATAATACAAACAATTTCCAGACAGAACATGAATGAATGAAAATTGTGCCAATTGTGGTCAAATAATGAATTATTGTGACAAATCAGCAGGAAAGTCAAATTCATCATCAATATGATTGTTAATTATAAAAATCGTAAAGAGCAACACTCATCAATGTCGACCCATAAACACCATGAAATTGATACAATTTACACAGATATTTTATAATAAATCAAACAATCCATCAATTATATCTAACAGATTCATTAGCAACACTAGTCATCCATAACATCAATAATAATATTCAGCCAATTAACCAATAATCATATTTGAAATCCAAGTCATATCGATTAAGTGAATCTCACTCATAAAAGTGAAAGGCTTGTCTAGAAACAAATCATTTAGAATAAGAAATAAAAAAATCATGAGAAATTCATGTCAAGATTGAGTTTAATTGAGAAAAAAAGAATTTATATACAGCTGACGCCGTATTGACACATTTATTCATTTCAAGATTGATTTGCAATTAATATGCTGTGAATCTGCAAAAAATCATTAAATCTTTTGGGTAGATTTGGTTATGACGTCTAATGCTGTGTGTTTTAAGTGTTTGATAGAACTTGGGACATTGATCCGTATGTAGCCAAATCAGCTGATATAAGATTACTCACTTACTTACTTCGATGGTCGTACAGAACAATTGTAATTCTCTTTTTTTAATTTCCACTTGTTAATTTCCAAATGGTGCAAGACTAATTCTTTTAAAGCTAAAATATCAAGCCTGAGGAGTTGTATATGCTTTTTACAAGACTCAAAATCAGTTACTCTCAAATTATGCGACGTAATACACTACAATGTCATCTAAGCCTTCAAGTATATCGTGAAATATAGAAAGAGACACAAATTTAACGCTAGATACGTTGGTTACTATGCCAAGCGTACAAAAGTTTGATGATCAGGTCTGTTGTGAGACTTATTTCCAGTCAACAGTTGAAAAACTACTTCCTAACTTGCTAATCATTGGATATGAACTTCTCGAATGGTACAATCTGACAAACCACATTGTTTGCCCTAAAATGAGTCGGAATCTGCAGTCACGAGGACGTCAGAGTAATTTTGCTTCTTTCCATTAATACGGCGACCCAACAAACCTATCAAACACGGTCTGCTGTTGTCAAAAGTGTAATTCTGAGCCTTTTTCATTGCCATAACTAGTGGAATAGTTTGGACTTCACTATGAACTATAGATCTATGTTTAAGTACAGTAGCCCAACTAATCCTCATGCGCTAAACTGTCACTTGCCTTGACATTATTTGCTAATGTACAGCCTTTCCCGATCGGCACTCTTTGAAATGTTGCCACCATGGCGACGAGGTAGTAGTATACTTAGAACCAAGTAGCAGCCACTTGGCAAATCCGGTTGTTTTCGCTACTACTACTTCTTATACTAATACCAGTATACTACTACCTTGTCGCCTTGGTGGCAACATTTCAATGACATTTTTCTAGAATTTCACAGCTTGACAAAGGACAGCCAACGATACAGTCAGTTTTAGACGTCAACTGAGAGAGGCCATGAATCACAGTTAATCGATACGGCCAGCGAAGTAACTAAGTAAGTATTCAGCTTCAAACCTCTCATCTGAGACATCATTTATGAACAATCCCCCTCCCATTAGAATCAAGTCTCAACTCTCTCTCTTAATATTTTTCTTAGAAAATTTTAATTAAAAAATTTCCAAAAACGAAAAAAAATTTCTCTTCAAGTAGGTTCAAGTATATCTCATAAGATCAAGTACAATCTTTATCATTAAATTCCCACATAATTCATTAGCTCAACAGACACACTTAAATCTCCATTGATCGAAAACTATAATTATGTCAACAAGATGCTCATTAAACGGCTTTATATAAAATAAATTAATTCTCTGCTATTTGATCCTCAAGTTATGTGGCTTGTCATGCCATAAAGACATAAATACGATGCATTATGCAAAAGATGATGAAATTAAAAAATTTGTTGAACATTTTCATTTGTCATGATGATAATCATCACGTAAGAAGGGCGATCGTACCAATTTTACAGTTTTGATTCAATTGTCATCATCATCATAATGTTATTATTATTATTATTCAATAGATATCTAGGCATAAACCGAGCCCAATTTAAAGTGAGCCATAGCTTCTCTGTTGGCACAATTGAATTGAGTTATATATGACAGCATAACTGCATTCTTCGTGGGCTTTACAGAAAAATAAAAAATTCCAACTTTTTCTTTCTTTTTTTCTGTTTTGTTTTCCTTCTATCTTGACGATGACGATCATGATGATGCCGACGTACAAACTGAAATTGAGCATCATCACTTGAAAATAAATAAATAAATTTTTTGTATTGCATAATATTACAGCAATATATGCTATATGGTGTATGGATGGAGACGGGGCGAGATGAGATCTCTTCAGATCTTTCACAAAACAACCAGAAAACCCGAGCAGCATAATATGGAAAATTGTATTTTTGTCCGTAAAAATTGGTCAACATGAGCCTTCACAGAGCCGTCAAGGCAACTTTGCGTCTTAACGTTAATCCAGCAATAAAACTGAAGTGAACAGAACATTGCGGCGAACCGCATTTATCACCGTCATAGTGAGTCAAAATCAGCCGTCCAACAGTCGCAATCTTTAGTCTAAACATAAACATGGTGACATATTGGATTTCCGAGCAGTACAATGCAGCAAACCGCATTTTTCATCATTATAATGTGTCGAAATCAGCAGTCCTAAAGCCGCAGTCTTTAGTCTTAACGTTAATATGGCGACAAAATGGAATCCCGAACAGCACAATATGACAAACCGCATTTATTGTCGTTAAAATGGGTCAAAATTAGCAATACCAGAGCCCAAACTTTAATTTGGCGACAAATTGGAGTCTCAAGCAGGAAAATATGGCAAACTGAATTTTTTGCCATAAAAATAATTCAAAATCAGCCATGACAAAGTCGATCAGCCGTGACGATACGTCTTAAACTTAATATGATGACAAACAAGAGCCCCGAGTAGCATAATTCAGTAAACTGCGAATTTCACCTTAAAAATTGGTCAAAATCAGCCGTCAGACAGCCATCAAGACCATTTCGCTTCTAAACTTTAGTAAGGCAAAAAACTGGAGCCCCGAGCAGCTCAATGTTGGTAAAAATGTATCAAAATCAGCCGTCTCAAAGTCTTTAGGTCAATATTACTTATTAGCTTTAGAACGGTGACAAACTGGGGTCCCGAGCAGCTCAAAGTGAGTTAAAATCAGCCGTCATGGTTTCATTTGGACAATATTGCGTCTTACCCTATATAAGTTGACCTAGCAGTGCCTTACCAAACACCCTGCACTGCCCGGGAAAGGTTTTTGCTCTTGTCTGAATTATAATTCAATTCATTAAAGCCAAACAAAGAATGACGGTACTAAAAAACCTTAAAAATATATATCTCCACATATCCATCTTTTTTTTTGTTTCTGTTATTCAAAAAAATATATACAATAACAAGAGGGAACGAATTATAAGAAAGTCATGTCTCGCGTAGGTGACAAAAAAATAAAAGTATTTCGAAAATAAACATCACATTTCATTGATAGCGTCATTTACTGCATCTCATATTAATTATAGATCATGGCATGCCGCTGCATGTTGCACGTAGGTATATTGAAAAAAAAAATGCTCATAAAAAAATTAATTTGTAACAGTCCTATAAAAATATATTGCCATAATGTAAACATAAATCGAGAGTTGAGCATTTTTTCTGGGCGAATTAGAAGTTGTTGGCTCTAGTTTGTCTTGCTGCTAGCTTAATTAGAGTATCACACAATTATTCGACGTTATTAGAAGACCTGTAGAAGCTCTACTAAATAAGGTCTTTAAATCAGACTTTGTGGATGGTAAGAGAGCTCGTGGTAGACCGAAGAACTTTTGGAAGGAAGCTGTCGATAGAGACAGCATTGCATTTAGCATTGGCAATTGGCTGGCGGAAGCCGGTATTGGCAATTGATTTGTACGGCCTGCGAAGTAAGTACTCAATAATTCTGGTCAGTCTTATGGGAGAATCAGAAGAATTCCTGGATTGGAATGAACTGGCAGAAGGTTTAGGAGGATAGAGGCTGTCTTTAGACAATCCATACGCTCGGCAATGAGCCTTCGTTCGCTTCAGTCAAGGAAGTAAGTAAGTAAGCCTCATGAGAGATCTGTGGACATATGAAGATGTTCAATAGTTTTGTATAGAAAATGGAGAATTAGGAAGGATTCGTGAAGGGAACGTAAGTAGTTATTGCACTTGGAATCAGTAAATGGCAAGTGGAAGCCAGAGCTAAAGACAGCATCAGATGACTTCCCGTATAGTCGAGAATTTGTCGAGACCGAAGCTTCGGGCAACCTTAACTACATTTATGGGAGGTCACGGAACTCAATTGATCAATACAGGCAGTGGAGTAAGTAAGTATGAATAGCTCCTAAGGAACCATTCACAAATTACTTAATAAAAAATCCCTGTTTTATCATAAAATTTCTCAACCCTTCCTACAGCCCTGCTGCATCACTTACAAACAATCCCTTATCAGTTACACTATTTTGACACTTCATGGAAGCTTGTCGAGATAAAAGTCTTAAATTTGACAAGATTTACACTACAAAAATATTTGCCTAAATACTTTCGAAACCCTACAAGCTACACTTTATCTAAGGTATATAAGGATCTTGTAATTAGATGTAATTAAGTCATTTGTAAGTCAAAAATCAGCACATCAACTTCATCAACATGTATTTTCTACTAATTTTAATGATTTCTGGTTCTATAAATTCAGCATATTCCTTCAATGCAACAGCATTCTGCACGAATATCAACAGATATGGATTCTTTCCGTACGAAAATAGCATTGACTGTTCTGAATACGTAAAGTGTTACTCATATGATGGGACATCAATATTAGGTAAGGTATATCCGTGTCCTGGAACAACTTTATTCGATCCAGTATCATCTTACTGTCAAAGTGGATATAAGTGCATCCCACCGCCTACAACTACGACGACTACAGGAACGACAACAACAACTACGACTGTAACAACTACAACAATGTCTACGACGACAGCTAATCCACCATCATTCAATGCCACAGCATTTTGTTCCAATCAGATTCGAGGATATTATCCTTATCCTACTGGATGTGTCAAATACATTTATTGTTATACTTACGATGGTGCATCAATGCGTGGTGCAGTGTTAACATGTATTGGAACTACAGCATTTGATCCAGCATTAAGATATTGTGCTGTTGGATATACTTGTACATAATCAAAGCACAAATAGAATCTTCAATGATATCCTTAAATATGAGTAATAAAGTGTCATTTCCTATGACTTAAAAACAAGGTTTATAAATAGAACTGGCAATAAAATGAATAAATAAAGACGCACAAGATAAGCAAAAGATAAAGTCACAAAATTTGATATTCAAATATATTTCACTTTTCTTGGCCTTGATTTTGTTATTCAAGCAGTGTTGTTCATTGTTTTGAGGATGGGAAAGTCATGGCTACGGGAACTTGGTGATAAGATTGAAGGTTAATTAGGTGGATGTGTCTCAAATGTGTTCAAGGTTATTATAAATTTAGGTGAGCCGAATTGCACGATCTGAAATTCGGAACCTAGCCGACGTAATTTTGGGATTTAAATCTAATCCAGTACCAAGTCAGAGTCACGTCTGTCTGAGCAGCAAGAATGTCTAGTCAGATTTTGGTGATTTTTCGATATTCTTGAACTCGGTTTGTTGCATTAATTGTACATAAATCCGTGAATAGATACATTAAATTGATATGTATCAGATTATACAGGCATGCAACCCTGTGCGGATTTGATGTCCATTGCATCAAGCAACTAACAAAGCATCTCTGTGTCCAATTCATTTCATTAAAATTTATGATCATTTTCGCGAATTTTTCTATTTATCTTAGATAGCTTTATCTTTGATACTAAATAGAAGTTACTTTATTCATCAAGCAGTCACTTCCAAAATTTCAAGAAATGAAGATCATCAAAATTTTCGCAATTTTTATCATCATTAGTTCAGCAAATTCCCAAACATTCGACGCAAATACATATTGCAATTCATTATCAAGTGGCTATCATCCCTATCCAGGAACTACCAACTGCACAAATTATGTCAAATGTTATTCAAATGGCGTAAGCATGCTTGGAGCAGTTTATACCTGTCCAGGTTCCACACTGTTCAACCCAACCTTGTTGTACTGTGATACTGTATATGTTTGTGTTCCTGCAACAACAACGACTACTGCTGCCACAACGACCAAGGCAACTGCTGCACCTACGACTACAACGACTGTGCCAACGACTACGACGACCGTTGCTGCAACGACAACAACGACTGCAACAACTACCACGACTCCCAAAGTGACCAAAGCTAAGACAACCACCACAACGTAAGTATCTCCAATAATAATCATGGATTGTCATGGATTTGAAGAATAAATTCTAAAAATTCAATTTTTCAGCACAACAGCAGCACCAACTGATGCCCCAACAACTCTTCCTGATACCACAACAGAAGCAATCGTAGATACAACCACAACAGCAGCCGCATTTGATGCTAATACTTTTTGTGCCAATCAACCCTATGGATACTTTGCATACCCAACTGGATGTGTTAATTATGTTTATTGTTATGTCTTTAATGGCGTGATGGTTGGAAGTATTTATGAATGCGTCGGTACAACTAAATTTGATCCTCAGCTGAGATTTTGTATGGATGGGTTTGAATGCTAAGTAGGATATAGGAACGGCAGGGGTTTTAAGGGGTTTTGAGGGGATATTGAGTTGTTATTGGACTGTCTTTGTTTTGATCTTATGATTTTGTATAAATTGAGACCAGAGTTGGTGCCTCCACTCCCAAAGTCCTGCCAATTCCGGTTGAGACATCAATAACCCTTAAAACTGAGAGAACTGCGCTTCAGCCGATCATAATCACATCCATGCTTTCCAATAATTTTTTCATGTTCACATATAAACATTTTTTAGTAAAATTAATGTTGCACTACAGCAGCAGCAGCAACGACTTCATGCCTCATTGATCATTCAGATCGTAAATTCATTATTAGATTTTTAGTGTTGTTTAAACATGGAATATGTGACTTGTGCTAGAGATGTAAAATATTTTTAATGGATTTTCTTGATTGAGAATAAAAAATTTTAATGCGTTTATTAAGGAACGGAGAAGGAATGGCTGGCTTAAAATAATCAAACTTAACCTGTAAATTATTACTGCCAACTGTTTACTTTCAATAGACATAACGGTGATGTTTATTGCATTTTCTGTTACAGCATCAAAAAAAAATTAGAAGCTCTTTTCTTTGTCTTTCTATTCCCCATTCGAGTGTATCCTTGAAGCTGTCTTAAACGATTAAGCATGCACTTTATAAACAAATTGATCGAAGTTTACGCTTGTCGACTATAAAGCCTCTATATCTCATGTTTATTGTATGTACTTAATGTGTATATAGATAGATTAGATAGAAGTTTATACTCAACTTGCACATGACATGCAGGCTTGGCGACGAGAGTCTTGTGCAAATCAATTTTTCGCTTATGGCGCGATCGCTCAACGTCAGTCGATAATTAAATAGTTTTTTTATCTTATTTTCTTTTATAAGTCGCGGATCATGTGTGTATGCATATATGTTGTAGTGAATGAACATCCACAACAACAACAACATGGAATTTATCGACATTCATCAAAATAATTGACTAATATCCTACGGGCGACATAAAAAACTATTGTAAATTCTTTTGTGACTTGTTCAAGCCATGATAAAATTTAAAATAGATCGAGAAACATTGAAAATTATAATCAGATTGGATGCTTGTTGGCTAGAGGATATATAATAAGGCTGTAAAAGATGTTAATAGTCTGGCAATTAAGTGCAACTTTATTGCAAATTTCCATTACTATTGTTGGTTGGCATTAAAACATCTTTCACTATTTTTATCTCATTTTTATCTAAATATAAAGTTGTACAAATTGTTACGCGTGGAGGTTACAGGGGTACTCATCTACTGTAATGTCCACTTGTTGGTCCATTTCTACATGTTGTCCTGCTATCTTCAATTCCGATCTGAATGGTCATCTTCTCTCCTGCTACTCCTCTTTTCTCTAATGGTTCCCTTTCCGCCTATGGGCCCCTTTTTCGCCTGATGGTCCCCTTTCCGCCTGGTTCTCAACTATTTTTCTGCTGCTCCTCTTTCCCCCTGATGCCCCTCTTTCTGCCTGATGCTCAACTTCCCACATGATGCTCCTCTTTTCCCCTGATGCCAATTTTTCTGCCTGATACTCCACTTCCACAATGATGTTCCTCTTTCCCCTGATGGGCCCCTTTCCATATGCTGCTCCTATTTCCCCCTGATGTCCAGTCTCTTTTCGCCTGAAGCTCACCTTCCTCCCCGAATGCTCCTTTTCCCCCTGACGGCCCCATTTCCATCTGATGCTCAACTTTCCCCATGCTACTTCACTTTCTCTATGCTACTCAACTTTCCCCCAGATGACCCTTTTTGGATTGATGCTCAACTACTCCCTTGCTACTCTTCTTTCCTCTGCTGAATCTCCAATCCACCTGATGCTCAATTTCCCCTCTGGTGCTCCGGTTTCTCTTTGCAGCTCTTCATTTCCGATAGATGCTCCCCTTTCTCCGTGCTGCTCCTATTTCACCTTGATGCTCCCCTTTCCCCTGCTGCCTCATTTCTCTTGTTGCTTCTCTTTTAGACAGAGAGTTAGCTCAATTTTTCTACGATCTTATGATCAAAGACAATCTAAACTCAAACATGATGACCACTCACATACCAGCTACACCCCTGTCTGTAGGCATTTCTTCTGATTTATGTAATTGAGAAATTTACGATCATTTCTTTTCTTATGCAAAAAATAAAATAATAATAATATAAAATGAAACTAAAAGTTGAAAAAGATAAAATATGTGTGTCGAGACTTTTCACTACTTTTTATATTTTTATTTAGTGATAGATAAGTCACTTCACCTCACTATTCACAAGTTTAAGACCTCAACTACCGCATTTCTCTATCTATCTATGCTTTTCTTTGCGCAGCCACACTCGGTGCTTTAATAAAAATGCTCTATGGCAATAGCATTATTATTACTATTAACAGACATTTTGATAAAAAAAATAAAGGCATAAAGTATGTAAAATATTATAATTTCACTATTAAATCACTTAGCACTTCAACAGGCAAAAAAAATAATATGTGAAGTGGTAGGAAATGTTCTTGTAAATGAAGTGTGATTGCGGAGCATTTCTGTGTGTGGATTTTTTCAGTTTGGAAGGAAATTGGAGCGTTTATTGAACTTATGTTGTGGATTATTGAAGTGAAAAGTTAGTGAACTCATTGGAAGTGCAATGGAAAGGATTGTTTTGATTCAGCTTTGCTGAATTGAGCTGAGTTCAGTTATATTTAGTTGATTTGCGCGATATTTGACTCAAATGAGCTAAATTAATCTTAATTTTACTCAACTGAGCTAAATTTAACTAAATTGAGCTGAATTTGACACATCTGAGCAGAATTAGAGATAGCAAAGTCTAACTTGATTCATCTAAGCTGAATTTGACTCAGTTAAACTGAACTTGACTCAGCTGAGCTGAACTTGACTCAATTGAGCTGAATTCGACTCATCTGAGCTGAACTAGACTCATCTGAGCTGAACTAGACTCATCTGAGCTGAACAAGACTCATCTGAGCTGAACTATGCTCATCTGAGCTGAACTAGACTCATCTGAGCTGAACTAGACTCATCTGAGCTGAATTTGACTCATCTGAGCTGAACTAGACTCATCTGAGCTGAACTAGACTAAACTAAGCTCAATTAGACTCAACTCAGCGGATCTTGACTCAGTTGAGCTGAATTTGACTCAGCAGAGCAAAATTTCGACTAATCTGATCCAAATTGAGTCGAATTTACCTAACCTAAGCTCAATACCATAAAATTCAAACTATAACAAGCAGACAAATCAACAGCAATAACTCAACACCCCGCAAATTATCGAAAAATTAAACTCTTAAACACAAATAGACCTGCGACCACTCCAACTGTCACTTTTAACCACGTTATCTCGTCTCATTTCTTCACTGCATTGAACGTTGGTATGTAAATTAGTTTAGATTATTTTCTTCACTCCACACATTATTCTGTTGTTGTTGTTTTCAAAGCTGCTGTCGTTGCCCGACTCTTTGTCGATTTGTAATCATTCACATTAGTTTCCCGCATATCCATATTAATAGAAGGAAGAAAGTATTTCTCAGACTTGAATTGTGGCTGTTTTGTAAATTAATATCCGATATACATAAGCATGCATGCATAGTGACGAATGTATGACTCATCAATTAGCTGAATTACTGACTAATTTGTCTCGAGCATCGCCCTTTTATTTAAGATATGAATGTGAATGCTTAACGATGACAACATTTTGAAAAATTGTTAAAAATTGACGGTTATAAGAAGAAGGTGATGAAGAAAGGAACAGCGAAAATTGCGAATCTTAATTCAATTTTAAACTCTCGAAGTCGAGAACAAAGAAGATTACAAGAAGACAAGAATTATTAATCTAATTTGTACAGCATAAAGAAGGAATGGAATAAAAAGAGAACAAAACCGTAATTGATGACCATCAATCAAAGATGAAGAAATAAAAAAGGTCAAATGTACTCATTTCAGTCTATCTATAGATAGAGAAGAAATTTATAATTGATCAAGGAATGGAATATAAACGTTTAATTTGTTTACGTAGTCATTCGTGGTTTTGATTTGAAGAGATTGTGAATAGAAATAGAGAGACGTGGGATTTGTGGGATATAGTTGATGCTTAGATGATTATGGTGGTTTTATGGGTGAATTATGAGGAGATTGTAGGCTAATATTGGGCTAATATTTCTGAGATTTGAACATGAATTGGTCATTTTTGAGTCATAAATGCTCTTGTTGCTTACAAGATTGACATCATGGTCAAAAATTCAAATTAGGATTCGAACCTACTCGAACTGCTCAAGTCGGCTAATCTATTCAAAATCCGGCTTTTTCCATGATTCCGGATTCTATATAAATCCGAAGTCACGAACAAGGCATTGACACTTTTCATCCGCTTTCATCTTCTTTCATCCAGCCCATACAAATCATTCATCTGCTTTCATCCGGCCCATAGAATCTTTCATCCGGAAGAAACGTGTGTCAATGCCTTGGTCACGACAGCATGTGACCTGATTTTTGATAAACTAACCAATTTAAGGCCAGATGATGCCTCAATACTTAAAGTGACAACTGGTAACTTTCTTGATGGAAAGAGATCTCGAGGTAGACCAAAAAGCTTTGTGAGCAACGATGCAAAAGTGCTGGGAATTAGAAACTGGCAGGAGTTATCTAAAGACAGATCCATCTTTCGACGAATTCTAAAAGCGGCAATGGGCCCCCGTGCGCTTTCGCCAAGGAAGCAAGTAAGTAACCAATTTAAGCTATTCGAAATCTTTAGCACTAGTGGTACATGGGGACTATTAGTCGATCATATGCCTAGTCTTGACATTTGAGTAGCTTGCCATCCTGTCTCGATCGGAATGGACATTATCCTTTTTTGTGACGTATCCCCTAACTGATCTCATTAAAAATCATTCATTATGAGCTTGTTTATGAGTATTCTCTTAGCTTACTCTACCTATGTTAGCCCCAACATATCCTACACCTCACAAACCATCCAATCCCCAACTCCAACTCACTAAAATACCTCATTTTCACATCAATAACTCACAAAAGAAAGAAAAAGTCACAAGTATCATTAATCAAAAAATTTCTCCTATAAATAGCCAATAATCATAAAAATGTATCACACAAGCATCAGCATACAATGTTGCAACAAGCTATATTCTTCTCACGTCACAACAAAAGACAATATTTTGACTCTTTGGGGGCTATGTGGGCATCAATAAAATGAGCATATTATGATCGTTGGAGGCGTTTTATGAGGACATTTTATGTGCTATATCTCATTTAAGAATGATTTATTTGGTGTGCATCTTTGGGTAAATTAATTCAGTAATTTGCATTCTCAATGGATGCATAAAATTATCATAAAAGATCATTTCCTGAAATGAGATGATGGAATTTGGACTGGAATTATGGAGATTATCTGGATCGTCAGAGCTATTTCATGCCTTACTGCAATATGCCGACATACCAGTGACCTTGCCAACACGTTGCGCAGCTCAGGAACCTGGCATAACCTCCCATTAACTCATAAAACTGACTTTAATCCCAATTAAAATACAAATAATTCAAAATCAAATCAAAATAATTGCAAAATACCTCAAAAATAACTTTAATCCACAAGCCAAGTTCAATTAAGAATCCAATTGATTTCAAATTATGCTCAATTGAGAAATACTTGTGACCATAAATGAAACTAATGAACTCAATAATTCGCATAAATTAAGACAATTTCTACATCAAAAATTGCCGTTATAATTAAAATTTATTTTACGAAACATCAATAAGAGACATATTTGAGCCACATCATTAGCCACTGAAATATTTGCTGATTAATTAAATGCTCAATTTCTTCATCTAAAGACTTGTCAATATTTTGGGATTAAAGGCTGTCAAAGAAATCAGATTAAGAAAAAAAGTTGCCGATTTTTTGTGATCAGCAGATCGATTAGAAAGAGTTCATGACAAAATATTGGAAGAGATGGTTGATAGGGATTGTTGTGAAATGATGTACAGTATTTTGAGGAACGGAGGCACTTCCTTCTCCAAGTTTATAGCTTAGTATCGCTACACAAGTAAGGATTTTCTAGTGTCGACCTCAAGATTTGCTGATACCTCAAAGAGATCTGGTTACAAACTTACTAGTTCATGGCAAGCCACACAAATTTCATGGTAATCTGCACAAATGTCAAGTTTATGAGTAGAAAAACGGTCGATTGATTAAATTCAAACCTGATCTACTCGAAGCCCCATTAACAAATGACATTGCTCGCTGTCAAAATAATCAAAAATCAGCAGTCAGAGCAGCAAAACTCGGCTTCTGTGAACTGCTAATGACTTGAATGACACACCATACTTAAAAATCAATCGAAATATACCAAAACTGGGCCGTTAGAGCATTATTCGCCTTGCCTTTGAAAGGGAGACCTTAAACTTCATGTCATTTTGACATTTTGAAATCAATTCATCTGAACAGCAAAGTGTGATCGCTAGGGTAACGTCCAATGTCACCCTACTATAGACAAGACGAAAAATGGTCCTAACCAGAGTGATGGCCGATGTCGGCGACCGAGAGAATCGGCCACTCGTTCATTGATTATATCGGCCATTGTTTTTTGTCTGCCACCGCTTTGGGCCGACCGATAAAATCAGGCCGTTTCACAACTCTGTCCTAACGGCCCAGTGAAGGCTGATTTCGATTAATTTTCACGCATTTTGTGCCATTGGACGTTTGAATCAACTTAGAGTTCGCAAAAGCCGGGTTTTACTGCTTACCTATTCAGCTTCCAGCTATTCCACCATTCGCAGGTTGCCACCTCTCGTCGGTAGCCTGTTCCACAGACTCCATCTTGCTGCATCCCAACTCTAGCCCAATTCAAATATGAAATGCAAATTCGGAACCAAAAATCACATTCAAATTGCAAAAGTCGGCTAATCGACTTAAATTCCGGCATCAGGTCATTATGACTCGTGGTAACAGATTCGGATGATATCATTTATTTGATCGATTAACGGGACGATTCTAAGTCTAGACATCATTTACAGATTGACATCCCAATAAAGAATTCCCGATAAGATTGACAGATTAAAGCAAGTCTCAACACAAGTTTCCGTTTCAAATATTAATCCGCATAAGAATTCGTCATAAAAGTGCCCATCCCTTCTCCGACATTTCTCCTTTATATATGTATATACATATTTTGAATATTCATTACATTCTAACATGTTGAGTGAATGACTCGATCTGTTTATAAATGTAAAACTTTATATAAAAATAATGAAAACTATCTGACGGATGAATGCATAAAGAATGAATGAGCAATCAAGTCAAAAATGTCTTTACAACAAGTCGTGAGTTAGCGTTTGATGTCAGCATTTTATTCCCCCTGTCCCGCATAGAATATGCGAAATTCCATAAAGAGATTTTTTTTCTGAAAAAATTCACAAGAAAAAGAAGAAGGCACGACAATAATGATGATGTAGAAAGAATTAAGATTGATAAGTGAAAGGTTTCGGATAGATCGTAAAACATATGTACGTACAATCCATATCGACGTTTCGCGTGCAGTGAAACTTTACATTTTCTATTCTCTCCTTTTTCGGTTGTGTCTTGGAACCGCAGCTTTACTTTTTCTATCATTTCTTGCCTATTTGTTTGGTTTACTAAGTGAAATGCAGGGTTGGGTATATGATAACATCCATCAAAAATTTTCAAACCCCTCCAAAATGTTGAATTCATCATTTTACAGCATTTTATATCAAAAATAAACTCAAAATTCCCTCAAAAATATTCAAAACCTCATTTTAAGCAAAAAAGAATCAAAAAAGAATTCTTGACCCCGACGTGACTTGAACACGCAACCTTCAGATCTGGAGTCTGACGCTCTACCAATTGCGCTACGAAGTCAATTTGTTTGATGGTTTAAGATTGAAAATTACTCAACAGGTTCTAAATTATTTATTTTTTTCTTTCATACTTGTGGACTTATCAAAAACAAAAATCATGTTGATTTGATTGCTTTTAATGACTTGAATTGTTTTCTTCTTGTTAATTGCTACACATGTTCTTTTAAAAAAACTCGATCGAGGAAGAAAAAATTAATTTTTTTCGTTTCTTTTTTGAATGTATTGCAGTTTCAATAAGATGCAGTGGAAAGTAAAGTTGGATATCCGATTAGGATTGGAACGGACCAAATCAGAAATTGAACCTGGCTTGTAGTTGGTTGTTGTCAAGTGCGTAATCAGTAATCAGAGGAAATTTTAAGTGTTTAAGAGGATTAATAGTGAAAAAAGACTCAAAATTTCATTTTTTGCCGCTTTTGGGGAAGTTGAATGGGCTTTAGGTACTCTAGAATCTTAGGACGATGCTATAGCATGGTGCCAGATCAGATTTCAGTCCGACTAGAATTGTGTCAGCTAGAATGACCTCAGTTTGGTGCATGAGTTTGTTTCAATTTATCGACTTGTCCCAAGAGTCACCAAACTCTCTCAAGAGTCTCCAGCCCATCTCAAGAGTCATCAGCCTCTCTCAAGAATCACCAGCCCATCTCAAGAGTCACCAGACTCTCTCAAGAGTCACCAGCCTCTCTCAAGAGTCACCAACTCTGTCGCAGATTCGCAGAAAGAAGAGATGAAAAATCTGATTGATACCCGGCGTATGCTTACAAAATAAGAAAGAAATTTGTTTCGAATAAGCAATTGATACTGCAAGATCAAATTTAGTCATTTCTAGAAAGTTTTTTTTTCCTTTCATTCATCATCAATAGAGATTATTTTTTGCATTTTATTGATCATACAGGAACATGTTTCTATTATTCCCTCAATTGACAAAGGAATATTTAAATTAAATAAAGTTTAATGAATTGTTGTGAATAAAATGAATTTATATTTATATCAATATAGGTCGCAGCATGTGCCTTCATTTGTTACAATTTGCGATAGTTTGTTTGCTCCTCAAATCAGAGACGCAGTCAGGAAGGAGACGGGCAAATTTCGCAAAAATTTAGAGGATTTTTGGGATTTTTTGACAAAAAACCTTAAAAAATTGAAGATTTTTTCCAAATGTTGGGGAGGGGGGACCTCCATACCCCCTAGAGTACGTCCATGCCCAACAATACGTCTATACTGCGACACTTTCAGTCAAATTAGATTCCATGCATGACGTCGTTTTGTTGATGCAAAAAAATATATAATAAAGACATATTTCAATTTCTTTTCATTCAGTTCCATATAAATCTCCGAACTCAATCACAAAAACGTAAATTTACACTTTCAAAAAAGCACTGCCAATCGTAAAACTGCTTGTTTTTGCCTCACGTATGAAATATTATCGAATCAACTAGTTTGCAATTATCAAATAATTGATGCAATATTTCTTTCAATTACACTACTCTATGATTACCATATATGCTTACAACTGGAGGGGCTCGAGATTGATGCAATAAAATAAATTTATTTTACATCCTCGATCTGACGATTTTTTGTTAACTTTCAGTAAGCGCATTTTTTTGTGATGATGCTGAATATTATTTATTAAATATTGAGGGCAATGTCATCGCTTACTTCCTATAAAAAAATCTTTGATAACACTGACAATTTAATTATTTTAAATTAAATACGAAGTGTGAATGTTCTAATTGTGACAAGCGATTATTTTTATGAATATTGCAGTTGCTAATGGAAGTTTTTAATTGCTTTGAGAATGTGACTGAGTGCGGGTTTGAGTGAGGAATATTTTGAGACAATTTGGGACTTATTTAAGTGATTTTGATGTCGGTTTTTCGAACATACTAAAGCGAACTCTAACAATATGAAATATAAAGCTGCAATGTTTTCAAAAACCGACTTTAAATCTCTATGTTCTCCCAAATTCCGGTTTCGGAAGGTCAGAAGATATCCGTGACTAGGGACAGGACTTTTCCGGAATTTCCCGGTTCCGGTCCTGATATCGAAAAAGCATACAAATCTCAATAAATTCTCTTTTTTGCTAAACTTCTGACTATCCCGGATAGTTCAAATCTGTTAATCAAGCAATAATCCGTCCCCAAATCAGCATAGCTCTGACTATGACTGTCTTGGTTCTGACTATGGCTTTCGTGGCTCTGACTTTAGATGACAAAGATCTGACTTTGACCAGTTCCGAGTGGACAAAAATACTTCAGAACTAGTCATCAATTGGACATTAACTTGCCATAAACTAGTTATAACGTATTTTTGTCCACTCGGGAACGTGGCTCTGATTGTGGTCGATGTGACTCTGCTGAATTCAGTTTAAAATCGGCACCATACCATGCCTGAACTACATCAACTTAATAGCAGATTTTTGATCGATTAGTCGATTTGGGCTACACTGGTATCTTTATAAATACGTACATATGCACTATCTCGAGTTGCAGCTAAGTCGCTATGTAAGCAACAGAATGCTTAAAGATGAGGTTGCCCTTAAACAGAGTTGGGAGGACTTCATTGTAGAGATGCTTCAATTGTAGTCCAGACTAAATTGAAGTTGCCTTTTTGAAGTCTGGACCTTAAAATGATCGTGACAATTGCTTAAGAGCTACAAATCAAATTCCTTGTGGTATTCCACTTAAGTGAACAAAATCCATAATGCAAAATACTAGTTTAATCCACAATCTACTCACTTTATGTCGAAACAGCTCGATGGTCACCCAAAAAAATTATCTACAATCCACAAAAAAATCCATCATTACCATCCACAGCTTAAGTGTGGCAAAGCTTTTAGTGGTTTTGTCAGATATCACATAAAAAAACATATCGAGGCTTTAGCTGTCAAATTTTAAGTAAACCCAAGGTTATACGCGAAAAGAAAATGATAAAGGTAACAGACCATTGTCCCACTTTTAATGTGCAAAATTCATTCAAGCGGTAAATTCTTAAAATTTCTTCTTATTTAAGTAATGACTTACCACTGCATATAAATGACCCAAAAGAATGTTGGTCGAATGATTCAGTAATGATTTCAAATGCCTCAAAAAAGACCCATATCCCATTTTAATTAACAAATTTTTGCTCTACATATCCCAGATCCGAGCTAGAAGGCATTCAGATTTAAAGATTAAAATTCTTCTCATTTTGGTTCTTATGTTAAATTATTTTTGTCACGCTATGAGCCGTGTACGATATAAATTTTAGCTGTTGGCCCACATATTCCATCCGGGACTCTCTTACAGACATTTATTATTGTACTGCAATAAATTTAGGGCTTTAATTTGTAAACTATTTGTTGAAAATTATGTGAAAATTTAAATTTACGACTATTTTTAATTCAATTACAGTCAATGCAGTCAGGATGTAACTCAAATCAGTGAAATACCCAAATTTGTCACATTAAGTCAAAAGGTACAAAGTTCATATGAAAGTATAACTCAGATTAAAGTCATAAACTGTAATAAAACCTTATCATTATTCATCCATAATAAAAAAAAGTTTATGATTCACTCAAATTATTTACTTAAAAAATGAAAATAATAATGCATTCATGCTTAATTCTTGGAAAGTTTTCGTTTAATAAAAGGCTGACTGGGGTCAGTTGCAAATGAGGTTTGCAGAAATTTGCGATTTTTGGATGGACTTTCTTAAGCAATTGTTATATTTGTATGAATTATCATGCAATTGTAAGTTTCATACTTCCGAACCAAAATGAATGAATGTTGCCATAATTAGCAAGCGTTAGCCTGTGATAAAGCTAGCTTCAGGAGACGACTAAGGGAGGCCATGGATCTGTACTTGATCTGTACGGCTAGCAAACTAAGTAAGTATACTGCAAGAACAGCACAATTGCTGTGTTCGCTATGGATCTGTTATATTGCAGTATTGATAGTAAGACGCAAATTTGCTATGAACGACTGATTTTGATCTATTTTTTTGGCCAAAATGTATTGTAGCCAATACTAGATTGACTTATAATCGGCCAACTACTTTTTAGGATGTATGCGCATAATTTAGCACCAGAGCTAGAAGTCAACTCGGTATTTGTGAGGATAAGTCGGTTCGAGTCGACTAATAGCTCCATTGAACATCCCTAACTAGTTTTTGATCATTTTGATCAGTTCTACTGCCATGAAGATGACTTGACTCAACACGACTCGACTCGACTTTAGTCAGAACTTAGTAATAGCTCAAGTGGAACAGGTTGCGATTAGTCGACCTTACCTGAATGGCTTTAGTCGGTTAATCGATCCAAATTTCAGCACCAGGTCAGTTTGACTCTTACAAGTTGCCGGATTTACACCAAATTCGACTCCAAGTCAGGGTTACGCCTGCCTAGCACTGGATTTCTGATCGATTTGTCCTATTCGTGTTTTGTCTAGTCGTTAATTTGTCATTTAATTTGGGAAGAAATCTCAAAATTATTTTTAGTCTTACTGTCGAAATTGTCTTAATCAAGACCCTCCTTCAATTCTATACAGCATTAATGCATGACCCCAAAGTCAAAAACCATGTCATTTACATAAAGATTAAAAACTCATCAGCTGCGGCCAACTAGACAAATAATCTCATAACTTGCATGCTTAAAGCAAGCTCACAGTTTACAGAAAAATTAAAAAATAAAGAATCAAATGACCGGTGCTGTATTGCAGTAAGCGAAGCTCTCATACGGATTTACGCTTCACGATATTGTTGAGCATTATTAACGCCAGTCAATATATCAAAATTTTATTTATAATAATTTGCATTTTTATTTATTTATTAATGTTTTACATAAATGGACGTGAAATTTGTCTCGACGAAAAAAAAGTGAAGAAGAACCTCCAATAATCGTAAATGTCATGTGACAAATTTTATGACCTCTGACACTGGGACATAAATAATAAAAAAACACTTAATTTTTCTGTTCATTCATGACTGAATTTTTATGTGAGATTCTTGTGCTTGACATAAAATTTACTCGACACTGTTTATTAAATTTCATTTCCATTTGTGTGTTACTTAAAATGAGCTGTAACGAAATTAATATAGTGCTATGTAGAAGAAATCTCATCCAATTATGTGTGTATTATCCACATATGTATATCGCGTGACAAATCGATAATAGTTGGAAGCATAAAAATGTCAGTGAAAATTCCCCCTATATTATTGTTAGTGGCTGCTACATTCAAAAGAAATAGATCCGTTTAAATTGTTATTTAATCTAGAAAATGTCTTATTTTTTGAATAACTTAATTAAGACTTGTGAACAGAATCGAGCCTATGCAGTTGAAATATTTTCCTCTTTTCAGCATCTGAGATTATGAATGTGGGTGTATTGTAAGCAAAAATATATATTATTGTATTAAATAAAAAAAAAGTAAGTTGAAGAGATGAATGAGCTTAACGTGCCATGGCATAGAAACATGTGATAACTCAAATGCGATAAATATTTTTCTTTCATTCTTTTCTTTTTAGTGCGACATTTTCTCGAGAGATTGGTGGATTGAATGTGGATTGTCTGCTTATGAGCTAAATTGAGTTGAATTCTACTAAATTTCTACTGAATTGAGCTGAATTCTACAAAATTTTGACTAAATTGAGCTGTTTTCTACAAAATTTCTATTAAAATGAGCCAAATTCTGCAAAATTTTGAATGATTTGATCTGAATTCTGCAAAATTTCTACATATCTATGCTTAATTATACAAAATTGAGCTTAATTCTACAAAATGTCTGCTAAATTTTCATGAATTCTATAAAATTTTGACTAAATTGAGCTGAAATTTACAAAATTTCTACCTAATTGAGCTGAAATTTACAAAATATTTACCTAAATGAACTGAAATTTATAAAACTTCTGCTAAATTGAGCTGAATTCTGCAAAATTTCTACTAAATTGAGCTGAATTCTTCAAAATTTCTACTAAATTGAGCTGAATTCTACAAAACTTCTTCTAAATTGAACCAAATTCTACAAAATTTCTACAGAATTAAGCTGAATTCTACAAAGTTGAGCTAAATTCTACAAAATTGTTGCTAAATTGAGCTAAATTATACAAAATTTTAGCTAAATTGAACTGAATTCTACAAAATTTCTGCTAAATTGTCCTGAATTCTACAAAAATTTCTACTAAATTGAGCTGATTTCTACAAAATTTCTACTAAATTTTGCCAAATTCTACAAAATTTCTAAAAAATTGAGCTGAATTCTACAAAATTTCTACTAAATTGAACAGAATTCTACAAAATTTCAGCTAAATTGAGCTGAATTCTTCAAGCACGTGCCTAATCTATCATCATCTCTAAATGCGCCTTAATCATCAATCACCAAGTTAAGAACATTAATCTCAAAACCTTCCAACTTTGCATATGTTGCTGTTTTATTTTATTTCAAAATACATGCATCTCATGCCATAAATGCTGAAGCCGCCGCCCTTTTTGTCGATGTTATTATTATATTTATTTTTTGTTGTTTCGTTTTTTTTCAGATTCCAAAGAATTCTTTCATTTTTTGAAGATATTCTTGAGATTTGAAAAGACCTAAAAATAATACATAAGATTCCATCCTCATCGTTTTAAGACAAATTTTTGCTGACTGCATGTCTCTTATAGTTGAAAAGAGATTGTATGGAAATTCCATTTGAGAGAATTTCAAGAAACATTTTTTATATATTTTGTGTAAAGTCTAATGTAAGTAATTGGATGGTTGTGCTCATGCAAATTTAAATTTCATTATAGGAAGAGAAGGCAATAGCACAGAAAATAAAACTGTTTATTTAAAAAAAAAAGCTTCCTGTTTATTTTTTTCCTCTAATCTTCTTATACACTATTAACTATTTATTTATTTGCTTCGTTTCTTAACGCTGCTTATTTATTTTTTTTATTATCGATAGACATTCGCGAAAGACAATTCCAGCTAGCCACACTTTATCTTTCTTTCTTTCTTTCACCTTAAGCCTGCATACGTTTTTCCATTTTAATTGAGATAATGAGAGAAACACATCTGATCGCATTAAATGCTTGTTTTGGAATTATCATTCAGGGGGAGAAATGGAAATGAGGAAATGGTTTTGATATTGAAAACACTTGTAGCTGATTTTATTGATTTTAAACTTAACAGGTTAATGGATTATTAAAAATTTCATTTTTAACGACTTTTTTAAATTCAAATTTTAATAGTTTTAAAAAATTGAAATTCATTTGGTTTAAAAATTAAAAACTCTTTGGTTTCAAAATTCAAATTTTAACTGATTTAAAATTCGAACTTTAAGGATTTTCAAAATTGAAATTTTAACGGCTCTGAAAAATTCAAAATTCAACGGTTTTGAAAAATTCAATTTTTTGGAATAATAAAACAATTCAAATTTTAACGATTTTAAAAATTCAAATTTTTAACAATTTACAATCGAATTTAAACAATTTTAAAATTTTAAATTTTAACGGATTTTTCAAATTCAATTTTTAACGATTTTAAAAATTCAAATTTTAATGGCTTTTAAAATTTAAAATTTTAACTACTTTGAAAATTTAATTTTTAAATGACTTAAGAAATTCAAATTTTAACAGCTTTTAAAAATTCAAATTTTAAAGAATTTTAAAATTCAAATTTTAACGGACTTGAAAATTCAAATTTTAACGAACTTTAAAAATTCAAATTTTTATGAACTTAAGAAATTTAAATTTTGATTAAAAGAAATTCAAAATTTAACAAACTTAAAAATTCAAATTTTTAAACTTTTAAAAATTCAAATTTTTAAACTTTTAAAATTTTAAAAAATTTTAAAACTTAATTTTAAGAAATTTAAAATTGAAATTTTAACCAATTTTAAAATTCAAATTTTAAAGTCTTTCAAAAATTTAAATGTCTAATAATTCTAATTTTAACGGATTTTAAATTTTAAGTTTTACAACATTCAAAAATTCAAATTTTAACGGTTTTCCTACTTAACTTGACCATCTTTAGCACATCTACTTAGCCATCATCAACTTCTCCTATGCCGCAATCACATTTTAGCATTAAATAATCAGTCTTTTATTATTTTATCGTGATAAATTAACACAGCGACTATATCAATACGTCCCGTTAATAGCTCTTTTACAGCCTTTGTTATGGTATCATTTATAAATCTTATTTTAGGTTATTTCAGCAAAAATGTTTTAAAAAAGCTTTTTAGCTCATTTTTATTTCACAATTTTGCAGAGCTTATGAACCGATTAAATCAAATTTAACGCTTATTTATAGTTTGAAAAGAGTCATTATGCTATTGATTGGAAATAGTTAATGCTTTTTGGTTTGTTTGTTGACTTATTTAACGCGTGCTTTGATCACAACATTGATAATCACGTGAATTTTAATGGTCGCAAAAAAATTAAGGCTCATTAGGTCTTATGTAAGGTGAGATGATATGAATCTTGGAGATTGTCAGCAGTGTTTTGTTAGGCACGAATAGTCTTTTTTATTTTAAATGTCAAACTGCAAATTGAATTAGTGACTTGGATTGCAATCAGGTCTGTTGAATGGAGAATGAACTATGGTCGATTGAGGTGAATGAGATTTGAGATATGTGTGGTAATATGTTGTATGGAAAGAGGATTGTCTTGCTGATTTCTTTGGGAAGTTTAGATCTGGGGTGTATCTGGTGACTTAGTTTCTTGGGGTTAACACCTTTTTCTATATTCTCCTTTTTTCCTTTTTCTCCTTTTGTTTTGGAACAGAATTATTTTATTGGCTCCTCAACATTATATCAATGGTCTCAAAGATTCTTTGAGCATGCTCTCAAGAGCTTACTCTAATTGAATGTACTAATTAAGGGTACTGGTGAGAGTGATCTCTGCTGATGAGCGTGTTCTTAGCTTATTCTGCTCTTTAGTGCACGCTCTTTTCCGGTTAGTGTTCATGTATAACACCTTGCAATATAGTCAATTAACCCTCGATAGCTCAGTGATAGGAACATGCCACTGAAAATCTCAGAATATGAGTTCAAGTCTCATTTGGAATTCGTGATTCAAAATCATGCTGCTTCTGTTAGTTTAACAAGATGTACTCAAGACATCAATCTTAATGATAGACTAAAAAGTCCTCTAAATATCTAAGAACAAGCTATTCTAAGCTCTATGGAGAGTAAGAGGGACCTCATTGGATTCAGTACATTTAAGAATCGCAGAAACAGAATTTACCAAAATACAAAGCACAAATCGATCAAAAATCCGATTTCAATCTGAAATCACTGTGAATTGATAGTGCTGAATTCGGTTTAAATCCCAAACCAAGCCAGAGACATGCCGAACTGGTGCCGGATTTCAGTCCAATCAACTGACTTATTGATAATCAGATTAGTGAAAAAATGAATTTACTGTCCATGAAAAACTCTATGTCTATGCAGGTCAGAATGTCTCTGGCATATTGTAGGATTTACACAGAATTCAGCACCAACTACTCAGTCACTTTAAACTGAAGTTAGATTTCAGTTCGATTAACCGACTTTACTGCTATTCAAGTAACACTGAATCAAACAATTGACTATCTATAAATAACTCTATGTCTAGTCATATAGACAAAGCCTAAGCTAGACGACAATATCACCATCAAAGTAAAAATTACGACTCAATCTGTCAAGCCAAGTGATTTTCCCTCATAAATTTCAATCAATTTGATCAAATCACAACAAAAACTTTTCACCATAAATCAATGTATTTTTATTAAAAAAAATTAAAGCCTTTACTTCCATTTTAGTAAAATAGAAACTGAAACTATTAAAAATTAATTTAAATTTAGATCGTTTTTTTTTTTTTTGAATTTGAATAAATTATCAATAATTGAAAGTTGAAACGCAACCCAGATTCATGCCTTAATGTCTTCTTTACAGTCAAGATATATCTGCATATCAATTCATCTAAATTAGTCGTTGATCATTCAAATTTTTTGCAAAATGTTTTAAGGAAGTGACACAAATAAATCTGGTAGTCAGTTCTGCTTTAATAAATCATAAAAATTTGAATTAATTTGAATAAACAAAAGTGATTAATTTTTTTGAATATTTAATGAAAAATGAAAAGAGTCATTGACTGTGAACTTGAATGAAAGCAGACTCCGGGTTGACAATATGTCGGATATCCTAACAACTAGACATGACAATCAGGAGTAGAAAGGAGAAGAGAAAATTAAATTAAAAATTTGCATGTTTACATGAGCAGCAACACTCCTTTTAGTAATGCGACAATGCCATTTATGATAAGATCAGTGACGCGAGTGTACGAGACATGAACCACTTTCAAATTTGTCGCAATGGTACGCAATCAATTCATTTCGATGTCCGTAAAATTACAACCGTCATTTTTTGGGCTGTATCTGCTTGCGCCAGTCTCGCGTCTCAAATCTAATGAGATTATTATTTTAATTTTCTTGTTATTCCACATCTCTTCGTACGGTAAGTAATATGCAAGTGTGTAATAAGTAATAATTCCTATGCACTCAATGTCTTTCGTTCCAGTCATCCAAAAACAAAAAAAGACGGATGGCGTCGAGAGAAATTATGAAATTGTGTGTGCAGTAGCAAGACCACAAAGACATGGCATGGCATGGTATAGCATTAAAAATACACAAAATGAAGTGTTCGGAGATGAATTTTATTCCACTTGCATTCATTAGAGACTCTGATTTCGGGATTGGCGTTGCATCGCGATGATGATTCAGTAAATATTCGGAGGAATTTGAATTTGTAATTTTTTCATGTTTTAGTGATGATAAAGGGGGATTATCTTGTGAATTTCTATTGCTATTGACGTAAATTGATATGATTGTGATGATTTGAGACTTTAATATGTTTAAATCTACATAATTTATGACTTTTGATGAGAAAATCATTTTCAACGGAATTTAGAAATTTGAAATTATTTCGATGCGGATTTCGCATCAATTGAAGCAAGATTTATTTAGAAAAATTGGAATTTTTAAGATTCTTAGTGATTTAGGTGCTTAAATAAATATTAATCTATAACTAGAGCGTGTTTATTAACTAAACAGCATAAAAGTAATGTGAGTAATTTATTATTTTAGCATTTTACAAGCAAGAGTAAAGGAAATTTTGGAAAAATAAACTTTGCTATCAACAACTGACTTTACAGCCGCAATTATTACAATAAACATGAGAATTAGGAGGTAATAAGAAGTTTACATTACAATTGAGACTAAGCAGCAATAACGTTTTTGCGATTTGTTCCAATTTCTTATTGTTTATATCCAGACTTCTAACCTTCAGATGAAAGAAACAAGCCTGGATGTTTTTATCAAAATATTTGGAATAAGCTGACGCAAGTAACACCTTAGGGTTAAAGTATTTACATCGAAATTGTTTACAAATTGTTTATTAAAACAATACTAGGTCAATATATCAGGAAATGACTAAAATAGCTTACATTACTTTTGTTTACTTATGCTGCTTTTTATTTATAGACACTACAGATTACCACTTTCGATTTCTACAAAGACAATAGACATGCTCTCATGCCAAATTAAGAGAATTCGCTGAAAAATACAATGAATAATCAGCAATAAAAGTAATTAAGAGTGAAAACACATGTACGACATTCAGGAACCTCTAACATTCATTCATTAAAAAAAGGCATGAGCGCCAGTCACACACATAAATTTCTCAATTAATTTTCCATCATTCCTTCTTAAAAATATTAAAAAACTTTTTCTTCATTTATACTTTTATCATAACATGCTACTGGATATAAATGCATCGTGCATATCAAACGTAAAGTATGTGAATGAATTTATAGCACTCCTGTACATGATATGTATGAACATAGCTGTGCAATGTCTGTTAATTTTTTTTGCGGATGACGACGACTGTCGGACAATGATGGAATATTCATTTCGCATATTATGAAGATCAATTCCTCAATAATTTTCACGCTATGACTCTTTTCATGCATATAAATTTCACTTAGTTTTATTATTGATTTCCGGGTCTCTTTTTGTTGATCCAACAAATGCATGCCATTAAACAGCATGACATTTTTTTCTCATACTAAGGGAACGTTCGGAAGTTAGGGAACGTGGAGGAATTTGACTTTTTGTCAATCTTTATTCATCATCCTCAAACTCTAAGAGGTGTAGCAAAAGCTTGAACTACATCAACCGCTTCACTCTCCTTACTAAGGAGTCCTTAGAGCGTTGTGTAATAAGTGAACGGTCCCATAAAGGGAACTTATGGAAACTACGCAACACTTGGTGAGGGTCTGGTTTCCAATATTCTGATCATTGAGATCCAGAGCTATGCTAGGGTGTTTTGCGGCTAATGATTGTTTAACGAATGAGAATGCGCCAGACCTCTGCACTCAGTAGACCACCTACAGTTTAAAGTGGGATCAGGGCCACACACTTCTGATGACGCAATTATCAGCTTATTATCTATAGCCTGGTCTCTGTAAGGTGTGCGAATGCAGCTTCGTACTGCACTTAGCCTAACCACACCAAGTACCAACCTCACCTTCGCGCGGAGGAGACCGTCAATCCAAGACTACAAAGAGAGGCAATGATCCTCTGTTAAACTGCATATGATTAGAAAAACGACAGGTGAAAAAGTTTCTCCTGCTGAGTCTCGAACCCATGACCGCTTGGTCGGTATCGTAGTAATTAGGTATCATAGCACGAAGCCATTCAGCCACCGAGTCACCTCAACTAACTATAGAAATTTGAACAAATTTTGATTTACGATCTTACTATAAAGCATTGGGGAATGGAGAGGGGAAGGGGTCTAAATATATCATCACGTAACCACCGTACGCTCCCCAAAAATGTTAAATACGATTAAAATTATAATAATTTTTATATAGAGTCGCAATAGCGCCAATACTCAATACTTATATTTACATCGAAACTTAATTATTATTTATAAATAATAATCGAAAGTCGAGTCGCAAAGAGAGTCATGCATCAATAATTTAATTATGTTGTAAAAAACGATTATAAACAGCCGGCATTAAATAAAGCCATAAAGCATAAATTTAATAGAGTCTTAAGAAGAAGTAAAAAAAAAAAAACATATTTTTGTACAGTGTTTAAGCATCGATTTAATTTCTTTATTGTTGAGCAAAAGGGCTCAACTTTTTTTTCTATACTTTTTTTATTGAGGGATTTACTTTGATTCATTAAAAGATTTAAAAGTGATTTTCTCTTGGATATTACTTCATTGAATTCCAAAATAAAAAAATTGAATATACCGACAGTGTCATAAACTTATTAAAGAGTTAATGGATTCATTTTAACAGAGTTGTAGCATGTGGGATGGTGTAAACTTGATTATTGGATGTTATAAAGTGAAAATAATCGTTTTGTGACAAATCATTGTCGTTTGAAGGTTCAATGATCGAGTTAATTAAAGATTTGCTGCTATTGCATTTCTTGTTGTTAAATTAGGTATTTAGGGACACAAATTTTAAGGTTAATGTCAGGTGAGGTTGCACAATAAGCAATAAATGCAATCTACAAATTGAATCTCATTCAGTTTGTTGTTTTTTCAATTTCTACTTCGGAATTCCATGAGCTAGTTTTTATTAGTTGAAGTAGATTGCAGTTGTAAGTGAATTATTATTTATTTGACTTGAATATGCCCTTCTGAAGGACAGACTAGTAAGATATGAGAGCATGTTTGACTACTTTATCAGATGAATTTACATTAGGTTTGAGATGTAGGTTGGTTAGACATTGTTGTACATTGATTAATGAGCTAGATAGTAAAGATTTTATTTACGACCAGGATCACAGTGGAACAGTAGACATCATTCCTTCAATCATCTCTCTATAGTATAAACATATAATTCACTTACTGAATTTTGAACAGAAGTTATTTATAAAGTAATTTAAAGCCTTTTCTTCGGAAACTTTTGATGTTTAGTCGGTCGAAATGTCTAGTAGATCTTATTTACTTCTTTCATTGGCCGAACACATCAATAGAGGAGCCAATTACCAATACCAAATTCTACACTACCGGAATTTACTGTCCTAAAATTAGTGTGTTTGAATCGTACTATATTGAACAAAGTGTGTTTAAATGTATACTGGATCTTACTGTGTTAAACGTAATATGTCAGAATTATTAATTAATTAATTTTCTATTTATTCATCCATTATTTTCAGAGGAAAAAGCCCACTATTTAACCAGATTTATGATTATGATTACTGCCAATTGGTCCACTGTGAATCGTAGGGCGTTAATAAAGCAGTTGAACAGGTTTCTGTTCCTGGTCAAAAGGACTATTTCTGCCAGTTTCTTGTATTGTTACTCTACCTCCTTCTCTATGGCCAGAATCTTACTTTATTGCAAATAGAGCTCCTGGGTGTCTTGGATCGTAGATGTACTGAACGAAGTTTTAATTTTTATTTTGCCGAACAAACTTTGCAACGGGAAGAGATGGGAGTGTCAAAATGCCCATTTTTGCGTTATGTAATAAATGAGCGACCCTTCTTAAACTGTAAGCCTTTATTAACTGTTAACAATCAAAACCTAACATAAAAATGAACAGTATAGCAACATCCTCAAAGCAAATCGACAACAATAATTCCAAGTCAGCAGATACAAGTAAGAAGAAGACATAGAAAACATCCAGAGGCAGTTTTTTTTCTCTTTGCGGAAAATACTCGGAAAATTAATTGCTTCCGTCCGGTCTAGAATCTGTAATAGAATAATTATTTATTGCTATAAAAAAATATTTTAATAGCGTTAGAAAAACCTCAAAAAGCAGCAACAACTCTGCCCCCCGACGACAGTGAGCAACAGACGTAAAAATCTATCAATTGATCTTTCACGCATCATTGGTTTTTAATCATGCGATGTAATGTACGTAATATGTGATTGAAATTTACATAAACACAAACTTAAATTGGCGTTTTTCAGAAGAAAGAGATTGAAATAAAAAAATGTATAGCCTTAACAAGCATAATGAAATGTGTTTATAATGGTTATGTGATTACATTTTATGAGATAATTTATGCCTTATAAAATTCTTCATGGACAAATTCAGTAGATAATCGATGTCAATCTAATATGTCTATAATCGTTGAACCTTAAAAAATAGACAGAACTGTCTTATTTGATCGTAGAATATGTAAAAATGATATGTTGATTGACAGTAGTGCCCTTTTGCTATACTTTACAATTTTGAGACTTGAATTTAGAGCAGTTGTGGGGAACCTTTGTAACGCGGTCGAGGCTTACTACCAAGGAATAGTGTTGTAGCTGAGGGAAAGACACAAGGAAAAGGCATTTTGGTTCTCCAAGAGCAACATGTCATAGGACGGTAATGAAGAAATGCAGCTGAGAGAGAGACACAAGCTTGCTATACTGCCATTTGTTGGAATCCACAATACAAAAAGTCATCTTGGTGCTCCAAGAGCAACATGTCGTAGGACAGTAATGAAGGAATGTCAGTTAGATGTCAAAACTGAGAATTTGTACAAGCTTAGTGATTTGGTCAGCAATAAAGTGAGATTGATAGCATTTTGTAGCAACCTAGACTCCAAATCGGCACATAGTTCTAGTAAGTAAGTAAGCTACAACCAAGCTATGCCGCGAAAAATAAAAGATTGCCCATCACTGACTCATAGAGATGTTTGATAGATAAATAGATGTCGAGAAGAATTGAGATGAATGTGTTACATAATCAACAAAACTGCCTTAGTTTAAGTAAACTCATAATGCTGTTCGTTGACCATAACACAGCATGTTGTTTTCGTACTCTCTTTTTAAGTCCATTTCAGTGTAATTTGTCTGTCAAATGTGATAATTACTTAATATTTTTGAACTATATTTCTATGTACTTTGTACCTACACTGGCTCAATGGTGCCATATGTTTACATATATATAAATTGCAAATGCATTTGCCGGGTAGTTCAAAAGCATGGTATGGCACCTTAAGCCGCTGTGTGTATTACGTTAAAATGAATTTATTTGTACATAAATATATTGAGCACATAAAGGAAAAAAAGAGTCTTGTTGTATTTATTTGCTGAAATGCTCGAGTTTCTTTCTTCTTGCTGCTCTTGTGTGATTTTGCAATTCTACATGAATATTGTAGAAGGCGAAACAAGTAATGTGTAAGAAGAAATTGTGTACAACACTTGAAAAAAAAATATGAATGCTTTTAAACTTTACTCAACTCTATTTTATTTCATATAAATACATAACTATATCGATTCTAATGTGAATGTTTACAATAAGACTCGCTGCATGGAAGGGAAAAGAAGAAATATTTTTTTAGATGATCATGCGGGTGTGGAGATGAATTGAGCGCAATATTTATTTTACATATGAGTTATGGTAATGATTATTGAATTGGATTAATTGAGGTTGTTAGACATTGCTGCAGGAATCGAAGTCGGGACAGATTTTGTATGGATCGACTCAAGTCGACTCGACTCTATAGATAAATAAACATTTTTAAAAGACAAGACAAGCCTTTTTGGATTAAAAACCAGAATCAAGTTGCAATATAAGATTGGAAGTCTTATTGGTGCTTCAAGTTAGCTGTCAACTAATCTATGAATGCTTTTTATTGAATCTCTGAGTCCCAAGTCACTCAAGATTGATTTTCAAACCCAAATGGTCGTTTTAAAAATCAGCTGTTCAACGCCAGCATCTATTTTGGCCGATGGAGGCTGCATCATCGGCTTATGTCACCAACTTCTTGTCTCAACGGTCGCGGATAAAGACAGGATTTCACCTATAATGGTCAATCAGTACCGCAACGAGTAATTTTGATAAGGAGTGATTGTTTGGAGTCAGTCTGTGGGTTTGGACACCGTAGTCTGGGTCAAATGATGATGAATCCCAAACCTGAATATGCCTTGCACTATTCCCAATATTCCAAATATCAAGCTATAAGCCACAAAATCAAAATATTACTTAGCCAAGTCAAAATACATCATATAATCTCTCAAACTCCACATTCTTCATGCTACAGACATTTTTTTCTACATTTCTACAATTGCGAAACTGTTAATAGCAACAACATCTAGTATAATTCTATTTAGTAAGCTAAAGACAGTTGAGAATTCTCCCTATAAGTCTACACATTTATAAAAAATTTCAAAACTTGTAAACTTTTGTGTAGGTTTTGTAAAAAAAAAACAATCCAAGCTGTTCTCTTCTCTCCCGCACTCACGCGTACATCTTTCTTTCCAATAAATAAATAATAAAAGAAGAAGTTAAATATTGATCATCACTGACTTGGTGATTCATTAAACATCTAAGTCGTCTCGTTGTGTGTATATAAAATGTTCAGCACAGTTCAGCACTCGAACAGATAATTACATAGAAACATTCTCATGTCGTTCTTTTTCCTCTCGTACAAAATTGTGTAATTTTCTATTTAGCTATAGATTACCCGAGCAGCACGGTGTGGGGAGTTTGACGTAAAAGTGGATGGAAGTCAGGTTTCGTTTAGCCGACATGGTCAACAGGGCAACCTGATGCGGCAACGTAACGACACCTACATCTTGGATAGCTCACGGCTCGAAAATCCGACTCTAGGTCGACTTGACTCTGTCTTGAAGCAGGATTTCATAGAATCTGGTCTGGAATCGACTTGACTCTGGCCTGAGGCCGACTTGACTCTGGCCTGTGTCCGACTTGACTCTGGCCTGAGGCCGACTTGACTCTGGTCAGGGGTCGACTTGACACTGGCATGAGACCGACTTGACTCTGGTCTGAGGCCAACTTGACTCAAGTCTGAGGTCGACTTGATTCTGGAATAAGACCGACTTGTTACTGGTCTGAGCGGGGTTTCATCTATTATAGACTCTAACCAAAGTCAAGCAGGCCTCGACCATTTTCTCGACCAGACTCTCGACCATCATGACGACGTACACCTTCCATTACATGTGCTCCTCGGGCGACTCGCGTTCTGTTTTATGTATTTTAAATGCATTTTTTCTCTCATTCCATTTCACGGATTAAAGCTTGCAATTTTCATAAGCTTCACAGCAGCAAAACAACAGGCGATTTTACATGTATATCCACTTGAAATGAAATATTCTCTCTGAATCTTTACAAATATGTATAGAACAATTAACTGGACGCTAAACAATGTTGCCTTGGCAGATACTTAATTTAAGCTAAGTGCAACGGTACAAGCGGTCGTTAAAAAAAATGGCACAAAAAGAAATTAATGCCTGTTTCGTCTTTATTTGCACATAGCGATATATGTGTATACAAATAAATAAATAAATAAAATAAAATAGATAGTAAGGAAGTCTCCATTAGATAATAAATGAATTGTAAGCTTTAACAACAGAGAGATTGTAAAGTGATTGCAATCTAGAGACATGTGAGGGACAATAAACAATAAATTTTCAATTTGAAATATCGCAATTTTATTGAATATCGTGGCCTGTCTATGTTTCTTATACACTGACTTAAATTGCAGTTCTCGCAATGTTAAAAAAATATTTTCAGCCTTTTATACGTACAATGTCGATATGTGTCGAATGAAATGCCTCATAAAAACATATGTACTTGTCCCTGTCTCGTGAATTATTTTTTCTGTGCCTTTTTTTTTCATTCATCTTTTAAGACTTTGATCTTGATTTTAATTCTCATTTATGCGATGACACAAGAATGCATGTTTCGTGTTCGGTTAATTAACTAAAATTTTCTCATCTTTTAATCTAATGTTTGCTTCGGACTTGAGTTATTATATTCACACCGTTTTCACGTGTGAATGTATTGAATTTGTTCAGATTGAAAAATCAGTTTTTTGGATTTTTCAGCAAAATTAAGCACAATGACAAGTTTTGTTCTATCACAAAAAGTTTGTGCCTGGAATTCCTCACCATAATCAAAAAACAGATTTGAAATTGGTTGAGGCGTTGCCGAGAAAATCGAAAAATTCGCTTTCTGTAAGCAAGCAAACAAACAAACAAACAAGCAAACAAACAAACAAACAAGTTAATCAGCAAGAAATCTCAATAACGAGACATCGTAGAGACTTCTAGTTTTTTGCAATCGATCCGTGTTGCTCTATAGAAGAGCTGATTAGTTTTTGGGCATGCCAGGAGCAGCCGTTGCTTCTAAAAAAGCAAAAAACTTTCGTTTTCATACAAAATTTCAAAATCAATGTTTATTACGATTTTTTGAAACATTGAACATTGTATGAAAATTGATTCTGCAAATATGTGCCAAGCGAAACTTGACCTACCTGCTGGAGCCTGATCCCTCAAACATGTGCCAAGCGAAGCTTGGCCTACCCGCTGGAGCCTGATTCCTCAAAAATATGTCAAGCGAAGCTTGGCCGACCCGCTGGGGCCTGATTCCTCAAACATTTGCCAAGCGAAGCTTGGCCTACCCGCTGGAGCCTGATTCCTCAAACATTTGCCAAGCGAAGCTTGGCCGACCCGCTGGAGCCTGATTCCTCAAACATTTGCCAAGCGAAGCTTGGCCTACCCGCTGGAGCCTGATCCCTCAAACATGTGCCAAGCGAAGCTTGGCCGACCCGCTGGAGCCTGATTCCTCAAACATTTGCCAAGCGAAGCTTGGCCTACCCGCTGGAGCCTGATTCCTCAAACATTTGCCAAGCGAAGCTTGGCCGACCCGCTGGGGCCTGATTCCTCAAACATTTGCCAAGCGAAGCTTTACCCGAGCCTGATTCCTCAAACATTTGCCAAGCGAAGCTTGACCCGCTGGAGCCTGATTCCTCAAACATTTGCCAAGCGAAGCGGCCTACCCGCTGGAGCCTGATCCCTCAAACATTTGCCAAGCGAAGCTTGGCCTACCCGCTGGAGCCTGATCCCTCAAACATTTGCCAAGCGAAGCTTGGCCGACCCGCGGGAGCCTGATTCCTCAAACATTTGCCAAGCGAAGCTTGGCCTACCCGCTGGAGCCTGATCCCTCAAACATTTGCCAAGCGAAGCTTGGCCGACCCGCTGGAGCCTGATTCCTCAAACATTTGCCAAGCGAAGCTTGGCCGACCCGCTGGAGCCTGATTCCTCAAACATTTGCCAAGCGAAGCTTGGCCTACCCGCTGGAGCCTGATCCCTCAAACATTTGCCAAGCGAAGCTTCCGACCCGCTGGAGCCTGATTCCTCAAACATTTGCCAAGCGAAGCTTGGTACCCGCTGGAGCCTGATTCCTCAAACATTTGCCAAGCGAAGCTTGGCCTACCTGCTGGAGCCTGATCCCTCAAACATTTGCCAAGCGAAGCTTGGCCTACCCGCTGGAGCCTGATTCCTCAAACATTTGCCAAGCGAAGCTTGGCCGACCCGCTGGAGCCTGATTCCTCAAACATTTGCCAAGCGAAGCTTGGCACCCGCTGGAGCCTGATCCCTCAAACATTTGCCAAGCGAAGCTTGGCCGACCCGCTGGAGCCTGATTCCTCAAACATTTGCCAAGCGAAGCTTGGCCGACCCGCTGGAGCCTGATTCCTCAAACATTTGCCAAGCGAAGCTTGGCCTACCCGCTGGAGCCTGATCCCTCAAACATTTGCCAAGCGAAGCTTGGCCGACCCGCTGGAGCCTGATCCCTCAAACATTTGCCAAGCGAAGCTTGGCCGACCCGCTGGAGCCTGATCCCTCAAACATTTGCCAAGCGAAGCTTGGCCGACCCGCTGGAGCCTGATTCCTCAAACATTTGCCAAGCGAAGCTTGGCCTACCCGCTGGAGCTTTATCCCTCAAACTTGTGCCAAGCGAAGCTTGGCCTACTCGCGAGACTTTTTATGAGACGGTGTGAATATATCCGCATTGGGTTTCTACCCGATACACTAGTTTTTAAGTATTTTTAATGTGGGATAATTGGATATTATCTTCTTTTTTTGTGGACTAATTGTGGGGGTCATTTGGAAATTAAGTGTATCGGAAAATGGAATTTTGAAATTTGGTCAATTGTTCTGTCTTAAACTTTTTTAGACAAAAGTAATCTTTGAGCTAGGATTTCAGCCGATAGAGTGAATCTGACGGTAAAAGGGTAAAAAATTTGACTTTAGGTCGGCTTGAGTCTCGCCTGAGCTTGAACTTATTGAATCTGGCATCCGACAAGTGTTAAATTAGCCTGCACCTAATAATCGGACTCTAGCATACAATCATACTCTCAAAGATCATCTTACATATATATATTTAATATTACGAATCTTGTCAAAACAGAGGTGAATTTAGACTTTCAAATCATCTGATCTTCTTCCTAAGCAATCCTCTGGTTTCAAGCAATACACTATATTACGATTTTATACTAAAGTCTGCAGATTGAGACGATGTAACTTTTAATATTGATAATTGGCAATAACCTGGCAGCGATTAATCCAGTTTTAGACGCCAACTGAAAGAAGCCTTGGATCACAGTTCATATGCACGTCCAGTGAAGTAATATAATCCTCTAATATGTACGCTTCTATGGCTTTCTTATCCAGAATTGTTAGTTCTAATTAGACATCATACAGGAATGCCTCCTCAAATTACAAGAGTTTGTTACTAAAGAATCTTCTTTATCTCACTGTTAAGATCTTGCTGTGGAAGAAATTCTCTAATTTTCAAGACATATCTTTAGGTACATTGAGTCAATGGCCACAGATTTCTTCTTGTTTATCAATGGGGGTTACAGCATAGAACAATTTAACCTCTAAATTTTCAATTTTTTATGTTTATTAAAACTGTACCATTCTCCTAACAGGCAAAGAGAATGCTTTTATTGTACAGAAAAACGACTAAGGTACCTAAAAGGTACTTAAAAGCGGTATCGTTGCCAGTTTAAGTTCTTCGCAATATTCAATAATTTCTCAGTGTTCATAGCAATTTAAATTGAATATCTCAATAATTTTGAAGAGGCAACACGTGATGACTAGCCAAATAGGACCACCAATCTACAAGTATGCAAATATTCAAGAGCATAATTTATATTAACATTATATAATCAAGAAATATTCAATCCCGTTAACATTCTTGGCACGATAATCGATTGCAACATATGCACACCCCTTTTACAGTCCCCTCTTGTGTTATCTCACCTGACTAAGACACAAACTAATTTGTTTTTGTAATGTTGAATAATCAGCATAACTAGATCAACAAGATAAATGTCATATTTTCTAGAAAACGCAGTAAATATTATTCAATCCATATAATAATTACTTATTTATTTTCCTTTTGCGTATTTACGTAATGTTAATATCTATTTAATTATTATTATGCACTTGAATATTAACTACTGCTGCATGCATAGCTTTTATGGTCTTGTAATAAAAAATATATATGTGAGAGATGATAAATGGCAATAAATTGAAATTAAGGATAAATTATGAGTTTACTTATAGTTTTGAACTTGAGATCCCAGAGAAGCTGAGTTCAAGTTTGTTAATGCTGGAAAATAGCTGGTTTTATGGTCGAAAGCAGGAATTTTTATGAAAATGCAGTTTATATGCATCAATTAATAAGACTTAGGCACTTAGTAGCTTAAATGTAAAAATTTTAATAGTCAACATGTGTTTTACACATGCCTGCATTTTTTTTAAAGGAATTGATACTGTTTCGAGAGATTTGTCACGTGCTATAAATGAGATGCTAGAGTTCATTGCTATATACAATGTAAGGTATGCCTCGAACATTCCAAAACACCGCCAAATGTGATTAAATATTCTATTTTTATAAGATTCTTATTCAGGCGCCGCGCGGATTATTTTATTGGTCTGAACAAGTAAAATTTTACGGTCTTTTTTTTGCAGTTTATGAGTTTTCTTATCAAGCATTGTAAAAAATTAGTATAAGGGAGATTATGGATTAGCTTATCAATAATTGACTTGATATGCGAATAATAAAGGAAATTCCGTTGATTATTGCATGGAATTGAACGTGGATTAAGTATGATGCTGTACAGAGATTGGACTTGCTACTCGGTAAAGCTCATAGGCTGGTTTATGTACCTTTAGTAGCAATAATTAGCTTTTAGTGGTTTTTAGCTGTTAGGCTACATTAAGATAAGAATACATTAAGAACTTAACATGTTAATATAGAATTTGCAAGAGCTAGATGATTGAACTAGCAACAGAAACAGATGAAAAGCCTTTTCCCGAATAGCACAAGTCGGTTGAACGATCAAAAATCCGGCACAAGACCTGAATGACTCTAGCATGGTTCCGGATTAGATTTGAATCCGAATTTCTCTGACCAAGTCACAGTCACGCTAGCCTGAGACCGGACTTTGGATCAATTAACTAATTTGTGGTTTGTTAGTCCAGGAGCTTATTCAAACCACTCTCAAACAATCTCTAGCTTCATCTCTGTGTGGGACTTTATACAATAGAGCCTCGACCTAAGCATCTAGCAAAGTTTACGGTTTATGGCATTTAATAAATATTTTGATTGCACACAGGTTTTTCATCACTGATCTAGCTTCTTGGACACACGACATTACTTCCCTCATACATCATTTCAAGCGATTACCTCACACCACTTATCAGGACATAACCTTTCACCAAACAATCCAATCTCTTTTATTTACCAAAAGTCTAGCTCACCTACACGGATATTTACTGAATACTTATTGACTTTTGTGTAATTCATTACTGTCAGAATGTCAATGTTTGCATGACTCACATTATCAATAACTTCTGTAGATTTAAAAGCACATTTTAATCCGAGATTTGCCCTTTAGAATTTTTATAGCCTAATAGCAATTAAATTCTATCAAATATTAATTTTAATTGCCATAAGTAAGTCGAGTTTGAGCTAAAAATGTGGCACATAATAATCAAGAATCTATAAAAATAATTGTGAATGTAAAATTCATCCTATTTACCCCAATCAAAACACCACAAACCGTAATATCAAAATAATTATTCTAAACAACTTCATGTGCTTGCTCTAAATGTCCATATTTGCATACAGGAATGTGTGTCTTTGTGAACTGTTCACTCCATTCCTTAATCCATTTTTTTAACTCAACAGCAGCACGTTTTTCACCTATAATTAAACTGCGTTTTACTGTTAATCTCGACTTCAATGTTTCAATACTAATGAGATTAAGACTCGGACTAATACGGAAGAGTTTATGAGACAGGTTCTTAGTTTTGTTTTCTTGTAGATTGCTTAGATTATTGAAGAATGTGTCATATTTAATGCGATTAAATGAGGTAGGGTTTCTGCAGTTTTATAATGTATGGATTTTGCAATAGCTCAAGTTGTCGACACTAGGAAAATGTAATTCTGGCATGGTGCAGGATATACATCGAACCTAGCACCAAATTGAAGCCATGCTGTTCTGGAGCCAGAATGAAGATCAACTAACCGAATTGTACTATTCGGGATTATAAGTCTGGTACACATGAAGATGAAAATGTCAAAATTCCAGCTCCAACTAAGAATACTCTATTCCCAGGTCTCAAGGCAGCTTCGGGCTAAAGTCGGCTCAGGACTCAAGTCGGCCCAGGACTTAAGTCGACCCAGGACTTAAGTCGACCCAGGACTCAAGTCGGCCTAGGACTCTAGCCGACCCAGGATTCAAGTTGGCCCAGAACTCAAGTCGGCCCAGGACTTAAATCGGCCCAGGACTTAAGTCGGGCCAGAGCGCAAGTTGCCTCATGGTACAAGTCGGTTCAATTGCTCAAGCCAAACTAATGCTCAAGTCGGTAAAGGGTTCGAGTTGGCCTGGAGTTTAAGTCAGCTCAAGGCTCAAGTCGGCTTGGATCTGGATATTCGACCATTTTTACGCCGTGTGCTTTCCGGGATGTTCTACGACGTTATATGAAAATTGTGTAAATAATTGACATGCATAATGACATTCTGAGACAAATAGGGATAACAATCAGTTATTCGACATTGAAATTTGCATTTGTTGATTCATACTGAATTTATAATTAATTTAGACAGTTCTGACATCAGACAAAGAGGCGATGAGATCATTTTGAATTGAATTTTAATTCTAAAATTTGACTCAATATTAATTATAATTTCTCCTTTAAAGATCGTCCATCAAACCCCCAAATAGACATCCAGCATGTAGTTCCAAGTATTTTACAACAGTCCTTCACTTCTAATTAGCACAAATGGATGAAATTTTGACGAATTATTTTATAAAACTATTAATATATCATTTCATGCTTGAAAATTAATTAAAACAGCCAACAAGTTCCTACTATGTGGTAAGTTTCAATTCTAAAGAGAATACTTGCTGTCTTGGAAAGCTTAATTGCTGTCGCTGTTTCGATTTCATGATTTTCTTTTCATAAGAACAAATACTTTTTTTTTTCGCTACTTATTTTAATGATCGCTTCCTACCCATCAATCACCGACTGTTTTTTCTCTGATGTCTTGCCTATTACATTCCAAAATTAAATTCTAAATTAGCAACATGGAGAGATAAATGGCAAGGAGATGAGAATGGTATGTGGAGATATTTATTGGAGATTGGAGAGCGCATTTTCAAGCAGTCAACTCGGATTTTGTATGGGAAAGTAGAAATGAGTCGATTTAACTTCATATCAAATTTAAGTCGACTCTGAGAATTTTGAAATCAAAATTCAACGGATTTCTGAATTTTAAATAATTTTGAACAAAATTTTGCTTCATATTTAAGAATTTTTTGTGAATTTTAGCTCAATTAAGCAATATTATTGTGAAAAATTTGTCAAATACGATGCAAAAAGATGGCAAAACTTCATTACAAAGTCATTTACCTTTTAAAATGCCTTAAAACTCATTAAAATCCACAAAATTAACTAAAATGTCAACATCACACCCAAACTGACTTAATTTCCTCATTCATACTCGCAAAATATCAGCACAAAAAACAATATTTTTCTAATTAAAATCGATCTCTCGTCTGGTTTTCATTGTAGTATGCTGGCTGACTGCTACATTCCACATCATCATCAGTAATTTTTATGAGACGGAAAAAAAAATTTATTTGTAATCACTAAAGATGAATAAGTGTATAGTATAGAAAAAAAAATAATTTCGAAAGAAACAGCACAAAAAATGGCTTTAAGTAGATAAACGAAGAACGACGATCATTCAACTTTAACGCATACGTCTGATAATTTTATTTTTTTAAAAAAGAGCCATAACTTTGTTTGTATACAAAACATTTATTTATTATTATTAAAAGGCATTTCAAGTGATAAATCACAAAACAAATGGAGCATAAAGGGCAACAAGTAAGTAAAGCAAAAAAAAATATAAATAGGCAGAGAGGAATAAATTTTTTTTCTTATTGCATCATTGAACATTTCACGTGAATTTAATTCATTTCTTCATTTATTCTTAGAGATATTTTAATCTGGGTTGAGCTGAGATCTTGAGTAGTTTCATGACCCGAGTAATGTAGGATGAAGTACTCAATTAAGTAGAAGATGAAGTAATTTTCAGATTATGGCGCCAAAAAACTGCAACTTGATGTAAATTACTCTATACTTAACTCTAGTATTTCGCGTAAGGGCTGTAGAGAATGAAGAAGCCTTAGTCCAGGTCTCATTCTCAGAGTCGGTCTCGTTCTCAGACTCGATCTCGTTCTCGGACTCGATCTCGTTCTCAGACTCGATCTCGTTCTCAGACTCGATCTTATTCTCGGACTCGATCTCGTTCTCGGACTCGATCTCGATCTCAATTTTGGTCTCGGTCTCGAAAATTCATCAAAATTGAGATTTCGGGATACCTTAATTCTACTCCATAGTATACTCACTCATATCTCACACGACCAAATCCACATAGGACCTCATCACCTAACCACAACACCCATCCTACTCCAATTTCACCCCTCGAGATCATCATTCTCTCATTCTCATTCCCATTCTCATTCACTATTGATGGAATTTTTAAATTACATTAATAAAGACTATCATAAATTCAAATGTCTACAATCGTGAATGACGTATGAAAGTGTATCATATGAAGTGCGCAAAATAACAACAATAATATGCATTGAAAGACAAAGCAGACCAGGTCTGAGATTGTGCTAAGCAGTGAGCATATACATTTAAAAATTGTTTATACCAACAGTTTTGTAAATTTAATGACAATGCGATGTAGAATGGAATGAGTTTGGAAAATTCTCAATGATTGTTTGGTTTTTGGAACTGGAATGGAAAATTTTTGAATTTATGAAAATTGAAATTAAGGAACAAAAGCATTCCAAAGTTCACGAATGTTCTAAATACTTTCAGGAAATTCCATTACCAGACCTTATGCAATTCCAATACAATTGAACTAAAAGTCACGAATCAGCAGTTTAAAGAAGCACATGAACAATAAATAAGCAATCACAACTCTAAATTGCAATGACTTAGAATCAGACAACTTGACCTGCCGTCAAACCTAACCAGTAATTATGCTAGTAAAGTCTTAAGACAGATTAATCGAAATGTTTTAATTCATAAGAATGCGTTTCTCAATACTCCATTTCTGCCTTCATACTGTCTATCGTATTCGCAAGATGCTGCAATTGCAGCAAAACTCGATTCTTACTTTCTCATTCTTCTCTCTTTCTGCTTCTTACTTGTCGCTTTTTATCGCTTTTTTTTGTTGTTTGTACCATTCTCATGTTTTGTTACCATTTATGTGGTAAAACTATAACTCCAAAAACAGAAACATAACATGACCATTCTAAGAGGCATAAAAACAAGAACTTCTTTCTCTTTCTCTATCTCACAATATTTCTTGACTTTTATGCGCGTACACATTAGGCTTTTGTGCATTTTGAATTGGATATAGATTGTATGGATTGATGGAGATTTTTGGTACATACCCGCAATTTTTTGAGTAGTTTTTGAATGATATTTAAATATCAATAAAATTGTCCATTAGACAGATAATCTTGCTCATGTTCACGCTGACTTAACTTTTTGGACTTGATGGAAAAATCTGGTTTTTTGGACATTGACAAAAATTCACTTTTTAATTTTATTCACTTAAAAAATAATTAATGCGCCTACTGTGATGTTAAAAATCAAAGTTTAAAAATTTGTTGATTTTGAGATTTCTGTGCAAATTGAATTGAGTCGTAGAAAATAGACATTACATCATCGAATCTACAGTCTAATCTAATTCAATCTAAAACTCATCATTTTGCTGTTTAAAGTCATCTTATTTATTGAATTCCTATCTTAGATCAAAGCTCAGACACTCAACAAAAATAGAAAAAATTGTACAATTTTTACAATTAGTGTCTGAGTCTTGGATTAGATCACAACATGCACCAAATTTCATACTAAATGATAAAAAGTCACTTAGTATAGATCTTACATGGATTCTAGCATTGAAATTGATTTAGATAGTGAGAGTTTTTCATACCGAGACCAAGGTTGCTGAGTCTAGTCTCGAGATTTGATCAGAATTCGAAATCGACCCCTAACAAGCAAAGAGCATGCTTTCATGGCACAGAGAAAGCACTGTGGTACCTAAAAACGATGTATTTGCCTGTTAGGAGACTCGACTTTCTTATGGACTCAAGTCAATTTTTCCTTGAAAATCCGAATCGATTTCGACCTCTGGTTTTGTTGTAACAGAGACTACATGAAACTCTCTTGTTGTCTCGATCTCAATCTCGGACTCGAACTCAGACTCTGTCTTATGGACTCGAGTCGACTTTTTCATACAAAATCCGAGTCAACTTCGAGTTCTGGATTTGTCGTGGCTGAAACTTCATGAAACTCTCTTATTGTCTCGATCTTGATCTTGGACTTGAACTCGAACTCGAACTCGGACTCGGTTTTGGTTTTGGTTTCAGTCTCGATCTCGAAATTGATTTTGTTCTTGATCTCAAATATCAGTCTCAGTCAAAACCAAGACCCCGAGAAACCCAAGTAGAAATTGCACTAGTTACTTATCTATTGTCTTTACACAGATAACCCCAAACAAACACCAAAACAGGCAAGGAGCTTGTTCATGAGTATACTCTCAACAGCACTGCTTAGATGCAAGCATCAAAAAATCAACACATCTTATCCAAACATTAACATTCACAACTTGTAACAAAAGAACAAAAAAAAAAGTCGAAACAACACAAAAGATCTGAATAAACAAAAACTAAGAAAATCAAGCAAATAAGCCAAATCTTCCATCCGGATGAGCCATCGCATAAGATATGCAATATTTCGTAAAAGGAAAGAGACGTTCGATCCATAAAGGAAGAGTAAGAATAAGAAAAGAGAATTGTGTGAGAATGTGCAATCAGAAGAAATAGAAAGAACAAGTTGAGTCATCATGACGACGATCTTAAAGGGGAAATTGCACAAAAAACACAAAAATTGAAGGTGCTGAATATAATATGCATCATAATAAAAGAATGTTAAGAACAAAAGGTAAAATGTGGATTTGATTGATTGTTTAAAAAAAGTATAAAGCCTTGTGCAACTCACCAAAGAAGTCTTCCCATTTCTCATCGTCTGATGTATCCATGTTTTCTTATTATTTGATTGTATATATATATCTTGAATCTCTTTCTTTTTTCGATTTATTATTATGTTTCTTATCGCTAACTAAGGGCTTACGTTTCACTTCTTTTTATTCAATAACAATCAACAGAATGTACACACAGTGATTGTCTTCACAATTCACGAGTATAAAGTAAGTAAAAGGAGAAGAACTAAAAGATCAAACGTGATCGATTGAGTTGAGTTAATTTACATGAATGTTTATTGCTCTTTCACATAAATTTAAATAAAATATATATGTTTTTATTGAGTGACTAAATCGAGATGATGAGGCTATAGGGCCCAACCGTGAATCTATATTCAATAGGCGTTAACATTCAAAACCTTAATAATATTCAAAATATTATTTAATTCACTTCTTTTTTATATGTTAAAAATTCACTTTAAAGATAATTGTTCAATTGAAAATTTTCACTCATCTCCAGCTAGATATAGCTATAGCATGGATGATGTACGAAACTAACAATCAAATTGTAATTGATGATTTCATTAATTCTCATTTTTATTTTTTATTGTATTTTCACTTTTAGTATGTAATTTCCAATTGATGAGCTTAATTTATCATTTTTTTTGCACATTAATTATTTTTTTAGAATTTTTCAAATTTTTCATAACTTTTAAATTGAAATTTTAAAGTTTTCACAAAATTTTAAATTGAATTTTCAAAGTTTTCACAAATTTTAAAATTGAATTTTCGAATTTTTCACAAATTTTAAATTGAATTTTTAAATTTTTCACAAATTTTATATTGAATTTTTAAAAGTTTTCACAAATATTAAAATTGAATTTCTTAATTTAAATTTGTATTTTATTCCACAAATTAAATTTAAATTCACATAAAAAAAACTCTTTAATCTATCAAAAATTGACTTTAATAATCCACAAAAAAACATGTACGCGCGCCGTATTTACGATTAGATCGTTTAATTATTTGCGTCTTTATGATCGAACAGACTAAAAGAAACTGATCAGCTCATGTTACATCTCAAACAAATTCAGTACATGTGGAGTGATCTCTCGCAAAATGCAGTTTCTTCTTGTTGTGCATTTTATTCTCTCAATTCTCTCTCATTAAATTCTTATGCCTCAACTATTGAGCAATAGATGGCGCTGGAGTGGACCTCACATGCGTTAATTGAAATTAATTTGACAAGGTCGAGAAGTATTTTATGTTTTATTGCTTTGATAATTTACCGATTCTAATGACATTCTTCAATTAAAACATTGTGTATTTGTAATGAAGGTTCATGACAGCTGAACATTTCCTAAATGAAATCTCATAAAAATATAGCTGCGTGAAGTTTATGAATTGTGTCAGTCGGATGACCATCAGACTATTTACAAACAGTAGCTTAGTAAGAGTAAGAGTTATTATGCTGAAAAGTGTTAATTTCTGAAAAATTAATTCTGAAATGTACAAGATCAAGCCTAATTTGAAATTCTGGGCAACGTTGAATTAAGGAACGGGTCAAAAACTTGAAGTGTAGCGAGAGACAAAGTGACGAGAGCTACTAGATTACCTAATGATTGGAATGTGGATAGAACGAACCTGAAAAGTATCACGTAATATGCTAAATAGACGCTGAAACGACTACTTACTAAAAAATCATTAAACTGATGAATGGGATTCGAATCCGATAGTTTGAACTCAACAGCAACTCTTCTGAGCTGTACCTTGTTCAGTTGAGTAATTTGCACAGCTCGAAGTAGATTCGGTATTTACTTGGAAAATTCGGCTCAAGTCGACTCGATTCAATACAAAATTTGAATCGACGTCGACCTCTGGAAATCAGGGAGCTTGGGAGGCTGTAGATCAGCTTTCCGTGGTACTTCCTGTTTTTACTAAGAACACCGCTGACGACAGAAGCTGAACATTATCTTGCCATTGACAAGTTTTAACGTATTTTTGTCCACTTGGGACAGTTTTAATTCATTAAAATTGTATCAACAATAATCAAGAACTAGAAAATCAGAGGCATTTCCAAAGCTCGATGTCAACTCGATGTCCATCCCGAATTTTAGTCGACTTCTAACTTATTTGCTCCAAACCATCAATCCCAAAATGGACAAAATGACCGATTCATCCTATATCTCCATACCAATTCCATCATAAATCCACAAAATAGCCATCCAACAAAACTCAAGATATTTTACCATTTTTGAATTTTTTTTCTCTTCAGCGCGACATGAAAAGAAAAGAAAATTGACAGCTGTAAAGATTAATGATTATTGAGCATTTTACTTGCAATTATTTTACACCTTGAGGTAGCTTGAACAATTTTTAAGATTATCTGTGATATTGATCAGTATAAGCAGCATAAAAATAGTCTGGTGATTTAAGTTCAAGCTCAATCTTTATTAAGCAAATTTTTCAAGAACAATTTTACTTTATTTGGTATATTGAATATGAAAAGGTCTATTGATGCTGGGCATTGTCTTCTGCAAGTCTTCTGTCATTTTTGTGAAATTTTGTCTTGGCTTCCGAGTGATGGTCAATGACTTTTGGTGATTTTTCGGTGTCTTTGGTAGAAATAATTTGGTTGATTTTTGACAGATCAGATTTGATCAGTTATGGTAATGCTTTAGTATTTTTTAGATACATTGATATTTATACTTAAAATTAATCGTGTGAACACATTATTTGGTTGAAACTTTATGTAATTATTGAAATTTAAGTAGAATAGAGATTTTTAAATTTTTTAGATTTAAATAATTCGAAAAATCTATTTGTTAAATTTTGAGAATTCTTTGACGAATTTAGAATTTTTCAATCTATCAATTTATAAATTTGAAAACTTTGGAATTTGAAATTCCTTGGAAATTGTAAATAAAAAATTTTAAAATCCTTAAATTTTAAACCTAAATTTCCTAAATTTTCTTTTTCCTAAATTTCAAAATTCCTAAATTATTAAAATTTCAAGAATTCTTAAACTCTTAAAAATTTCAAAGTACATATCATAAATTTTTAAATTTTAAGTATTTAGAAATTCTAAAACTAAAAATTTTCAAAATTTTAAATTTTGTTTTAAAAACATTAAAAATTTCGAAAATTTCAAAATTTCCAAAGTTCTCAAAAAAAGATTTGGTTTTAAGCTTTAAGAACTCTTTAAAATTTCAAAAATCCTTAAAAACTTCAAATATTTAAAATATAAAAATTAAAAATTATGAAATTTTAAAAAGATTCAAAGATTCTTAAACTTCTTAAATGTTAAAAATTTAAAAAATTCTTAAAAATTACAAAAAATTTTAAATTCAAGAAACTTTCAAAACTATCCAAAATTTCTACATTTTTAAATTTAGATTTTCCTAATCATTAAAATCCTTATTTTTACAATTTCCATCTTAAATATTTTAAAAATTTATGTTAAATTCCGAAATTTAATTTTTATCCAATAAGTCCAAATGATCGCAGATAATAAGTCTTAAATCTATTTTCATATCACTTATTTTCTTTCAATTCGTTTTAAATTCTAACATTTCATGTTTTTAACAATTCAATAAATATAAAATAATGTTTTGCTATAAATGCACAATTTTTTGTTCCTCTTTATATTAACTATACATTATAATATAGCTAAAAGAAGAAATTTTAATTTTTTTTTACATAACTTCAAGTAAATTCCATCCTAATTGAATTAAACTATTATATTTTAATTCCGTACTTAAAATATAGGAAGATCCCTGAAAATAAGTTAAGAATAAAATTACTTCAAAATTTCATAGTTGAAAATTAGTAAATACCCATTTATTTTGAGGAACATGCAATTATCTTAATTTAGAATAACTTGAAAATTCAGCTCATAGCAGAACCAAAATTCAAAAGATGCATACATTCATACTTATCACACAAAATTAAACTTATGTTATCTAGACACGCTTCATCACTCATGCATTATCTGATTAATATTGACTTAAAAGCTCAATAGAGGATCTAAATCAGTGGTGGACAACATGCGTGCCGCGGCACATTAGTATGTCATCAAAAATGTTTGAAAATACCATGAACCGAATGCCGTGTGTGGTTTCAGTCGAGGCATCAATTGGTGCCGCGGCACACAAGTTGCCCATCACTGATCTAAATCAACAGCTCAGTTTATCAACTCAGCTCTCATCCTTCTTAATAGTCTTAAGAACTTCATCAAACAATTGTCGCTGCTTCTGCATTGTCGCACTCATTGGAGTCGATGGTGTCTCAACCCTTCTCTTCAATGGTTTTGGATCAATTGCTTCAATTTTCTGTTGGACTTGATTACTTTTCTGTAGACTTGCTCTGGGCATTGGAACTGGTCTGACGAGAGACATTCTTGTCGGTGTTTGGCTTAAAAGCTTTTCAAGTTTTTCCTTAAATTCTTCTTTATCGACTGCCTCATCTTCACTGGATTCTGTGTCTGGATCTTGATAGACTGGAACTCCAGCTTCAGCTTTTCGTTTTTGGATTTCCTCGAATTTCGCTAAAAGTTCTTTATTGGTTGATGGCGGTGTCAATGTTTGGGAAAACTGCTTGACTTTTGGTACTTTAAGCTTATTTGGATCTTCAGTTCCTGGCTTTCTGAACTTATCCTCATATGGAGTCACAACAACAAGTTTTGGCTCATTTCTCATTTCAATTTGCCTCATAAGATCTTGAAGATCAGGAGCACTACTTGAATGCTTCAATTCAGTCTTATTTTCATCCTGCAAATTTTTCTTCTTCCTATACAATGTCTGCGTCTCTTGAGCAGATTTATTAGACATAATCAGATCACTTAAGTGGGTTAAAAATTTCTCATTTTGGAAAACATTTTCATCGTCATCGACTGGACTTTGAAGCTCAACAAGTTTTTCAGATGCAATTAGACATGCTTGATCGAGAATTTCATCAATTTGGCACTGAACATCGTCAGTGTCGATGATTTTTAATTTTGGTAAGATTATTGGTACTTTTTGTGGTATATCCAATGGAATGTCATTTATGTCTTCTAGACTTGAGTCTAAGAATTTCGATAATCGCTTGCTGTATTCACTTTCTTCTTCATCTTCAATTACTGTGTCTAATATTTGAATTGCTAGTTGACAGTCGTGATTATCGTGATGTGTGTGATGATTGGCGTGTTCCTTGCTGGTTGATGGAACTTCGGATCTTAGTGATATGTGAATAAATTTTGGTTCTTCTTGTTCGATGTTGTTGGAAGTAATGGCTTCAATTTTTTGAGGTTCTTGAATTTCTTGAGGACCTTTCTCATTAATTTCTGTTCCTTCATGCTTAGCGATTTTGTTAGTATCATTAATATTATTTATGCGAGTGTGATGGTACCAAGCATATGGGAAGTACACAAAGAATCCTTCGTGTATTTAATAATTGTTAGTTAGTAATAAGTCATGCAAATGAAAGTTGAGAGTAGCTTACCTATTAACATCCAAATACCGAAGCGGATCCATGTGAAATAGTCAAGCATTAACATTAAATAAATATTGATGAATACACTAATAACTGGTAGGAATGGGACGAAGGGTACCTAAAAATTGAAGAAATATACATTGAAAATTAGTTAAATAATCTTATATGAATGATATTTAAGGGCCCCAGATACATTTGTCAACTATTTGGAAGTCATACAAAGCTTGGTGTACATTCAGACGTTATATTAACGCGTAATGAACTTCTAGTTGGAAGTCCTTTGTGTCGATCGAAAATCAAAGTCTCAATCTGCACAAGTTTTTCATGGTAGTCGAATGGCGGCAACATGAAATCCAATGGGCAATTTTCAAGCAATTAAACATGAAAATCGCCACTTGGACGCCATATGGCAACCACTTGGTTGGCATGAATAGTTTGTATCGATCGAAAGGTTAAACTCTTATCGATATCTTAAGTAAATTCAATGGACAGGTTTTATTTTGACTAATTGTATGTCTAGTTCTGATTTTGAATCATCATGATGTCACAATGATCCTTTCTAGAACTAAATATACAACTAGTTCCACAAATCCCATATACTCAGGACAGAGCTCATATATCAATTTGTCTTTATCTTTTCCTAATTAACAGACTCCGTTCCTTTACTCACCAGAAAAGGTTTCGTATTGCTGACAATATTTTGCTTAGGTTGAATTGATATCAGCAAGGCAAACAGGACTAACAACACAACCAAAACAGTCATTGACACAACCGCCCACATTTCTCCATTTGACACTGATTGCCATCCATATGTTAACAGTAATGATACCAAAAGTGATGCAAAGCAATAACTCAAAATCAGTATGCCAACAACTGTAGTGGATATTGTGTTTGGACGTGTTGATGAGTTCATTCGTATGAGCTGCAAGAAGAATCCTTTAACCGTGACATTATATCCAGGTCGTAATAAATTTGATGTCTCGATGTAATCACCGTTGTGAGTTGGAATTTGATCTGATTGTGCAAATCTACGATGGAAAAAATATGTATAAAATTAGAACTGGTGCTTATTGGCTGGATAAATATTGTGAACTAAAAATATATTTGCTAATATTTTCAACAAATTTACATTCTGCATTGTAATCTTAGAGAAAAAAACATTCGGAACGGAAATTTACCTCAAAATAATAATCGATATAGCAACAACTGTATATGCCAGTAACACGCCGATACTCAACATATTTACAAGTGCCGCAAGATCAAATAACCCGGCAAAGCAACTCGTCAAGAAAGCAGCACTTAAAGTTCCTATCACAGGTGTCTTAAACCTCTTTGAAATCACTCCAAATTCTTTAAAGAGCAGTCCATCCATAGACATGGCATATAGGATTCTAGGAAGTGGAAACATAGCACCAAATAGACTTGCTATAAGGCCAACGATTCCTCCAATTGTCACGATCCATTTTGGAATGAGAAGACCTTTGGCACCGAAGGCATGTGGCAGGGGAGCCTCTGCGTCCTAACAAGATACAACAATATTAAATTTTGTAGCTTTTTATCATTTTTTATCAGAATTTTGATCATTGAATAATATATATCACTTACCAACAAGTAATACGGCCACATAAGTGTCAACAATGAGACTCCAAAGTATGCCAGAAAGATAATAATCAGTGAATACATAATTGCCCTTGGAACTGTTTTTCTTGGATTTTCAACTTCCTCTCCCGTCGTAGCTATGCAATCAAATCCAACAAATCCAAAGAAGCATGTTGCTGCACCTTTAAGTGTTCCCGAAAATCCAAACGGAAAGAATCCGCCACTACCGGCTGCATGTCTATATTCTGGTGGAACATCAGCTGGATCAATTCTCCAGTAGTCAAAATTTGAATAAATCAGCACAACAATGACTACGAAGAACACAACAAAAAGATTCAAGACACAAAGGATATTATTCATTCCTGCAGACTTTCTTAGTCCAAATGCCAATGCAAATCCAAGCAAAAGTGGACCAGTAAATGCAAAAAAGTCAAAATATGTTGATAAAAAGTTTCCAGTATAAGTAATTGGCGCGATATGTCTAAAGCTATTCTTCATTGTGTCATTAATTATACTGTCGATATACAGACTCAATCCTTTTGCTATCGACGCAGATCCAATTATATATTCAAGTAATAAATTCCATCCGATAATAAATGCAATAAATTCACCGATAGCGACATAAGTAAAGACATAAGCTGAGCCACTTTTTGGCACACGTGATGCAAACTCGGCGTAACACAGACCTAGAAAATATATATAATCGTGAGTAATTCCATTATAATGTGATAATAAAGGTCGAATTAATTTGTATTAAAAGTTCAATGATTTACCGGCAAGAAATGATGCAGCGGCAGCTATTAAGAATGATAAGATAACACTCGGACCAGCTTCAAGTTTTGCAACGTGTCCGGCGAGTACATAAACTCCAACACCGAGCGTGGCACTCACACCTAATGCTGTCAAATCAAATGTGCCAAATAAGCGATTAAATTTTGATTCCTCGCAGTCGTGGACCGGCATTGGCTTCTTCCTGGTCATTATTTTCCAATAATTCACTTTCGACATTTTTTCTGGTTTTAATTGTTTCACAGCTCACTGATGACTAAAGATTAGTAATAATTGTTTTTTTGTACACTGCACATAAAATCCTCTCTCACTTTGCTCTGCTGAGCGTATACTCCTTATCAACTATAATAACAATAAACAATTATTGAACAAATACGGCAGTAGGTGTAATTTTTGATAAGATAACATTCAATGATTCAGACAGGGATTGCGAAATTGGAATGTTGTGAAAGAGATTGGAGTTGGGATGATATTAAGCATAGCACAAATTGGATAATCGAACAAAAATCCGATTTTAGATCGGTGTGACTCTGACTTGGTGTCAGATTCGGTAAAGCCCTGGCCTAATCCGGCATGTTACAAATCTCAGCCTGTTCTATTCGAAAAGTTTTTATTTGACTACTTGCATGTCCAGATCTGGAGATAACATTTGTCATCCCTAGCCCTAGCCTAATCCGGTATCACAAGAACTCATGGAAATACGCTGTAGATTGAGATAGTAATGCACTTGGCATCAACTTGGCATTGGTAATTAGCAAGCGGTAGCAAGCGATCGAGCTAACTTCAGAAGCAAACTAAGAGAGGCTATGGATCACAATTGATCTTTACGATCAGCGAAGTAAGTAAGTAAGTAAATCATTCTTCATGACAGAGAAACGCAGACATGTTACAGGATTATAAATCAATTTACCGATTATTTATATAATCAGGAAAATTCTTAATTTAGTGAATCTTACACAATCTAGCTCATGAAATTGTCAATTTAAATGTGCAACCTATGATCAACCTTACAAACAATATTTCTATCCATATTCCCATACTCAACTAATACAAAAATTGAAAACAAAAGGTCGAAACGACTGGATCACATAAAATTGATAAATACACATCAAACCGTGCTTCAATACATGTGTTTCCTAATCTCTTTTATTATTTTGTCAAAGAAAATCAATAAAGTTGCATTCGTCAACAATTTTTCGTTATTTTTGTTTCCCAATAAGCTTTATCTTTAAAAAAAGTTAAGCAGATATAGGGATTAAATGATAATTAATCCTTGTTTTAATTGCACAATATGGTGAATGACATTTTTGGTTGGAATTGAAATACTTTGAGTATTAGCTGAGTGAACAGAGCTTTGATTGACCAATTGTATGACTTGTTCAAAAGATGAGTAATGTCATCCAAGATGTCATCTCCAGAATTGGACATGCAAAAAGTCAAATAAAAACTTCCCGGATGGAACAGGCTGTGATTAATCGACTGTATGTCTGAAGTTATCTAAGGACAGATCCAGCATTCGACGAACTCTAAATGTTGCAATGTGCATTCGTGCGCCTTCGCCAAGGAAGTACGGAAGCAAATAAGTAAGTATGCCTCCTTGACACATCTTAGCATGTTTTGTAGAGGTCAAGATTTCAATTAGATCCGATGTTTCACTCAGAATTGTTTTCTCAAGTTAGCGTGATACATTAACTTAAAAGAAGAAGACTCCTTTACGATTCCTTCAAAATATGGATCCTAAAAAAGTCGGCTTCCATTTGGTTTTAATTAAAGATCTCTGATGGAGTCCTGAATGTCCATAATGAAGCCTTTTTCATTTGTGTGGATTGTTTAAGAAATATTTGAAGGGTTCGGTCAAGGGCTGCGTTTCCCGTATTTTAGATTCATAAATCTGCCATTTTCAGCTTTATCTTATAGTTCGTCCAAGGCTGCTGGTCAATAGTTTTAGACAAAATCTAAATATTTGCAGCATCTTACGACAAAGAGTTTTAGTTCAGATTCTTTCCTATTTATATAAACAGCTTCTCATAATTCTATTCAAAACGGCTCAAAACAATTGATTTCCTCTATGTAAATTGACGTCACAATTCAAAACATTTTATAAATAAGTTCATAAACTACAAATTAAACTACGCAGTATTAAAATTATTTTGATTGTAAAACGTCACATATAATCTCAGACAATCAGCAATCAAAATCAGAAGAGGAAAAATCATTGAACAAAAATGCTAATCCAATTTACAATTCTAAAAGTATTTCATGAACGCAATTAAATATAATTTAAAATATGGTAATTGATTGATAAGAAATTGTGTCACATTGTCAATCACAAGAATTTGTTTTCAGGAGTAAGTCAAGTTCGTTGAATTATCTCCGTTTTTCGGACTTATTTTTTGCTCTGAAGTGTCATGATCAAAAGAACAAGAAGATTTAGGTCAAGTGTTAGTAATTGTGTGAACTTTTTGACAGATTTTTGCGATTAGTTAGGTGTTTTTGCGAAAATAAAATATGTGAAGGAATTAAGCTCAATATCATTCTGATTGGAGAGGTCGGAATTTTTCTTGATTAAATTAATTGAAAAAATTATAAGTGCGAAGAACATGTGCACTGAAAAATTTAAGGAATTTGTGTGACTTAATTGAGATTATCTGGTATTTCGGGGTAAATTAGTATATTATTTGCTTAATTCTCTAATTAGGTTTTCTCAAGATTGCATGCCTGCAGCCTTGGACGAACTATAAGTTAAAGTCTAAAACTGCAGACTTGCGGTTAAAAAATGCTCTAAATAGATGAATGCATTGAGATAGTAAGAAACTATAGTTCAATTAAAATGGGCAAAAAAATTATTTCCGATCTTTTTGGAAAATTTCTTGTCAAAATCATCGTAATTCCACAATTAGTAATTAGAATTGTATAACAGAACAACAAGTTATCATACCATCGAGATTGGTTTCGGAAAAGGGGTTTAATCGATCACACGTTAAGGAAGCATGAAGGAGACCTTGACTGTCTAGCATTTTGTGAAGGAAAATAGGTAACGGATTAATAGCACAAGGAAAATCACTTTGTATACAACCGTAAAGAAAAAGCAAAGCAACCAAAAAAAGTATATCAGAAGGACCCGTCTTAGCCAGCAACAGAAGCCTATTTAACCGATTTTTTAACAAGCTGTGAGATCCAGTGGATCAACAGGAATATTTCTTAAGGTTTGATCAATAATTTGTAATTTGAATATTAAAACTCATAGAAAATGATTCTTAAACAAATAAGATCACTAACTCGGGAAGCAAACAGCACAGAATTGGCCAAAAATCTATTTCCAAGGTAGTTTGAAGCTGGATGAAGTTTGGTTTTCGGGTAAAGATCTAGTTTTGAAATTGATGCGTGCTCGAATTTCTAAAATATGTAGATGTATCTTTTTGTTGATTGAAAAACAATTAATTTACTTGCTCATTGCTTGTTAGGAATGATGCAAAACCTAAATCAATTTCATTTGTATTCTTAAGTTTGAAATCAGACACTAAACATTGAAAAATGCATTCAAGATCTCAATTATCTCTCATAAAAACAGGAAAAATATAAAAATCCATTTAAATTCTCAATTTCCCCCGTATGACTCATAAAACCTCAATAAAGAATCAATCGTCTACAAAATGATCATCAACGCACAAAGTATATGAAGATTCACAGACAATTTATAGATTAGGTCAATAATTATTTATGATTTTATTTTCTTCCCGATTCAAAACAATAAAAGCACGTGATGAGGATCACTTAATATGTAATTAATCACTGATTTAATCACCTTTTCTAAACGTGGACACTAACTATTGTCAATAGCTTTTTATTCACGGATGATGCAATTCTTGATTAATGTAATAAATCCTTGACTGAACTTGCAAGTTGATTTAATTGATTTCATTACTCAGCTTATTGTTTTGATTTGATAGTGACATACTTCACACTTGTCATATAAATCTACTTTTTTTCTTTTCTATGCGTCAACACCTCCTTTTTTTGCAATAATATAAAAAAATTGTCTTTCAGTCTTTAAAATTCGATCTTTTCGTTTAAACGACTCCGCGAATACTGATTGATTCCTCAATGTGCACTTAACTGATTAGATTTTGTGTTCAAATGAGCAATAGAGTTCTGAAGCCTATTTACTGATAAGTTTGTTTTGTATTCTCTCGTTTTTTTGTTGTTGTTATTTGATTCTCTCATTGAATTTAATTATCGTCTTGTTATCAATTGCGAATCGTGTGAGACAATTAGATGCCATTTGAAGCGCTTAAGTGTAAATCTATATAAAGAATGGACTTTTTTCAGGGTATGGAATGTTGAGTGTCGACTTGGTGTGAAAAATGAATTTTTATCTCAAATGAACAGTAAAGCAATAAAGCGATTGAACAGGTTATGTATAGTTCTAACGATTTTTTGTTTACTCGGGTATGAGTTCTTATGTCATTTTCGAGATTTTAATTTTGAACTAGATTTTTGTTATTGGATGTATTAGTTTTAATTACAAATTCACTACTCATGACATAAATAAGATTCTTACTTTTAATACTTAATTGCATGTTAATTTACTTAAAATGATACTGAACAGACATGTAGCATGCCAATCAGTATGCTAACTAAATTGATCATGCTCAGTTATATTGATTGAGTGTGCTCTCGCTTATTTAGGTGAGTATGTTCATTGTCTGTGAGGAAGTGATTATGAATGAATATATAAGATTGAGCTGTGATGCAGTTGCCAAGCATTGGAAGAATATTATGAAATTTTGCCAATATTAAGAATAGACATACTAATCGAAATTCCAGAAATTGACCATTCGATGAATAACAACCAGTTTTAAGCACACGTTTTCATTTAGATATTCGTGGAAAATTATCTTGGATCTCTTAAAAATGTGAAGAGATTCAATTTGTTTATCAACAAAAAATAAATAGTTTAAAATAGATTTATATGTTTTGACTGGCATTACTGGAAATGGCCTGTGAGGTAGGTGTCTGAAGAAATACATACAAATGTGGCTCAAGACTCTTTTTGGAAGTCTCCCGAAGTTCAAAATCCGTCGACAAATTCCCCAACTTTCCACATTGCATGACCCAGAGTATATCAAAGCAGTGCACCTAACTACAATCTGTGTATAGACACTCTTGCCACTGATATAATTTTTTATTTTGCCGAAGATTTAAGTCCAAATGATGATGAGTCCATGCATCATAATATCTGTCGCTAAGTAAACTTTTCTAAAGGTCACAAACAGAATCATTTGTTCCATTTTGCAACCGTCCCCATGCGAAGTTCAAGTTGACAAGGGTTCGAATTTTCAACCATTTACGCCTTCCAAGAGATTCATATACTCAATACAATTTTCTCTGTTCTGTATATTAAAAAAGATTAGTAAGAAATCTACGACAGGTTATAGATCACAATCGTTCTGTTCATCCAACACAGTTTGTAAGTATGTCACCTGATCCCAGACAAGTCTGAAGTCATCATTCAAAATAAAACAGAAAGAATTTCTTCTTTTTTAAAATATTAATCAGCTGATAATTTCGTTCAAGCATTAGTAACAACATTGTATGCATAACCCGCTATGATCTATAAAATCCAATTTTAAAAATAATTACTGAATTAAAATGTTTCATTTATCACATAATTCTCAACTTTTTATTCATATTTAATAATTTTTTTTTTTCGTTTAAATTTTAATGGCACACTCTTATATAAACATAATATATAATAAACATATATCAATTAAAATTTTATTCAGTGCTCAGTTTTGACTTTGTATGCTGATTTCCAAATATCAAACAGGCAGATGGTTGAGTGATATCTATAAAAGATTGCTAATGGCATCGATACATGAGTTATGATTACCCAAGCCCACGTTCCAAAAAATTCAAGATGTGTGGGTCGGAATGCGGCGTGGCCCTTAATTAATGTATTGATGAACCACATGGATATGTTAGCGACTAGAAGGAATGTAATAATTTGTCTTCCCGGTCTGAAATAATAAAAAAATTCATTAAAATTTAATTCAAAAATATCACGAAGATTACGTCGACTTTTTTGTTTATAAATAGAAGATTAGCGATTCATAATTACATATTGAGTGTGAAAATATGCGGAAGGTCGTCACTTGATTGTGATCGGCCTAATTTAAAATATTCGGCAAACATTTTTTGAAAGTCATATTTTGATAATTATTAATGAACATCTCATGGTGACACAGAATCTCGAAAAATCATTTGACGTAAAGTTATTGATAAGGTACGACTGAAAGAAGGTCTGTCTCTCGTGTGGTCGCAACAAGATTTGAATTAAGTGAGAAATTATTGAGAATAAGTGTGAGAATGTGCGGTTTTTTCTGAATTAGGTTGGTTTAGAATTCATGCTCGAAGCATGATTCCGAAGGCATTGAGATTCAGCAAATATCAGCCTGACGCTAAGGTCATGCTGGCCTGGGGACAATGTATTCTGATCCCGTATGAGTTTCATTCAAACGACATAACTGGAGATAACCGAAGAATACTCCGTTAATACTCATTAACTGTGGATGATTGGAAGGCCTCCATTGGTAAAGGTATTTAAATCCAAATTTTTATATGACAAGAGATCGCGCGGTAGGCCAATGAACTCTTGGAAGGAGTTCTGTCGATAGAGATAGTGTCATACTTGGAATTGACAATTGACAAGCGGTAGCAACCGATAGAGTCAGCTTCAGAAATCGACTGAGGGAGGCCATGAATCACACTTGATCTGTACGGCCAGGGAAGTAAGTAAGTAATTAACACCAAATGGCATTCGCCTTCATGTTGTGTCCAATTGACTTAAGAAGGCTCTGTCACGAAGCTTTTATGACTATGGTTATATACCCGAACAGGCAAGAAGCATGCTGATGAATATTTTCACTAAACAGAGCATGCTCAATCAATTTGATTAAATATATTCATGAGCAAGCTAATTTAAGTGAGTATGCTCAATGCTTGTTCGAGATGGCAGGATTATATTCTCAAATTTGCTTACTTTGTTCGATTCTGTTGAGCACCTCGACACCGTCTCCAGCATGCATTCAATACGAATAAAGTCTGGAGTGATACTTCAATTAAACTTAAGATTTCAGCCACGAGTCCTTCTCCGGAGCCTAAAAAGATGTAGATTTTGATCAATATAAATTCAATTAGGAACCTTACCGAGCGGACAATAATGCGCTATAACTAGTTGATGGCTAGTTAATGTTCCGTCACTTGACCTCAAAGTTCTTACGCATTACAGTCCACTCGAGTTAAACATATTAATTACCTGGCAAATCATCCTGAACTGCAAATACACTTCCCATAATACTGAACATTCCATAGACATAGACACCAAGACCAGCCAGCACAAGAAGAGTACAGTCAAGCTTTACTGAGTCGGCATGATGGTCTGAAATATCAAATCAATTCAAAATGATGGGGCGTGCTTTATTTAGTACACTAAAGCTAATAAATAAGTTTAATGAGAAAAGTAAGAGCTAGTGCCAACAAACAGCATCAATATTTAGTCTTACTTTAACTCATCAACTTCCTGATTATTAAGCCTTAACCTAAATACTTCTACCACTATTCACTTACCATTAGCTGATGGTCTATGGTATTTTAAGTCACGCATTTTAAAGAATGCCATCAAAACAGCACATCCAGTGACTGTATAAAGTAAAATTTCATAGTATGTAACTTCTTTAATTGCTAAATGAAGATAATCCTCTTTATCATGTAATACAAAGTACATAATAAGACTAATTATGGTTAATACGATAACAACAATTCCTGCAAACATTCCACGTTGTGCCTTACTGCAGTCAATTGAAAAATGATATGCATTTTTGTGTGGATGTGTTGCATTTCTTAATGAACTTTTTCGTGCTTTGTTAATTTCTGGAATTGACTTGACTTTCTTCCACATTTCAAATAGAATGACTGCACAAATCAATGAATACTCAATCGTGCATGGAAATAAGAATGGACTTGAGTTTTGGACTAGTGATCCCATAATGTTTGTTCGTTGACATTCTTGATATTTTTGTGTGACTTGGATTTGTACTGATCTTCTTACAATATCATGTACAGTTTCTGTTGCATTATGGACAGCATGAGTTAAGTTATGATTATCTGAAAGCTCGGCAAAATGTGCATCAGAACCATGACCTTCATGACTATGACTTTCATGTGATAAATGCCAAATTTCGTGTTTTGTTTCTTCAATCAAAGTATACAGCCATTCACATAAGTTTGTTGCGACCTTTAAATCAAAGAATTTCAATAAAGTTACTTGGAATAGCTTCAAAAATGTTAAAATACTCACCATATGCATCAATCCAAATCTTGATATGACCTTGTGACTTCCCATGTCCAAATCATTTGTGTTTAAGACTAAAATTAAAGATAAGATATTTTTAATGTCAATTTTGACAGTTGGAGACAATTTGTCTAGCTTACATATGAACTGAATTTGAACTATCGCCAAAAGCATACGGAATGATGGTTGTAGGAGGTTGAAAAGCTGTAATGGGTGATAAAGAATGGAATATTATTGGTTTTAGGATTGATTGTCATCAAAGCAACATTAATGTCCTAATTTAAGGACAATTAAATGTTAGCGACACAAATGAAGAAGGCTCTGTCTATATTACCCGAACAGGCAAAGAGCATGCTTTCATAGTACAGAGAAACCATTACAGTACTTATAAGAGGTCTCTTTGCCTGTTAGAACTTAGCATTCATCAAGATGCCACAAGGAGCCGGCAATCATTCAATGTCAATAATAGAGCTTTTGTGGAACCTTAAAGGATCTGTAGAAGAGCCTTAAAGGTTCTGTAATGAAGCCTTAAACAATCCACACCCAAACCTTCTTCATTTCTGACGCTTGGGGATCAACATTCTAGAAACTTCATTAGCTGTTATCAAGTGATTTTAAAACACATTTCATAGGGCTTATATAAGTCGTGCGCTATGTGGTTTTAAGCATGATCGATTGACTTTTTTAAACGATTAAAATTCTTGAAATCAACTGAACTTAATGAACAACATCTACGTAATTGAAAAATTAATTTAAACCTATAAACTTTGCAGCAAATGTCAATTGATCCTTATAAGCACATTTTCAATCTCAAGAATCCAAGACTAAATACTCACATTATTGCATACTGCATTTTCAGTGTTATTCATTTCGAAATATTGTCCCAATTCTAGCCCAGAATAAACCATAGTTCCAATACCAAAAGCAATAGCTCCAACTCTCAAGTAAAAGCTTCCAAAGTGCGGCGCTCGTTTCTTAGTCGCGTGATAGTCAGCATCTGATTTCGCGTCTATGTAAGGAATAGAATAGAGCTTGTTAGTAGATATTTTTCGATTTTTGGTTGCAAGAACTGGTCAAATTGAGCCCCAAGAAGACGTGATTCTGGGCTTAGGTCAGATTTTACTAAATCTGGGATCAGTTCCTTCACTTTTTCTACTCTATGTGTCAAGTTCAAATATCAATTCCGAATGGCACAAGGCTTGAACATGCCAGAATATTATCCCCAGATCAGAGCAATTGTGGTTTTGAATCTGATTCGGCAAAATCCGACTCCATTCTAAAGTCACGCTGGTCTGAAGACACTATTCTGACATGTTCAAGCCGTGTGCCATTCAAGAATGTTTGTAAGTTACAAATCTTACTCATCACAAACTAAAATTCACTACAACACTTACGATAGTCTTTTATAACACCTAACATAGCTCTGTTCTTCAATTGTGCAGCATAGATGAATACAACAAATGAAATACTAACAAAATACAGGTAAACATAAAATCCCTGATAGACTCCAGAGGGTATTCGTTGTGATAAAAGTTCAGTTATAGGTAAAGCGATTCCGATAATAACAACAATTTTTGCATATAATGCTGATAAAGCCGTCGATAAAGCATCACTAAAATGTTGGTATTTTTTTTGTGTTGCACGAGTTAGGGTGGTGAAATAGAACAAAATAGAGAAATAAAAAAAAAATCAATGACAATTATATGTAATGTAATTAATATCATATCTTATCACAGCTACTCACTTTCCAATTCTTCTATTTTTACGTCGTTGCTCAATAGCTTCTGGTTTATTTGCTGGATCATTTGGATCTTCATGTTTTGATCGAAATAGCATCAATGATGGCCGCCTTAATGCAGCCATTATTGTCGATGATCTTCGAGATGATAAAAATTCTTGTAAAATTTGAACTGATCCACGCCGTGAACTATTATGTGGATGCTTTTCGTCACCACTACCGTGATGTTCAGCAAAGTCAGGACTTAAATAATGTCGATTACGTCTGTTATTATTCGTCGTTATATTTTCTGAAGATGAATGTGGTGTTGGTACACGAGAATCATCAATTGAATGCAATAATTTGAGATTTTCTTTATTATCTGTTGGCGATTCTGGATTTTCACCTTCCTCAACAATCGACAATTGTGTTTGATACGGTTGTGTTGGCTTGTGATTTGTTAGCGCATCAACGTCACTACGAAAAGAAACACGATGAGTACGACTTGACTTTGTATTATTCATGTGATTTGATTTTAATATTTATTTATAAATGTGTAAAAAAAATGTATGCTTAAAAAATGTTCTCAGATGTTAATTGGCTATCACAAAAAAACGAAATGTAGACTTTTGTATTCGTTAACGACTCTTTTTATAGAGCAGCAAATATTTTTGTTGTGTGATATGATAAAAAAAAACTTTCAATAAATAAAAATGTCTAAACGTTTCGTTTACGATTTGTATGGCTGATTTTTCTAATGGATATGACGGAGTTGATAGTGTTCTTGGACTGGCTGACTAGGTTCTATTGACTTTGTGAACATTTTCATTGATGGAGCTCATTATAAATTAGAATTAATCTCCTAATCTGTAACAATTAACTTAATAAAGCATATTTAATTTACCATCACATGACCTGGTGGGTCTAGGATCCTAATCAAAAGCAAAACTATTATCATCGCTAATGCACCAAAATCTAGATTTGAGTTTATCAACTGCTCAAATATCTAGCACAGATCTAGCTTTTTGATAATTAGATAATTGACACATTTAGAAATTTTTGGAAGTTTTATTGTGTATTGTCATTATAAAGAATATGAACAAGGCAGATGACATAGATAAGATGAACGATAGTGTCCTGAAGACAGCGTGACTCTGACGTTTAATAAAATCTAGCATATGACAACAAGTGCATTTCGTGATTGCACGTGAGTTTTCCAAGACTCGACTTCGACAAAATTTCAAGACCGAGATCAAGACCTGGTAAAAGATCAAAACTACAAGGGAATTCTTCGAAATCTCGCTCTCAATAAATCACAAGAATCCTTAATTTTACATACAAATTAAAACTTGATTAGTATAAGAATTTGTAGAGAATGATGCACATACGCATGAAAGAACAAGTAAGATTACAGTTTAGACTAGTTACTAGGTTACAATCCCGGGATTCAATACATTTTAACCCACGGATTAATCCCGTGAAAACATACAATTCACTTTTAGGATAGAAAACACTACTAGTCACCACAGAACCGAAGAGTTCATTAATTTAGATGAGATCGATTTTGGCCTCCGTTATCCATGGCTTGGTACCGGATGAATTTTTAAAATTTATTTTTCATAGATCGCAAACTTCCGAGTGATTTTTGGTATTTTTCATGAAACTATAGAAACTAATGAAAGTAAGAGGTTTAATCCTCAAACTCTTCTTCTTCTTAAATACGGTTTTGGCTTGGTTATAAAAACAAAACTAGATTTTTTGAACCGGCAAACTAAAGAATTTTGTCTAAAGAGGGGGAGGATTTTGACTTCAACCCTATTTCCCGCTGAAATGTCCCTGACGTGGTACACACAATACTTATTGAAACTAAGGCGCCTAAAACATTTTTTCCTAGTTGTAAGCATCATCGTCATCACTTTAATTAAGATTAGATCTTTACCAGACTAGAAACATTGTTCACAAGATATTTCAGAAAAGAAGAAGTGATTTGATTGAACATTGTTTACCGATTATTTTAGAGACACAGATTACATCTCCTGTCGATTTCAAACTAAAAATGCGCCTTAACTGATCAACACCCAACAACATTTTCAAATTTATTTCGTCACCTATTCCGATATGATAACAAATAAATTATCAAACTAACTGCTTTTTAATTGCTCACAAATTACTCTGCGCACTGATTTATTTTCATTCTTACGCGATTGTTTACTCATTTTGATGTACCGCAGCTACTGTCAATAAATATCACAGTTAAGGATGATTGTCTGACTTTTTATCACTGAGTTCCTTCTCATATGAGTCTCGTTTTTTAGTCGTGACGTTTTAGTCACGATATTGTTACCAAGACTTTAAGAATTGATATAAAAGATTGTGGCTATTTTCGGACATTAACAACTTACATTGCCGATTGTTGAAGATTGTGATTTTCAAGAATTTTCACAAGAACTTCTGTCAATGCCTGACACATGCTCTCTGTCATTCAAACTTCAACGATTAATAACGATAAAACTGGTACTTTCATGAGTGAAAGAGAAATAATTGAAAATATACACACCGATGTTATTTTTATTGTCAATGTCGTGCCAAATAAAAATTTTCTAGCTACTAGCTACAAGATAATTGGTTGTAGTTGTTTAAACATGGCAGGTAACAAGTAGTAAAAAATATTGAGATTAGATTTAAAAAAGAGAGGTAAATTTTATTTTAAATAAACGGGCTTTTTGGAAAGAGTGAATAGAAATTTCTGTGGATTTTTTATGAATTTGAGATAGTTTCGTTGCTTATAAAGAGTTGTTTAGGACTAGATAACAACTAAACTGACCAATACACAAGACAACTTGTATCTAAGACTATTAATAGCTCTAGAAACGTCTAGAATGTCTAAAATACATCAAAATTATGCAATAAGTCACAAGCACATACTAAAATAGTGCAAAATGGATAGTCATTCAAATAATACGCGTCAGACTGACAAGCCTCCGATTTTGTGAAGAATTCGCTTTGAATTCACATCATATCAGAATCACGACGTCCTAGTGACGGATTTTGGATCAATTGATCGATTTGTGCTATTCAGACTAGTCAAAAGTTAATTTGTTCTTACTTTTGAAACTAATAATCAGAGCTCGAAGTAGATTTGAACTTTATATGGAGTCGAGTTGTCTCAATCCGAACTCCCGAACAGAATTATGTTGCAAACTGCATTTCTCGTCATAAAATGGGTCTAAATCAGCCATCAAGATACTGACAGAGCAATTTTCCGTACTGTTAAAACGGCGAGTTAGTGGTTCGTTAGCAATTATGCTGTGCTGTTCGGCAATGTTTCATTCAAAATCCAAGTCATTTTCAAGCTCTGAATTGACTTTTTGTCGTGAAATCACTCAATTCCTCAATAATATGTCTGAATATTCTTCAACTCAAACTATGCATCTATATTCTGAACCTGTCTACTTGTCTATATTCTGAACTTATGTTCTTGACTGAACAGTTTATAGTATTGTCTACATATCTTCAACAACTATCCCAAACATCCCATAACAAACCTCTACTTCCTCATTTTCTTATTCCACATCTCTTTTTACACAACTTTTTGTAACTTTACAGAACCAACTTATTTTCTCACAGACTGGCTTTACATATATACAAAAATATTTAAATAAGTTTCTTATCTTATCGCAACACATAAATGAAATAAATTAGTGTGTATGCACATGATTTTATTGCCATTGTGTTATGTTTATTTATGGTAGCTTCGCTTGTGCTTTCATCTCATTTTTTTATTATAATTTAATTAATTGTGAAACGTAAATTTTACTTATATTTCGTGTGTAGGTGTACACAGTACTGTGCACTCATTAATTTGTGTGGTGTTTTACTGGGAAATAACAACATTGTAGACATGCTTTATATTATATGAGAATTTTTTTGTGTTATGAGAAATTATGAATCAGTGTTTCTGTCTGCTTCTTTTGGGTGAATGGCATAGCGAATTGATAAATAGTCTAAAGTTCAAGAACTTGCTTGTGTTTATCAACATTATTACGGTAGGTTGGTTGACTGGGAATTTCTTGAGGTTGAATGAGGAATTATTAGGCAGATTTCGAGTATTTTTGTGGATAATATTAGGGGTGATTTGCATATTACGTAATTTCATTAATGGAGTTTTAAAAATTCAAATTATATTTATTATCCGTCATGCTGATAAGCTGCTTTTATAAAAAGGAAGTCAGAAGTATACAAAAGAGCATTCGCAAATTACGTTAAGCTTAGGATGGAGAGAAGACAAGGGTTGGTTCCTAAAATTTTGTTCTGAGCTTGAAGTCGACTCGAATTTTGTGATGAAAAAGTCAACTTAAGTTGACTCGGCATCCTATAAAATTCCTGTTATCTACAAGAAGTGAAATGCAGCACTTTAAATTTAGTTTATGGTTTGAAATGCTTGAGTAAATGTTGTGAATAAAATTTTAAGTTGAAAGGCATCCATGACATAAGTTTCTCGTCTCTATCTTCTTTAAAGTTCTTAAAACTTCGAGCTCTGATTTTGTTACGGAGCACTAACTATAGTTCATGATTTTGTTACAATGCATTACGATCGTCGAAGAGTAGTCTTAAAAAGCTATTTTTAATGTTACGTAATTAAAGAACTTTGAAATCCGCCAGTATACTTGGAACCATTTATCAGCTATTAGTTAGTCATTTTCACTAATTTGCTGTCACATGGTTCTAAGTATACTGCCAATCTTTAGCCATGGTAGCATCATTTGAATGATTGTCGATTGAGTTGCTAATTATTGTGTCTTTAATGCAAAGCTTGCAGTATTGCACTATCTTTGAATAATTACTGTGTCCTGAATTGCATAATTTTAATCGATTCATAATTCGACACCAGAGCAGCTCGAGTTAGCATGGTGCTGTATTCGGTTTGTATTCGGCCAAATTCAAAACCAAATCCAGTATCAAGTCAGAATCATTTTTGTCTTGGTCGGATTTTTGATCAATTGACCGTCGTGTTCAATTTAGTATACAGTAATTTTCCAAGGATGGTGTTTTGTTATTCAGGTCTTACATATATAAAACCCATCACACCCACTGTCCACCCTTAAACCAATAAAAATTTCACAACCGCATTGCTATCTATTCCACCAAAAAAAAACTAATTATCCAATAATTGCGGCAATTAATTGATATTGCTTATTTTTGTTGATATAAGCGAAATACTCATTGTCACTTTTATGATTTCGTTATTGTAATCTTTAAGCGATACTCCCGGACAAATCTGGTTCTTATCACTCAATTGATTAAAATTTTTTTTGTTCCTCATTTTCATTTACAAAATGTGGATCAAAAAAGTTTATTTTACAATTCTGTTGATAAGATAGTTGAAAATAATTCCAACTTAATGCCTGTCGATAATCAATTTAAAGGTAAAATTAAGTATCATTAAAAGTTGTCTTTAATTTATTTTTAAACCTTTGATGATTGCCTTTTAAAAGACTATTTTAAGCTATGTGAAATTGATAAATTGCATTTTTGAAGTGCGTCAAAGAAAATATTTTTTTCATTATGGATGCGACTGTCAACACGTTTTGATGACGATTTTACCTTGATTAGTCTAACTTATGATTAGATTAAATTTCTAATATTAATCCAAATGTCTGTAAGCACATGGATGTTGATAAACATTTCTATGTATTTTTAGTAAACAATCTGTAGCTTGTAGTTGGGATATTGGGGTTGAAAAACAAATTGACAGTCGGATTTTATTGATTTTTTTTTACTTTTTTGTTATCTAAATTGTTGCAATAAATTGACAATTAAATTCACATTAAGGAGTGATTATGGGATTTTTTTCCATATCATCATTTATTGCCACTTGTGATTGAGTGATGAGCCTCTTTTGATAGATCTTGTGCATTTTATATAAGCATTTGGGGTTATTCGTCAATAATGTTCATTAAAATTAAACTTGTGACTTTCAGTATCCTTGCTATATTTTTTGTTTGTCCGGTTTTCAACCCTCTAATATATATTTGTAGTTGTTGGACATCATTTGAGCATGATTCCTATTTTTATAGACTCTAAATTTAGCAAGAGCTCCTTAGATTTTGCTTGTAGTCAATGAACTCTAATATTAAACATCGTATCCGAGTGAGCAACCTTACATAATGTCCAGTAAATAACTAGACGACGGTCGACTAATCAGAAATTGTGAGGAACGTTCCAAATAAAATGTCTATAATTGATCGTAGGTCTAGTCATCAACTATACATTACGGCCTCACTCTTGTTAGCCTGATGATTCCAATAATTCTTAGCACGGAAGTTCCTCTTTTTTGGAAAGAATTTGATGAATTGAATTTTGACATTAAGTAGACATTATGTCAACAAGTTTGTTGTACTTTTATCTTGCATCCAGTTTTAAACAAGCTGTAACTGGTGTATAGATATTAAAAAATTACTCCCGAAAGATACACAGTGTAGGAAAAATGAAGAGTACTGTTCTCATGTCGGCGAGATTCTGACATAGAGTAGGATTTGGTCAAATTTGGTCCCACTCAAGAGAGACTTTGGTTTTTTTATACAATGTTTCATGAGCCAGATGCTATTATTATCAATTTTGCAATTTTTTCCAATCAAAAATCGCTTTAAACAATTTGAACTATTTTAACAATATTCTTTCCCAAGATCCTGGCTATTTTTCGATTTTTTACGCTTTTTGCTTTTCAGGTTCTTTTAAGTACTGTCCGATTTTTAGGATTGCGATCAGAAAGACAAGACGCAGCAGTTGGATATGTGACATTCTGTATTGTTGAGTCAACTTTTAAATGATGTAAGTTGAACTTGTATAAAATTTAAATTTAATTCAAATAAAATCAATTTTTAATCAACCGGAAAGAAGAGAAACAAATAGTAGAAGTCGCTGTTTTAGCCAGGAACAGAAACATCTTTAATAATCTTCAAAAAGGATTTTTGAGAATTTTTGAAAAATAAAATTTGAAATTATGTAAAAAATTCAAAACTCGACCGACTAGTCGGATAATCGATCCAAAATTGGGCATCAGGTCAGTGTGATTGTGACATGATTGACTTCTATTTAAGTAAATTTTAAAAAATTCTTTTTTTTTAATTTTTAAAATGCATAAAAAATTTTAAAAAACTAACAAATCCTAAACAAATGTTCCGTATAAAAATAGAGCACCGGATATTTAATATTTTTAAAATTCCGAATTAAATTCAATATTTTCTCAAAACTTTTCATTATTTACAAGCTCCCATTCTTTAGCGGACGCCAAATAACAAATATTTATCCACCTTACACATTAAACTTTTTTCTCACAAAGCACATAAAATGTTAAAATTCATGCAAAAATAAATGCTCACTCGATAACAATTTTCGGAGCTTGATTCCATATATTATTTTTAACAGGCGACATTTTTTATTCCAAACTTATTAGCAAGTCCTTCCTTGTCAATTAGCAAATTTATTTTTATTTATTTTTTTTTTCTTTTCCACCGACCAATTTTATTCGTTCTTCTGCCAACACTGGCTAAGAATGTACTGAATAAAGTTATCACGAGAGTTCGATCACTTATATTGAGTTTTTCGTGAGCATATAATATTTACACTCATACGATCTCAAGTGTTATTTTTATTTATTTTTTTTTTTGGCAATTTGATAACACAATTATATCGTAAAATAGAAACAATAAGAAATATTAGAGATAATTGAGTGCTATCGATCAAAATATTTCGATCGAATTAATTTTTGCTGTTAAAAATAAATTTATTCGGTATTTTTAATTTAAATCAATTTTTTAGACAGTTTTTCCGATTGACACGAATGGAAAAGGTTCCGTTATGGAATTTTTAAGATTCTTCTAAATTCAAATATAGACGGCTAACATTTGGTGTTAATAAATGAGCTTTTGCGGAGCTTTAAAAGCTTCGTGGCAGAGCCTTTTTCATTTATGTTGGTCGGGTTTATAAGATTTAAAATAATTTTTCACGAAAATTGAATTTTACTGTAAATTTTACTATTTTTTAAGGATTTTGATATTTTATAAAAATGAACTGATCAAAATTTATTGCAATTTTTATAAAATTTCTTTCTAATCAATTTGGATATAAATCATATGAATATATTTCAAAAATTGCTTGGCTTAAAAAGGCATAAATTAGTGTCCTCAGTATGAATTTATTAATGGCCCAATTTTATTGAAGGTAGCTTGAATTTTGCCGTAGAGTCTGATTGTTTAAAATCTGACCACATTTCAGAGTCAAGACAATCAAAGGACACTCGTGTTTAAATTGTAAAATTAAAAGTTATTGATCTTCCCTTTTAATGTTTGTTGGTCCCACCAAATAGAAAAGTTTAGTCTGTTTTTGAACTCCAATAAAAAAACATCATCGTGAATAACAAAATTTATTTGGAAATTGTTTAATACATGATTAACCATTATGTAAAATACTTCAACAATTTCGATCAAGAATTAAAATTCTTTACTAAACTTTGGAGAGTTTTATATTTTACTCAATTTTTATTGTTTGCAAGTTTAAATTCTACGTTAAATTAGCGGTTTCAAAGTTATGTTTCAAAATACTGTATACAAGTGGGACCGAAGTGTGTTTAACTCAACAACAAGTAATACACGTCCCTCTTAAGCCTTTCATTAATAAAATTAATTTTTATTTTCTAAAATACAAAATTTTGCTATTAAGAAAAGAAAACTTTTTCTTGGATATTAATGAATCTGAAGTAAAGTTGATACTATTCTAATTTGGAGGCCCTTCACTGTGGTTCGAACTTCAGTGGAGGCTTCCTTTTAGACTTTTGGACTTCCAAAGTCTGTGATTTCAGACTGGAGTTTTATCGTCGATTTCTCCCAGAGTGCGGCATCCTGAAAAATGTCTGTTATTTTTTTATTTAAATTACATTTTTCGTTAATTTTTTCAAATAATAAATTGCCGTTATGAAGAAATAACCGATTATTCCAAAACACATTCGCGAAATTTTCAATGTTTACAAAAATTGTTTTTGCTAATTTATGAACTAAACCACGATAAATCACATCAAGTGAATTGAATTAGGGTATTAGAAGCTCCAAAATTTGTAATAGAATGAGAGTTTCTGTTGAAAACTTCGTAAATTTTTATTTGATTACAAAATTTTTAACTGTCAAATTATTTTTAATTTTTCTAATGAAATATCGAATTTTGAGAAAAAATTCGACAATCAAATGTCGAATTTTCGATTTTCAGATAGCCGCACTCTGATTTCTCCAAACAAAATTCGAGTCGATTTCATGTCCTGGCAATTTTAAGTTGTTTTTAATGATTTTAACCAAGTTTTTAGTTTGTAAGCAATTCGTTTAGAAATGAAACTTTTCAAAAGTCGGGAATTTATAAGCAGTTTTCAATTCAAACAATGAAAATATTTCTAATCAAAAAATCAATTAACGACGGTAAAAACGACTATATTCTTCTACTATTTTCCAAAAAATTGTCCAAGTGTTTAGCAAATTTTTCAATTTATTATGATCAAAAAATTTCAAATAATTTTCCTTACTTCATATTTATCTAATTTCTCGATAAGTTCTTTTAATTTTGTTCTTTGTAATTTATAATTTTTTTTATTAAATTTCAAACAAAATTTTGAAATTTACCTATTAGCAAATTTACTATTATCAATTTCAAGTTCACAATTCTTCTGACTTTCTAAATATCTTGAATTAATTATTCTATCAAGTTCCTTAGAAGATATTTTCGAGTAAATTTGTTTTTCTCGCATTTTTTTGTCACTTTAATTGCAGTCACAACTTTAAATTGAACTTAATTCCGACGTCTTTAAATAATTACTATCATTCTTAATGCACAAATATTCACAAATGTGCCTTTTTTTTTATTCAAAAAATAGCCTTGCGAATGTTAAAGAACTAAAAGTGTATTGAGAATCCACATTACCTTTTATACGAATTCAAAGCGACTGAAAAGCGATTTGGAATCAATAAAGCGCTGTGATAAAAACTTATACACATTATCAACAATGTATTAGTTCGCTTCTTTATCATTAAAAAATTTTAACAGCGAGATAAGAGAAAGAGTGAGAGAAGAAAAGGAACAAAAAAATAATAATCAGCTTTAATTGCAGTTCCTTTCGTATAATTGAACTTTTTTTTCGCTCCATTACGTCGATAATTTAAAGTCCACAATGATGAATACTTTGTGTGTAGTGTAGTTTTATGTTTAGACACAATACCGAGTCACACAGGATTATCTTTAATCTGTTTATTGGTATTAATAGTTTTAAGCTTTTAATCTTATCATGTTTTTGGAAAAATCTTCCGAGAAACAAAATTCCACACTTGTACCGACACTTGAACTAACGAAAATAGCACAAATTGATTAATCTATCAAAAATCAGACACCCGACCGTCGGGACTATGACTTGGTGGAGGATTTGGTTTAAATTTGTCAGAGTCAGCTCGGCTTTGTGACGGATTTAGGAGCAATTAACCGTATTATGCTTTTCAGTTACTCATAACGGACAATGAGCATACTCACTTATAAGAGCATGCTCATAAATTTTCTCGACTAATATGACTGAGTATGTTCAATTTTGTGATCATATTCATGAGCATGCTGCATGTCTTGTCGGGTCCTTTTCTCACTGTTCTCTATTTTGATTCAAAAAGGCTGATTAGGATCCAAATTAAAAAATTTCAACAAAATTGTTGATTTCAAACCAATAAATGAGCCCATCCCCTAAAAACATTCCCATTCTATACAGATCGGCAATATAATACACAGTTTCCACATTCAAATTGTTTTAAATATACCCAAGACATTATATTCCCTCCATTCTATTCGACCGAATGCTCTAAAAATTAGCAAAGGAACTACAATTATAATTATCACATTGTTAAGAAAATTGAGACTGAATATCTTAATAAATTTATTGAATATCAGTCTTTAACGTGTTAATTTGTAAAGTAATTACATTTTTTCATTCTTTATTTATATGAATCGTGTTGCTTGATCGCACATTTACTTGGCTATTGTGGTTCTTTCATAAAAATGAGAAAGTGAAATGAGTTCAGATGAGATCATCTGTTTGTTGGAGATGCAGTATGGAATGCATAATTTTATTTTAGAATTTCGAATTGCAATTAAGCTTTTACTTTCATTTTTTTTCGGAATTTCAAAATATTTTAAAGTTTGATTCACAAAAAATCACAAAAATTAAAACTTGAAGATATCGAAATTAATTCTTTTTGTACTGAGAATATTAAAGGAACGTTCGAAAATTGTAGAACGTTAAAAAAAGCTTTTTTTGACTCTATTCTTCTACCGTACCGCTTTGTAAAAAAATTATGAACCAATATTTGTACTCCTCTATGAAAAGATTGATTTTTTTTTGTATTGTTTGAGCAATTTAGACATTCAAAACCCATAAATTGGCAAAGGATATACGATAATACTATTTTTTAACGCTCGAACCTACGTATAATGTAAAAATCAAGCAACGCCGTCGTTCCGGCTATACAAATGAAGAAAGTTCTTTCAAAGAGCTTTTAAGGCTATTTTATTAACACCAGCTCCATGTGGATGTCATATGGCACCTATTTTAATGTCACATGTAAGAAGTTTCTACTATGTGTTCGTAAAAGAACCTAATCAGAGTATTTAAAGATCTGTAGGAGAGTATTCTTCATTTGTGTTGTTCGAGGGATAAAGCCCTTGATAAAATAAAGGCACTTCAGATCTTCACGTTAAGCAGCTAATTTTAACTTATTCTGAATTTATCTTTTCGAAAATTGCTAACTTTATCAAAATCAATAAAAATTCCACAAATTAAAACAAAATTTCAATTTTGAACTACTCTCCCTAACAGGCAATGAGCATGATCAGATACGATATTTGTGATGATGAAATGGAGTTGTGATCATGATGAATTTTCATCATCACTCCATACATTATTTGATGACGGTACGGTACCGACGCGATCGCGCTTTTGTGATTATGATCACTGAACATGATCATTATTGCGTCTGATTACGATCATAACTTGTATGCAAGTGCAAACTTGCATGCAATTTTTTCACTTTCATAGTCACTGATCGTAATCAGACGCAATCATGATCATGATCAGTGATTGCGATCACTGAGCGTGATCAGTGATCATGATCACTTCGGGTTAGTGATCATGAAAAAACAAAAAAATTAATTAAGTTAACCAATTTTTTTTGGTGTTAGCTGAATTTTTTTAAGTATTTTTTTGTATGTGTGTTAGTAGAAATTATTAATTTTTTTTCTGAAAATTTTAAACTTAGAATTTTTTTTCGGTCACCCATCTTATTGCTGCGTTGCTTAACTTTCGAGATCTCACGTTTTTCCTTGAAGCCACCATCTGTAAATATATAATAATAAAAATATGGCAAAAGACATATTTAAATTATTATATTTTTTGATGATGCAAATTTCAAGAAGTAATGATACTTTATCACTTCGGATACCATTCGGGTTTTAATAGTTAACTTAATTAACTTTTTTACTTTTCATACTCACTGATCATGATCAGTGAACATAATCATGTGATTATGAAAAAAATAGGATTCGACAAATTTGTGATTCGTTAAAAATTATTATTCAATATGATAAAAAAAATTGAAGATGGAAATCAAATTTTCCTGAGTTTTTCATCCTAATTTCATTAAAATTCCGCGGAAAATGGATTTATTAAGATTTTCATTCCAATTTTTAAAAAACTACAAAACATTGCATTTTATAGGGTTTTCATTTGAACTTCTGAAAATTAAGGCGAAAAATCACTTTTTGAAGGGTTTTTATCCAAACATAGGAAAATCTTGGGATAATCGATATAAAAAATGAATTTTCAATCGTTTTTCATCCTAATGAAAATCTTGCGAAAATCTTTTCAAAAAATCACATTTTTTCAAGTTTTTTTAATGATAGTTCCTTGAAAATGACTTTCATTAATTAAATCTTTCTGGATCTTGCTTTAATGTCTTTCTGGATCTTGCATGGCCTTACTGGATCATGTTATTTGATTGAGAAAGTAGTTTTTTCCTTACTGGATCTTGATTTTAGTTCATGGAAGTAACTTTGACCTTACTGGATCTTGTTTTTAGTTCGTGGACATGACTTTGGACTTTCTGGATCTTAAAGTTACTTAAACGAACTAAAAACAAGATCTAGTCAGGTCAAAGTCATTTCTACAAACAAAACTCCAGATCAAGTAGAATCAAAGTCATTTCCACGAACTAAAATCAAGATCCAGTAAGGTCAAAGTCACTTCCAATTTCGTGAATTCACGCCAATTTTACGTATATGTTTCACGCCAAGTAATCTTCCCCCTGATTGAAGTGATCGTGCTCAGAACACATTTGATTATGTTCATTGATTACAATCAGTGAACATGGTCATATGACTTTGAAAAATTTCGAAAAGTTTTGGAAGTGATTATGCTCTGATTACGCTCACTAATTACAATCAGTGAACATGATCAACTTTCACGCTCATTGATTACAATCAGTGATCATGATAATTTAAAAATGAAAATTTCCAGTAGTGATTATGATAAGGTCGCATCAGATTGCGCTCATTGATCGCGATCAGTAAACATGCTCAGATATTTTTGGAGTGATCGTACTCAGATGACATCTGATTACGCTCAGTGACTATGTTCAGTGATTATGATACGGTGATGATAAAATTTTTTCAAAGTGATCACGATCAGATACGATAATGATTGTGATCACAAGTTGTGATCATGAAAAAACACTTTGTGATTGTAATGCGATTGCAATCACAAACTAGTGATCATGATCATTGCCTGTTAGGGTCTATTGATCACCTCTATTGGCTCTAAGAAAGATGTTAAGTATTAATACTATTAATAATTGTGAAATCAATACAGCAACGATGTCTAGTCAACCATTCAACACAAATCAATTCACTTATATAACTCACAGAATCAAAATTTGTTCTAAATTTAATTAAATATATTTAAAATTCATTGTCAACAAGCTCTTTTCTTTATATTCACAATGTTTTGTCCAATTTTAAACATTTAATTAGCACCATAAACGTAATAAAAAAAAAAATTGTATTTTTGGTATCACACGCTTCCATCAAAGATGAAAATTTATTCCAATTTAAATCAGATTTTATTAACATAAAGTCACGAATAAAATTTTACACATTGTTACAATTAACTCACCTGAACGATACTGATGATGATTTTTTGCCATGGTGTCTGTGATTGCTGCTGCTCATGCTTATTGCCTTATAGAACACTGAACTGCAAACAAAACTATGTACGAATTCACCTGTAAATGGAATTGAAGTGATGATTAGCTATAAAGGAATATATATTCACACATAGATTAAGTACAGTCAGTGTTATGTGCTGTAAATAAAATAATTCGAATATTTCTCTTTACACTAGGCTGTGTTGTGAGTAAATGACAAGTAAGTGTCAATTGAAAATCAGATTAAGTGTGTTGATGATCAATGTTGATTCTAGTATATACAGTTTGAGGCTTTACATGCTTTCTTGAATGACATTTTCCAAATTCTTCAAAAACAAATTTTAAGGAACAGATACATGCGTCAAATGAGCTAATTTGGGAGTGTATGATAGAAAATTCTATTAATTTCTTGATATCAATCATTTTTGACATTTTTGGGGCTTGTTTTAAGTAACAAAGGATTTTTTTCGTGGTTTCTGGCAAGAAAATTACTTTACTGTGAATTATTGAGTCTTAAGTGGAACGTGACGTCCGCACGTGAATAAACGTGAAAGCTTATGTGGTGAGTCAACTACGATTGATAATGAAGGAATTGGTATTTTGAGATCTAAGCTTGGAATTTAGTCGATTGATTGATAAAGCGGAAATTGATAAGAAGGAAGTCAAAGGTTGAATGGAGGTCTTAGTGTTGGGTTTTTTGAAATTTTAAAGACTTCCGAATTTCACCATTCGGTTAACTAATCCGAAATTCGGCATCAAACTAACCTAATTTTGACTTAAATCAGAGCCGGCGAATAAATTTGGTTTAAATCAGAGCCGACGTAATTCTTACTTGGTGTCAGATTTGGTTTAAGTCCGGCATCATGTCTGAGTCACGCTGGCACCAAACTATAGTCCCGAGCGCGAAGTCGACTCGAATGGAGTCGAGTTAACTTCAAATTCTTCTTTAGTCACTTCGGTCTGGATCAGATTTAAACCAAATCCGACACCAAATCAATGTCACACCAGTCTGGTTCTTGATTATGAATCAATTAACCGATTTGTGATATTCAGGACTACTTCTGGGTCTACAGAATCATCAATGCCAACGTTAAAAGTAATTAAAAATTGACGATTCAGATAAACTTAGTTGCAAATCCAAAAGCTTCACATAAATCATCAATTAAACTGTCTAATCTATTAATACTAAATCATAAGCATTCAGTTGCACGAGAATAGTATTAATATGGATGAATTATTGATGTAATATAATCCACATCAACAAGTTATACTAACTAATAGGATTAATATTAATTGACATGACTCATTTCTATCATTAAACATTCATGCGTGCAAATACATGTGCATATGAGAGTGAAGCTATCTCAAACTCACACTTGTCTCAATATGACGCGATAATAAGGCAAGTTTGTTGCAATTTTGTGAATTTAAAAGGTATGTCCGAGCAGCACAGCTCTGAGTGGACAAAAATATTGTAGAAATGGTCATCAATTGGACCTTAAGTTGCTATACACTAGTTGCAATGTATTTTTGACCACTCGGGAACATGTTTGCTGGATCATGATAGCAACAAAGCGAGAAATTGTTCTGATTGCACTGTTAAGGCTAATTTTGACCCAATTTCTCAATTGACCACATAATGCCGCTCGGGATAAGAATTAACTAAGTCAATAGACACCTAACTTTGATGCGGTTTTGATATACTTAATATAAACATGTCCACATGTCAGTTAAATAAATTCCAATAGTGTTCACATGTGTGTATAACTAGCGGTAAAACTATAAAGCATCATCAGCATCGAGACTCATTAGAAACTAGTTTAACAAAATTTTTGAGATAAAAATGTCATTGCATCAAATTTGCGTCACACGAGACATCGTGTAGGAAAACATTAATCAATCATTTTGTATAAAAAAAATCCACCTTTAAATAATTAATTGTTGATTTGTTTTTAAGCCTTCGAATGTCACTAATTCAATCAATCTAACGATCAAAATTTTAATTCCATGATTTTTTATGGATACAAATTGGAATTCTTTTTTTTTACTTTTTTGAAGAATTGTAATTGAATATTTATTTGACCAATCTATCACCCAATCAGATTTTCAAATATTTAAGATAACAGTAATTTTAGAATGATTAGTTCTTGAATGTAGGTTAAGATATGGTTGGTTTTTGGGTGGCTGTCTTGAGGATTTTAAAGGTTTTTGATCCTATATTCTGAACTTTTTCTTTCTAAACACGAATGGACAGGCCTTAATTTGACTATATGTATATCATGTTCTGAGGATGACTAATGTTGGCATGTGATGACGTACAACCACGTGAGGACATACCGTTAGTCAAATAAGAATCTTGATACGAATGTTAACAAAATGGAAGTAGTTTATGAGAATTTCTATATTTCACCGCAATTGTTGAATTTGGAGAAATTAATATAGGTTCGATTTTTTCATGCAAATTCGAGTCAACATTGAACTCTGTAATTCTGAGGACTTGATGATATCAATTTTATCAGGAATGCCATTAATAAACCAATCTTTTGATCGTTAAATTTGAAACTAACGAAAATTTCCTATATTCGATGTGTTGATAAGGATTGCGCCCTAGTAGTTCTCAATATTTCGAACTGAGAGAAGTTATCGTCTAAAGCTCTCTTTAGACGTTCTCTAAACAAGATAATGGGTCCCCGTACGTCCCAGCCAAGGTAGCAAATATAAAATAGTATAGATCTGGAGATTCCATGTCCAAAGAACCTCACTTAAGAATAATACAGAATATTTAGCAAATAACTTGAAAATTTAGAAAATGTAGTCAAATTTCTGAACGACATAAAGTAGCAGAAGTCTTTTTGGATTCTGAATCATGTGTAGCTTAAAAATGGAGCCTTATGTCACGCGGAGAAAGAGTCAAGAGCAAGATTTTTCGGAATATTTACACAATCATGAAATGGAATCAGCAAAACATACCAAACCAATAAATGGAAATTTCGTAACTTGAACCAGAGTTGGCAAGACTCAAATGTGGAGCGTCCTCCACTGGAATCCAACTTCCGTGGAGTTTGGAGTCCCGAAAAAGATTTGAGCCAGACTTCAATGGGTCTTTTGGGGACTATCTTTTTTTGAAGTCAGGAACTGAAGTTGCATTTTTGGACTTTTAAAGTCCAGAATCCTAAATTCGTGACAACTTTGCCTTGAACAAGCTATATATTCCTAATAATATATATTCTGACGTATTATCAACATGCCTCTAAATTGCCCACGTATTTGATACGCGTGACAATGAATTGGTATTATAAAAGCAATTACAACTTGATTAGAAACTAATTATTAGTTGTAAAAGATACATAATTTCAAATTGGACATAAGTTTCTCCTCATATATAAAAATATTTTGCCTTAAGTACATTGCAACTCTAATTCCGTTAAATGCCTACAGCAGCATTTCATTAAAATCCTATAATTCACAAAAAGACCCATAATGCGCTCCAAGATTCCATTCCCTACCCCAATCTTTTCAATCTTTCATTATTTTTGTTTACACCGAAAATAAAAACCGTTTAAAAAGCAATTATGTCTGATAAGAATTCCATATTTATCGCGATAATAGATTGTTATACCAAAAATTAAGTCGAGTGGATTCGTTTTCGCGGGTAATAAAGAGAATCAGCCTCTTCTTATTTAACTAAATGAGTAACTTCTTACCTTCACAAAATTTAACGGACGACTAAATAGATTGCAAAATGTATCTAACACTTTAATAGACATAAAATATAGATATTTTTTTTTTTTTGACACTTAATGTCATTATCAGCTGATAGATTATTGGTTGGAAATTATCAATGAAACACGATGACATGTATTCGGCATTCCTCTTTCGTCTACATTCTATTTACGATATATAAAAACTGCTCGTCTTCTTCTTTTGATGTCTTTTTTATTTCTTATCATCAAATTGGTAGTCTTCATAGCTTTATTTATCTATAAATCATGAAATTTAAGCTGATTGTCGGTTGATGGCTCTTTTAAGCTTAATGCTGACTTTTTCCCACGCATTTAAAACTGGATTTTAATTTAGAAATTTTATTTTGACATTTCTTAAAATAAATCACATCAGATAAGATACACGATCATGTACTTCATATCAATTTCAATTAATTGAAATGTTTGTAATGTCAATTTCTATTTTTTTGATGGTTTCTTATTTGGTCAGAGCTTTTCATGTGATGTAATAAGCTCTCGTTTCTAAGGTTCTTTTCTGTAATGAATTTAGTACAATAGAATCAGACGATTCATTATCGCAACATAATATATCATGTAATTGAAACATACACGAGATACAAACATGCTTTATGTCAATATTTGATGTCTAGAACTGATCAAAACTATCATTTTCTGAAGTTTTGTGAAGATATCAAAGAATAGTCGGGTTTTGTATGAAAAAGTCGACTAGACTTCATACAAACTACGACTCAACTTCAAACTCTGCATCAACTATTACAAAACTTAGCACATCTTCAATTTAATCAATCATGTCATGTCAAATTTGTCTGCAAAATTATACAAGCAATTTTAAAGAATTTTTGATTTGAAAATAAATTGCAATAGACATTTCTCTTGTTTTATCAATTAAAGTCACTGTTAAAATAATTTTTTAACATTTTATATGCTTATTTATTGTCAATCATTATTAATTATCAAAATCAATTGTCAAAACAACAAAATAAATGAAAATCTGAAAATGGCCGTTAAGAAATTTTTCCAAAAAATTCGTTACGAAAAAATTTCAATTTGCAGTTGCTCAGTTTTTGAATTTTTTTATGTCGTTGATTTTAGAGTTTTTGTAAGTCGTTAAGTTGATTAAATTAATTGTCTTTTCCTCATTAGACATAATTTTATCCCATCTTCAATTTATTATGATCATAATCACGCTAATTTCAGTCTATAATAATATTAATAAATCAACTATTGCTCAGTTTTTCAAAAGGGGTCCTCGATTTAAATATCTTCAACTCTAACCAAATTTCATACAACAATACAATTATTCAAAGCAAGGACCCCTTGTAAACAAACTCGTGAAATAAAAAATTGTAAAAATTATATAAATAAAGCTTTAAAATGGTTAAATTAAGTCCAGAATTAATTAATTCATGTATGCAGTTTATCAATCCATGCAGAGATCGTGAATTGGATCTTCGAGGTGAGAAATTTGATTGATTTCGTCAATTTTTGCGGTTTTTTTAGGTCAAATTGAGAAACTGGATTTTTTAATAAAATTATTCACTTATTTACAGGATATAAAATACCGGAAATACAAAATCTAGGAGCAACATTAGATCAATTTGATACAATAGACTTTTCCGACAATGATTTGAGGAAATTGGCGGGTTTTCCGTATTTGGGAAGAATTAAGCAGTTACTATTGAACAATAACAGAATAACGTAATTGAAAATATGCCTTTATATCCATTTGATTCAAATATAACTTCCATTTTTATTCTACAGGAGAATTGCTGATGATCTTCACGAAACCATTCCGAATCTTGAAAGCTTGATACTTACAGGAAATAATTTGCAGGAATTAGGAGATATTGATGGATTAGCAAAACTTCCGAAACTTACAGTCTTATCACTCCTTACAAATCCAATTGCCAGCAAGAAATACTATCGAGAATATCTTATCTACAAGTAAGTTCTGAATCTTTAATTTAACCCAATTTCCATTCAATAAGTAACCCTGGATCTTCCTATTTCAGACTTCCACACCTTCGCTTACTAGATTTTAAGAAAATAAAGATGAAGGAACGCGAGGAAAGTGTTGCATTCTTCAAGAGTAAAAAAGGCAAAGAGATCCAGCGAGAAATTCAGAAGAAGGCACGTCTTAGCATGGCAAACGACACTAACGCAGCTAAACCCAAGATTCAAGCAACAACAGCCGATATTCAAAAGATCCGTGAAGCTATTTCAAAAGCTAGTTCATTGCATGAAGTTGAGAGATTAACAAAAATGCTACAAAGTGGTCAAATCAGCAGTGAATTCTTAAATGATGATGATGAGCCAATGAACTAAAGCTTTAAGGTAAATTTTTGGATGATTGATAATTTTTTACTGATTATTTACTAATTTTTCTTCCTGAAAATAATCACAAAGTATAGCTCAATTATGAGCTGATAAGAATTATGATACAGAACATGATATAAAGAGTCTTAGCTTTTACATAATTTTTGTGTAATAATCGTCATTAAATTTTAAAAGCGATACTATTTGGTTGAAAAATAATAAACAGGAAGTTCAGAAGTTAATTAAAGTTTGTGTTAATTTGTAGATTTAGGTTTAATTTCAGAAGATAAATGCTGCGTACGTAAAGTACATTACGGATTACATACGTAAATTACAAAATACGTACGTAAACTGACAGCATTACGATTCACGTACGAAACAAAATTGTGTCTCTGCTAAACTATGTTGACTTAGTTTAAATTAACTGTTAAAAAATTGAATTTTAAGATTAATCCACATACCTCCAGCGTATCTTTAAATTACAATCCATGTCCTTATTGATCTCCATCATTTTAAGTCTGCAAAGTCAGTCAAAACATATTCAAACGGCTATTATTCCACAGGTATCTGTTTAAGTGTAACGAACTTTTATTTTTCAAATTTGTGTTGCTAAAAAAACCAAGGGTTGCTTTATTTATACTTTTTCTCATCGATTCAAGCTAAATTTAACTTTTTATGATTAAAAATAAAATAAAGGAGTTTAATTAATCAAATCATCATTTAGGCAGTTCCAAAGTAAGTAAAGCGCATGGAAAACTTCAAGAATTCCTCAATTTAAATGTATTTAGTTAAATTTACAACAATTACCTAATCACATCACATTTTTACAGAATCAAAAAAAGAAATATGGGTCAAACAGTATCAATAAGTGTTACAGCTGAGTCGGTAATAAAGTCACTAGATCAGACGGAAATACCTAAAAATCATCCGAAAATAAACAATATAAATCCCCAAGACATACCACCAGAATGTCCAATGCATCAAAAAAATCCAGCACCAAAAAAAGAAGAAAAAGTTGTAGTTTCCGAATGTCCGATTCAAGGAGGAGCCACAGATGTAAATCCATTAAATATGATGCCACCAGCTAATCAACAGCCATCACCTGGACAGCCATTTCCATTACCAACAGAAAGAGTAACATCATCGATTCCTCGAGCAGTTCCAAGTAAGGATATTAGATCCTGTAAGATCCTCAGACTAGATATTAACGTTAATTTATTATTTTTTAGGTCCAGAAGGCAAGACCCATTGGGAATATCCTAGTCAACAAATGTTCTGGAATGCTATGCTTCGTAAAGGCTGGAAATGGCAAAAGGAAGATCTTTCACCAAAGGATATGGACGATATAATTAAAATTCACAATGCAAATAATGAACAGGCATGGCAGGAAGTCTTAAAATGGGAAGCACTTCACGCTCGTGAATGTGGAAATCCAAAATTAAAGAGTTTTGGAGGCAAGGCAAAGGACTTTTCACCTCGTGCTAAGATTCGTAACTGGATGGGCTATGAATTACCATTTGATCGTCATGACTGGATTGTTGACAGATGCGGAAAGGACGTTCGTTATGTTATTGACTATTATGACGGTGGAATGGTTGATGAAAAGTACAAATTTGCTCTTCTTGATGTCAGGCCTGCAATGGATTCATTTGATAATGTTTGGGACAGAATGAAGGTTTGCTACATGCGATGGCGATTTGAATATCTCGAAGGATTTCTCTCAAAGCAAACCGATAAGAGTAATTAAGCTCTTGTAGTGTGTATTGATGAATTAAATTAGATTATAACATTTAAGGTCAGTTGAGAGGCATAAAATTTAGATGAATTTAACAGTCATGAAATTAATAATGCAACGTTCATTTAAGATTTAAAAATAAACTGAAATGAAATGAACTTTAACGGTTTTTTTATGGTTCAAAAACTTGAACTGTAAGAAAATGAAGTTCAAAATTCACTTGATTAATTAAATACATCTTAATCAAATTATTAATGAAATTGCAATGTATTTATGAACATTAAAGTGTTATAATTTAAAAGTGCTTTGGAATTTATATCTCTTAACGGTTCTTTGAAATTTAAAATTTAACGGTTTTGAAAAATTTGAAATTTTCCGCCAAAAGTTAACTACATTTTGGACTTAAATCTAGAAATCATTAATTAACGCAAGTTTAATTCATGCATAATAGCTTTAATTATTCAAAAAACAATCAATATTCCACACCATAATCAAAACAATCTATAATGATACATCACATCAAATTTTCTGTACAGAAGATTACCCAACTTCAGGATAGACCTTCCAATAAATTATAAAACCAGATAAAACTTGTCCATCCAATGCTATAAAGATTTCAATTCTGTAGACTCCATCCTGTAAATGTGGTGGAAAATTTTGAATATCTCCGACGTAATTTTCAATCTTATAGACCCCGCCAGGGAAAATGTGTTCATCATCGTTATCCTCAAATGCAGGAAGATTGGAATATGGACATACATCAGGCTGAATATGTGGAATGTAGATTTTTTTTAAAAATTCCGAAACTTTTTGTGGTGGAGTTTTGAAGGATGTCAATTCCCACTGGTTATTTCCTAATTTACTACGCCAGCAGTAAGCTTCAACAGTCCATGAGTCGTTAAAGTCACCGTTTATTGTAAATTCTCCGTCAGCCACATAGACTAAGGGTTTGGATCTATTAGGTATAGGCTGATAAAAGCAGTAATAATACTTACAGGTTCTGTTGTAGCGCTTAACCTTCAATCCTTGAAATACAACATAGTCAGTCTCGTTCATTGGCAATACTTTCTGAAGTTCCAAATCATATTTATGACCAGATGATTCTTGGACCATTGCTGAAATTTTGCAAACAATTGCACAAAACAGAACAATAGAACCGACTACTTTCAACATTTTTTTTTTGTGATTTATTGTTTTAGACCTCGAAACTTTACTGATTGAAATTGAGTGAAAGTTGGCTGTTTTATAGGAAAAATTGCTAATTATTGGGATATAATCATGAAAGTATTGATGATAAAGATAACGAAATTAATTGAAAAAAAGATGTTAATCAGTGCTAATAAACAGTTTAATGAGGTTTTAATATCTTTATTTGACACAAAATCTTGCATAATTCTGACCCATCGACGGGAAATTGAGTTTAATTAAAGGGCATTCAAATTAGCAACTTAATTTTATGCTTTGTAATGCCTTGATATTTGATATGAGATTGTACATCATTGTAACTATCCCGCGGAAATTCGAGAAATTTTGGGAATTTGTTGCAACTTTTAAAATATTTTTGAATTTGTCAAGCGAAATCAGTTTGAATTTTGAAAAACCGTTAGAATGAATTTCCAATAATAGATCATAGAAGGCTTCTTATTTAATAAAATTAAATAATTAACAAAAAAAAAAAACACCTTTCGGCCCAAAATCCCTCAAAATTATGTCAGTTGCCCTCCGAAAATGTCTGTTGGAACCTAAATCACTAGTTAAGATCGCAGCAATCCAATCAACAAAATTTTCAACACACGAATCAAACCACAGACAAATCCCAAAGTGCAGCTACGTTCTAGCACCAACGCAATGGCTCAAAAATAAGATAAACTTTCAACGACTCAAGCTACATGACAGAGATTTTAATGAAAAGGAATTCTTATTTGGTGCTAAGCAGGTAAATGTGAATGGCTTGGGGATTAAAAAGTCAATAGACATCCTACACCGAGACAGTCTTGTTTACACATCCTTTAAAACTTGTTTTTCATTCATGAATCTTTACATCCACAACTTTATTGACTTCAGGCAGCTCTAGTAATCCTTGACATAGCTCGAACACGCAATTCCGCTCAACTGGCAAGAGTATCAACACTTCGCGGTTTTACCAAAATCTTCAAAGACATGCTTGCATCTCAAAATGATCCAAGAAGGAAGCTCCTTTACTTTACTGACCGCGACATCCAAAAAATCATCACAACTGATGTTCAAATTGCAGAATCAGATGCAAAATTTATGTGCCTTATTGAGGTCTTTTTCGTTTGTGTAAAGTACCTCGATGACGTCATCAAATTGTATGAAGTATCAAATCCAAATATTAGTCTGAAAATTTATCAAGACATAAAGGATGTTGAAAGATTAATGAAAAAGAAGAATTACAATAAAAAGTCACAAGTTCCAACAGAAGAGAAATTGCTAGTCACTGAAGGATACTTCCAATTGTTCACTAGCTATTCAAAGGAACAGCAACTTGATGAGAAAAAGAATGAATGGAAAATTGATCATTTCAAGATTTCGGAGTTTAATATTGTTCATGTTAATGGAAATGCAGAGAAATAGTGAGGATTTATGAGGATATGGAAGGGGATTGATAAGTATAATAAAAAGAACTTCCTTATGGATTAAAGTAAAGGATTATGTTTATTGTTTGAAGTTATAAAACAGTCCAAAATGTTAACATGAAAGGGTCAACAACTATAAAAGGGGAAAATCAACTAATTAAAGTTGCAAATATAATTTGAATATTTAATGACAGTTGAGATGTTCTAAATAGAGAATCTGAAATTTCAAGAAAGCCTTGATAAGAAGTCGACTAGAGTTGACTCGACTCGACTCAAATCAAGTTGACTTCGAGCCCTTTATGTCAACTCCACTTCGAGCTCTGACCTTGACTGCTCTAAAAAATAAAACTAAGCTCCATTTTTATTACAATTTCAAATCAACTACACCGCTTTATTCAGTCTATCAACTCTCAAATGCATCGATCGACATTTCCTGATGATAATCTCCTCCTGAATTTGTGGAATTTGATGAGAAATTTGACAGATATTCCCAACACTAGGTGAACAATTCAATCTCAATTTCCGTAGATTCTGTTGAACTCCATATTCATGCTTCATAGCTTTCACAAGCTTCCTCAAATGTTCATTACTTTTAGTCATTTCCTCCTTGTAATTCTTCAGCATTAAGCAATCAGCTTTAATTATTGACAATTTTCTACAAAATTGATCCACAAGAAGTTCATTGATCTGAAGTTTGTCGCCTGGATGTGAAGATGCATGCGATGGATATTTTGCTGATAATGTATTTTCATCCGTAAATTGGCTGTCAACAATTTTATCGTTGGCTGAATAATAAGCATTAAAATCCGGACTGCTATAAACATGTAAAAAACTCAATGGATTGTTTTCTGAGTTATTTTCAGCATTGGAAGTTCCTTTATGTCCAATCTCTCTATTGTTTGAGTCTATAGAACTTTTTAAACAGCTTTGACTATTAATAGCATCGCATTGAAGCTTATTATTGTTGAGGAATGCTGAATTTTGGCCTTCAAAGTCTGTTAAAATTGATGAATTTCGGATACTAAAATTTAAGCTTTTTTCAGAGAGCTTTCTGGAAAAGCTTTTGAGATTGTCAGAGTTATTGGAATAGTCAACAGGCTGATCAAAGAACCTAATTCTGTCCTGAATGGTTTCATACTTTCCGCAAACCTTGAACAGCATTGAAATATTTTCGACAGTTTTGAGCTTTTTTTGCAGATATTTTGAAACTTTTGGAGTAAGCTTTGAAAGAGCTTTTAATTTTGCATTGTCCTGATTTTGAGCATTTTTCTCAATAAGCTTTAAGTTTCTGTAGGATCTCACTAAATAGTCATAGTAGTTGCTATGCTTTAATACCTCTTCCTTCCATATTATCTGCTTGTCCTCCAACAAGTTCTCTAGTCTAAAAACATCAAATTTAGCTTTGTCAGCTGACCTATCAAGTTCCTCAATCTCTGCTTGAATTTCAATGTATTTCTTTAATGTTGCTTGATATCGATCATTTCGTTCCTTTGGCCACATCCACATAAATGATTGATAAATGTCATTCAGTTCCTTAATAATTTTCTGCTCAAATTCAGCTTGCTTCTTGTTAATTCTTTCGTTGAAGATGACTGTGTTTGCTCTGACAGCAATTTTATCGTCTATTAATTTCTCTGTCTGACTGTTTAAGCTTGCTTTCAATTGCGATACAAATTCGTGAGCATAATTCTCATAATTTCTCTTGCCTTCATACAAAAGTCTCTCCCAAACTATTTTTTGAGCATAAAAGTCATCGACGAGATTCTTTCGTTCAACATCGAATAAGTTTTGTAATGCATTTTGAAATAAATGGAATAAATCTGTGTGGAATTGGATTGTTAATGACTTATGTGATAAATCAGCTAAATTAGCAGTCAAGTTCACCTTTTATGTACTTTATCAATTCAGCCTGAGCAATTTGTGCATGTGTAAGATGATCGAATAAATGCTCGCGATCTGTCTGGATATTTTCAATTTTATTATCTACATTGGCAACTTGTTGATGCGACCATTGGATTGCTGCACTTTTTGCTACTGCCAAGCTGTCGATTTTGATATTTTTGGCTGTTTTAAGCAGCGGTTTTTCACTTCTGTTGTGAGATAATTTTGCAAAATTTACTTCTCTTTCTATTTGATCTCGAAGAATTTTCTGTTGCTTTTCTAATTTTAATGCTTTTTTCTCTTCATCAGTCAGTTTTTCCTTCTTTTTTGGCTTTTCTTCTGTTTTTGGTGCCATTTTATGTCGAAATTTATTGGATATTAAATTAAATAATTTGTAAATAAAGCAATTGCCAATTTGAATTTATAAGTTAACTGAGATCAATTTCGGGTACTTGGAATTTTAAAATTATATCAAATTAAATTAAGGTACTGATGTCATTTTTTGGTACATTGTAAAAAAATTAGAATGTGAATGACAATTTATGAATTTATCTTGAAATTTGTCATTTGCTTAATATGCAATTTAAGAGTTATATCAAAGTTATATACATTTACGGTGCTGAATCAACTAACCAGGTTTGATTGATGCTAATCATTCTTCTGAATATTCTCAATATTTGTTTTAGTAATGACCAGGTTACTGACTCATACTAGAATTCGGAGTGTAAACAATGCTCGTATCGGATTGAGACTAAACAGTAGGATTTCCCAAATTCACGGTTCAGACAAATTGTTAAGACTGAGACTGGGACCGAGACTACAAAGGAGCTTTTTAAATCTCAACACCCATGACAAGATACACACATGAAGTTCGACAGAAGCCAACCATAATAACCAAGCTGTATTAATCTTATTGATAGCTGAAAGCTTAGTTACAACTTACTGACTATGATATGAGCCTTGATTTTATTCGATTTCATTGAATTCGACTCCTTACCAGACTTAGACTTTACGCTGAATGTTACCTATAGTCCAAAGAGAGACAAGTGAAGAAGGATCAACCAGGAACCTTTAAGGCTCAACCTCGCTCAAACAAAATTGCTTTATTAACACGGAATGGATCCATTTGCTCAATTAACTTTCAAATAATTATTAGAGATTTTAATTACTGCATTTTCAATCGCAGCTGATTCAAACTTCATCATATTTACTTAACAACGGAATCTCATTTATAAGTCTCTAAAATATTAATGAATCATCAATTAATCAATGCTCAATCCCTTATAGTCTACCAAATAATATTTCAGACATCAAAGTGCATAAAGGTTACGAACTTGTCTCATAATATCACGGATCCTTACGTTAACCAAACTGTAAATTTAATAAGCATCAAAAGTCATGATGCTCACTCCTAATCAATCAGAAATGTGATTCAAAAAATGCCTTTCAGCGATAATGTCATCTTGATTGATGAGTGGATTTACGTTTATGAGTATCGTTAGATAATTGAGTATTTGATTCAGGCACTGAAATCGATGCTTTTGTGGATATTCAAAATATTGTATCAAATTTTATTGTTGATAATTTGTGTGCAGCATAAGGAACCTTCTAAGAATTGAGAATCTGTCATAGTAAGCTTTGAATCCTGAGTGAAAATTTTCAGTGCAAATATTTTGTTTATTAAAATCAATCACAAAACCTCATTAAAAAGGCAGTCTACCTTGACGACTAAACAATAGCAATAACCTGTTATGGATAAATGTCAAAGATGTCAGAAATACTGTACAGTGAATCCCAAACCTTTCTCTTCACGATAGCGAAATGGCATACAAATTAAGAAGAATTCAAGGTCATGAAGAGCTCAATAATAATCAGTCAAGTGATATTATTTATTTGCTGTTTATGAAGGTTAGTGGCTTCACAAACAATATAAATTAAGGCAATTAAATAATAAAGATTATTTTCTTATTGCTCAATATTTTTTTACTTTTATCACTGATGAACAGTTACCTAATGTAATATTCTAAATTAGCTCATCATAAAGATAGATATGAACGTTGTAAATAATATGCCTAATGTCCTTAGGAGAAGTTGTTGGAATTTTGGTTGTGACCGAGTATGACTTCATAAATGGAAATGTTCATAGCAGGCAAAGAGTATGCTTTCATGATACAGGAAGACCACTTCGGTACCTAAAAGCGGTTTTACTGCCTGTTAGGGTGAACAATGAGCTGCAATACTAAGCTAGTGATATGGGTCTACCATTCACGAGATTGTGTAGAAAGACTCTTAGTCTATCCTTCAACACATCCTTCTTTTCGCAAGGTAAAAATTAATTAGATAAAAAGGAGTCAAAAATTAATTGTAGTTAGCTGTCAGCAAGCCTTAGTCAATGACAGAGATGCACACATCGAGAAATTCAGTCTTCTGCTAATCAAACCTGAAGAAGGGCGTAGACAGAAATTTTTTGAAGGAAGTGGAAGGAAGGTTTTGAAATTTTGTTTGAAATATACTCAGACACGAACAAATTAAAGAATTTTATCCTAAATCTGCTTCCTCCTCTTGGATGTCCTTTGCTTCTGGTCATCTCAGCTTCCATTAATTCCTAAAATTAATAAAGTAACTTAATGAAAATTGAAATAATGTTTAGAAGATTTAGGTTTAAGGTTACCATTTGAATTCTGACAATATTACTCACAAGGATCAACCATAAGTTACACAATATATTTATAGCCATAAACTTGAGAGATAACACAAAGAAAATAAAACTTTAACCGATGTGTGGGATATGCTAATGGCTCAATAAACGATTATTATTATTATCAAACAATAATATCCTTAAATATTGCTACATATTTATTTGTTAATTAATGCCAACTGTTGTATTTTAATTAGATTCTATGGATATTGCGTAAAAATTCTGTGAAATTCAATGCGACATAAAAAAGGATCAAAATCAGCCGCCATGTTGGGCTTCAGGACAACTTCATGTCTTACCTTTAATACAGTTTCCTAGCTGATACGCTGTGCGCCTCGAGAATGTTTAGGGTTAATTTTCATCAAATTTGCAATTTTGAATATCTTTGAAGAATTTGTTGAAAATGAATTAGCTCAAACATTTAAGTTGCCAACAGTGTACTGAATAAGAAGTTGAATAATAAATAAGAATTATTAAAGAGAACCAAATGAAATTTGAGTGACCTTTCTCAATCTTATGATTCACATAACCTTGACCAAAACAAATCTAAGAAAATCAATCAATTTTGTCAATATTAAGGCATATTGATATGTGATTGCTTCTGATGACAATTCTAAGAAATCCTTTATGATTAAAACCTCCCCAACAATTGCCGCTAGGGATTTATTCATGCATAAAATACTCAATCCATAAATATTTTCTCTCAATTCAGATTTACTTTAACAAGCAAATTGTTTTGGAAGCATTTATCACTTGATGCGTTATCATAACTTTTGATGGCCATTGAGTAAAAGTATGGAAATTTAAAAATAGAAGCAAACTTGTTCCATCAAAATGTAATGCTGCAAATAGACTAGCTGTAAGCTCCCATGAATGACTGTTACATTAGCAAGATTCACTTCATCCTTCTCCATCCGATATGGTTCGTTTCAATATTGCTGAAGCATTCGATAATGCTAAATATGAATGAAAAATATTCAGACATGATATCAGACAAGCTATAAATAATTGACACTGTTTTTAACACTTTAAAAACTTTAATTATCTCACCTTTGATTAATGAATGAAAAACGTGCATTTTATGTATTTTTATTGTTGTTATTGAATTTGTTAGATATTCATTTTGTGATAACGACACTTATAAGTGCTATTATATGCCAATCTACCTTATCAGCTGCAACAAGATTTATTACAAATTTTACGAATTAATAAAACAAATTTCCTTTGGATAATCTCAAATAAATTTATGGGAATTTCCATTTATTGAGTTCTAAGAATTTCGCATTGCTCGAGCGAGAAATGGCAAAAATTGAGCGGTACTTAGCCATCAGGGCGGTATTTTGCCGTGTTAACGATAAAATGCGAGGTTTTGATAACAACACGGTAACCTTGCAAATAAATTGTGATTTTCAGATTAGAACAGTGGTGAACAACCTTTTATTGTTCACAGCACACCTTGATGATAAGACTCGAGCGAAAGCACACATGGCTTACAGAATTTCCGAAAATTTTAGTCGCTTCACTTGTGTGTCGCGGCACATAGGTTGCTCACCACTGACTTAGAGTGCAAAATTCCTCTCTCTTTTACTGACATCATTTACGAATGATCCCAAAAAGGGACTTCTTAATCTTATCATAACTTTAGAAAATTATTTGAATGATTACCAAGAACATTGAGTTTTTATTCCCAAGGTTGTTTCTCAAGAGACTTACGACTTACTCGGAAAATATAAAAATACGTTCAATACAAATACTCTTCAAAATTTCTTAAGAATAAACTTTTCATATTTTTATTATAACAATTTTTTAGCTTTCTTTAAGCTGTACTTTTTAAGAAATTAATTTCAAAAGTAATTCAAGAATTTAGTCAATTTTGTTATTTCAAAATTTATTATTATTTTTTTTGAATAATAAAAGAACAGGTGAAGAACCCGCCTTTAGATATCTTAGTGGTATTTCTGTACAATAAAAGCATGCTTTTTGTCTGTTAACGAATATATCAGACCCTCGCAGCAATTTAAAACTAATTTTGAATGAATTTGTGAGGAAAACGGACCGAAAATTGCTCTAAACTGCACAAGAATGCCCGGATTTTGGGAATATTCCTATCAATTTCTTTCAGAAAATGAATTCCAAAATCAAAAATCTTCCAATTTTCCGAACAAAAATGAAAGATTGTGAATGACATTTTCAGCCCAAATTCCTAAAAATTCCGTAAAAAATTTGGAAGATTTTAGGTTAAAAAAAGTTTCTGATTAAAACTAGGGTTTCTGGAAGCGGTTTTCCGAAAACCGCAAAACCGCACTTTTTGACCCTAAAATGCGATTTTTTAAAAACCGCGGTTTTGAAAGAAAAAACCGCAGTTTTAGAACTCAAATTCCTAAAAATTCCGTAAAAAATTTGGAAGATTTTAGATTTAATATTTTTATGTTAAAAAAAAAAAATTTCATACATTTGTATGAAAATTGAAAACCGCAAAAAACCGCAAAACTGCGGTTTTTGAAATTTTGTTTCTGATTAAAACTGATCAAAACTTTCAGGAATATCCTTGAAATACCGCCAATGTCGTGCAGTTAAGGCAATTTCCACCCAGTTTTATTCACAAATTCCTTTGCTACGAGGAAAGTGATTTCATTATAAATCCTGCATAGAAAAGTATTTGAACTCGAATGTCACTTTTGTTTATTTCCTTCCTTACCAAACTTCTTCGATGAAACCAAAATTTTAATAAAAATTCAATAGCCATCCATAAAACGTAACTTTTCTTCTTAAATTCAATTAAATAAAAGAAGTAATAAAGCAGAGAAAACCTATATTTAAATAGAAAATACCTTCACAAGGACGAAGCAGATCAAGTCTCAATTTTCTCATGAAATTCTACCTTAAAAAAATATCAAGATTTGAATTTCATGAAATGAATTTAATTTGCGATGAGATTCTTAAATTTACCAAGGAAATTTATATAAAAACGGAAGCAATTATCATCATTTAACCAATAAAATCCCACATATCTTGTTACATAATTCCAAAAATTAATTAATATACAGAAAAACTATAAAGGAATTAATTAACAACAAGTTTCACTACCAACTATATTAATAATTATACGACCATCCATCCACATTGTCTGATAATTAATATTTTACCTCGACCATAACTTAATTGTCCCGCCTATAAATTTTCAAATGTCACACTTGTTGCAAAACAAATTATTGCCTAATTTTTCAAATTTACATCACGTGCTGAAAATTAGAACATTTTTTATTCTCTTTCATGTCCAACAATTATTTGCAAAACAAAGGCACAGATTTTGTTTACTGTTGATTTCCATAACACCGCAATTGAGTCATCGAGAGAGCTTTTTGTGACTATAAAATAATTCCTCACACACCCACACAGCTACACACACACACTCACACATTCTAGTGCTTTAGGATCTCGAGCTCTTTCACATTTTCACAACTCCACACATCAAATTTGTGTATTTTTTTTTTCTCCATTCCTTCTGCTTTCATTCTCGCAATTCAGTTGCGACTTGAGCGTTGAACACAACAGTCGCGAATTACAAATTATCTCGTGGATTAATATTTTTACAAAACAGCTTTTGTGACAGAAAAGAAAAACAATTGAAATTTGTTAGTAATTTTCAAGTGCTAGTTTCGATTCGTGATGACTTAGTAGTTAAGTTGTGACTGTACAAAAACTCAAAATCATTAATAAATTGATTGCCTGTCAATTTAAAGTTTCATTATACTTATCATTGTGAGATTAACGACTCCCTGTCGAGAGTTCCTTTTTTTATTTAAGATTAAGGTTTTAAAATTAGTCTTCAAGTGTCTATAAATTTTGAGTTTTTATCGCTATTGGAGTTCTTTTTTTCATCTTTTTCAAGATAAAAGAATATCAAAATTGGTTTAAAAATACACTTTTTGTGAAGCTTGATTGCTTATTCATTGCCAGTTGTGAAGTTGTAAGGTGTAAAGTGAAGAAAATATAAAAAAATTAAAAAATGGGAAAAGACGAGCTGGATAATAAAGGTCCATCAGTGATATTCAACAATTCCGCAATCATGCAGTCGGTTGATAATGAAGAGTAAGAACATATTTTATTTATTTTTTTGAAATTTTTTATTTTAGCTGTTGAAGATAAGTTTGACAAATTTTAAGTGTCATGAAGTTTTAAAGTTGTGAAGTCATGGTAGATTATTGCATTGGGAATGGTTAAAAAATCAAAAAAAGGCATGCATGAAAATTAGTGAGGAGAATTTTTGAGAGTTGTGTAATACTTAGAAGGCTTAGTGGGTATGTGGGGATGTGGGGGTTTTTGATTTTGTTAAATAATGCAGATTTTGATTCATGATGTTGTTATGAAGTTCCTCAAGAATAATGTCTCAAGACTGGTTATGTAATTTCTAAATGTTTCTGAAGATGGAAGTTGAGTTATTTTGGTGACTACTTTGTGTACATTGTGAAAAATAATTTGAACTAATTTACAATAATCATTTAAATTCATTAAGTGTCCAGAATCAGACACAATGGTGAACATTGTGATTTTTACAATTTTTCAACTCAAAACTTGTAAAAATCAAGATTTTTTGGATTTTTAAATTGAAGAAAACTGTGAAAAATCCTTAAAAAGTACAATTTTTCTGAACTGTTCGAATTTTTTGACCATTGATTAAAATTACCCAAGTGAACAAAAATACGATAGAGCTTATTAATGGCAAGTTAATGTCCAGTTGACGACTAATTCTAACGTGTTTTTGTCCACTCAAATTAAATTTTGGGACAAAAACCACAAAATTTCCTCGAGCATCAGTTTTGCAAATTGAAAAAAAAAATTTATAATTTGGATGATCAGTCAAGTGACATTTAGAGCACAATAATTTAATCACATTTATTCTTATTAAAAAATTAAAATTAATTTTGATAAAAAACCTGTTTGGTACAGTTTTACTTTTATTTTTTACAATTACCTATATTAATATCCAATAATAAATAGACCGTATCACAACAAAACATTAACCGGCAGATTTCTGTCGATACGAATTATTGTAATGAGGATAATTTTACCAAACCAGTTCTGCAAGTTTTTTTTATTCCTTTTATTCTGAAATTTCATGTAAAAGATTTGGGTCATTTAAATTTAACCAAAATGTCTGAACAGAAATTATTTAAGAGTTCATGTGGCTTTGTTGGAATAATTTCGTTCCTATTTTTGAATTATTGAATTACGCCATGATTCATGTTAGGAAATAAAAGTCATGTGACTAGACTTGGCTTCCTAATTGTGATGGACATGATTTAAAGAAGTTTAAGTCAATAGTTACGTACACAACTGATATGCTGTTGATTAATTCTTTGAATAATATCTGTTCATGTAAATAAGTTGCATACCAGCTTTAAGTTTTTGATCCAGAGGGTGGGGTTAGGGGTTACAACGTCTCCTGTTGGAATTCTTAACAATAAAGTTGTCAATTAAATTCTTTTCTTGACGATAAAAATCAATTTGAGTCAACTTAATTAAATGCCGGCTTGTTCACCAGAAGAGTTTTTGGATAAAACATTCAAAAAGATATGGAATCTTTGTTAAATTTGTTTTTAAATTTGAGTCAATTTCGGGCTCTGATTAAAAGACATATAGTAGAATTCAGAATGTGGAACACATTTTATCATTTTGATTAGTTTGACATCCTTAATTGGTAGTGAGCAACCTTTTACCATTCGCGGCATACCTTGGTGATAAATCTCAACCGGAGTCGAACATGACGTACAGTTTATGGTATTTTGAAGCATATTTGACGACAAACTACTTTTCCGCGATATCTGTGGCTTACTATTGTCTTAAATCATTAAAATATGTATTAAAGCTAGTTGCAAATTCAACAACTCTGACTTATCAAACATAATACATCATGTTAATATACAAATTAACTCATTTTATTATTGAAATAAATTGTTATTTAAAATGCGATATTTTAATGACAACTCATCATTTTCATATTCACATTCAATGTCAGCGAAAAATTTCTCGTGTTTTTCTGTGTACTTAATTTAAGCTTTCTAAATGTTGACAGAAGTAAAATGTTGTTGGGCTCTTGTTTATATAACTAAATAAAATTCCATAAGAATCCTGCAAGCAATAAACATCATTTATCGGCCCTTAAAAAATCCAAAAAATTTATCTTATCATTTTTTGAAGGAAATTCCAAAATTTTTGAATGAGTTTTTGAAATAAATTGCTGATTAAGGCTGCTTGATACCACAAAAGAACAATGGGAGAGACAAAAATCACCTGCAAAGATAAGTCTGTGCGTCAATAATTAATTAGGGGTATGCCGATCAATCAATAGGCTCGACAATTATATCAAAATCATGTCTCCTAGCATTAACAACTTAATTAATTTTAATCTTACTACTTCAAGTTTTTGTTAACTTGGTTTTATCTTGGAGTGGATTTCTAAAACGAGTGTAACTAGATTAATCAACTGGATCTTGAAAAGGAGGGGATTTATTGAGGATTTATTGATTATTTTGAAATGTTTTGATAAAATGATTCATTTTTAATGAGGTTTTTGAGAATAGAAGTTTTTAAAGGAACAGAAGTTGAAGTTTTTTCAATGCTTATCAGCTTTTGATTGGGGAACGTTCGAGCCATCTTCTTCCTATTCCACTGTAACGCTAAGTAACAAAATCATGAACCAAATTTTGAATTCCGTTAAAAAAATGATGACCTCCTCCCCTTAAGTCAGTGGTGGGCAACCTGTGTGCAGCAGGACACTACTGTGTCTATCAAACAATTTTGGAAATTCTATGAATCAGCATGCATCGTGTGCCGTATCCCATTCCATTCGAGGCTAATGATCACGTTCCCTTAAGTCCATTGATCGATTGATCATCTTGTATTAATCTACATAAAAAGCCTAAACCTGATTCTAAGAATAAATTCTCTTCCCAAACATTAACATCTATTTTAAGAACTATAGTAATGGTTTATTTGACCTTTTTCTGATTAGAATGTCAGGTGATTTTGCTGTTTTCTTCATTCAACAAGTTCTTCTCAAGTGGGCTTTTTGAGGGGTTTTGAAAAATTTTGTCAATGCGTAAGAGCAAAATTATTTGTGATAAGGTTAAATATGAAACATGCGAAGAAAAATATAGTGGAACAAAAAGTCAAGAGGCTGGCAACAAATAAATGTGTCATATCCATCATACTGATAAAGTGATACAAAACAAAGTTATTAAAACTATCACATGACCGGGTGGGATTAATAATTGATGGATTGAATGTTTGTAGATTTTTTGAGGTATTTAAAGATTGAAATTGGAAATTATTCAATTTTGAAGCTAATTCTCGAGTGGACACTAAATTAGCTAATGGATAACTAGTTATAGGCACGATAACAAGTTGACAGACAACTCAATGTCCTGAATTTACATAAAAAAAGTCCCAAAACTTCCAGACAATCCCCAAAACACAAAAGAAGAAAAATAAACCTGTCCAGCTCAACACAAAGTCTCTTACCTGTATCGCGAATCAAAACAAAAACCGAAATATCCACAAAACATAAACAAATGGCAAGTTCAAAGAATTTGTGATCGCACAAATACACAATAATACAGCCAAAACCATAAGAATGAAAACACAAAAATGAAATGCGATGATGAATTATTAATCAAAGCAGAAAGCGAGAAAAACAATTGTTAGCATACATATTAAGTTGATTTATTTTTTGGATTTAAGCAGTTTTGGGATTGTAGTTGTTGTAATACTAAGAGTACTGCATGTGCTTTAAGTGATGTTTATGTATCATTCAGTGATACAATTAAGGACTTTTTGGTCAAAACTATCGAAAAATTATGGAAAGTCATAGAAATTGTCATATTGAGTTGTGTATATCTACTTTATGGATGGTTAATTAATTTGTCAATCTCACAACTTTGATAGATTAACAAGATTAACATCAGACTGATTTATTCTGTCTAGACCTTAAAATAGCAAAATTCGATGCTCTTTTTTAATCAGCGCACTTAAAAATAAACTTTTGATAAACTTTTATTAAAAAATTGGCTTATTTAGGTATTGTTCACATGCTGTTGATCAAATTGAGTGTGACATTTTCTTTACGTAATTTTTCATTGTTGGGGTTAAGTGTTTTGAGAGGAAACGAAACCACAAAGTTGTTACAAGATAAGATAATACAGGTTGTTGAGATTAGTGCAAAATAAATAAGAGTTGGATGGAATTTTTTTGGGAGAATCGCTCAATATATATTACCCACAACCGATAATATATTGAGTTATTCTCACAAAAAATTGTCGAAAAATGCACTGATAATATGCAATAAATTAGCAAGGTTTGTTGATAATTATGATTACTTACTCTTCAAAGTTATCAAGAGAAACAGACAGCGATTAGTTATAAATTTGTGGTTTCATGACAAGTAAGGTGTCAAGAGACCAAGACTAAGACCAAACAGTATAAAAAATACGTTATAACTAGTTGATGGCTAGTTAAAGTCCAGTTGATGATTAGTTTTAACGTATTTTTGACCTGACGACCAAAACCATATGAAGTCTTGAAAAATTCCAAATGCATTCTGAGCACAGAGCCTTGTATCTTTCGGCTACCACATTCAGTTCATACATCGCAACCCGTTCCACTCAGTTATATTTCTAAAGAACAAAATGGCAAAAAGCTTTAAATCTTTCAAATATTTAAAAATGCAACTAACCCCAAAACATGCGTCATATCCACAACTTCCATCCATAATACCAATTTCGACTTGTTTATGCATTCTTGTGCGAAATAAACAAAAAACCTGTTTATATCACAAAATTTCTTCATGCTTGATGTCCAAGACCATGGAAATGTTAATTTCATTCAATTTTTGATTTTTTGTTTATTTTGTTATCAACTTTTGATAAATGTTTTTCACAATAAAGAGAGAAGCCCATGAAAGTTAGTAATTTAAATAATGATTTGTTATTCGATTCTGTAGTAATGGGACGTTCGGAAGTTATGTAACAATTATATTACGTTACTGTTTTGATGTGGTGTAGAGGAAGATTGGGGTTCCTATTTAGACTCATTATTTTTGCCGAAATGTGCTGCAATGGGAAGGCAGCTGGAGGAGAAGTTGAAGGAGGTCTTCAAAAGTAATTCTTAGTGTTACGCATTTTCTGAATTATCCCTAAACAAATGGAAGGTAGTAAATAAATATCTGTAAAAATTTGTTAATGAAATAGTAATTTGTATGAAAAAATCTCGGATTTTTTATGAAATTGTCGAGTCATGACTCAACCCGAGTCAAATCCGAATCAACTTCGACCTCTGTTTTTGACCAGGCTCTGCAATAAGAGGAGTTATTGACTGCAAAATATCAACTCTTAAGTCGAATTTTTTTGCAATTTTTAACAAAAACTCCTTATTCTTCCACCATAATAAATAAAGAAGTTTCATCTCATTGACTCAAAACACAAACAGGTCAATGACTTGACATCATCATCTTTAACTTTCATAAAGACTTTATTATTGCAATAAATTTTTATAAAAAGTCTTAGTTGGAATTTATTTGAATAAGCTTTGATAGCTAAATTATATGAAAAATTTCAATGTAGCTTCATTTAATTCTCAAAGTCACTGAAATGTCATTAATAAATTTAATTTTAAAAAATAAAAATATTACACATGTATATAGGTAATTTATCGCTAGTAATGAGCCTGTATAGTAAATGGCATGCAAGAGACTAAATAAATATGAAAAATTCACACACAATAAATAAAGCCGTAGAAAAAGAGGCTAAAACATTATCTCGACGACATTGACGGCTGTAGATTCATATCATCATTTGAAAATAATATAATTTTATTGTTGCACTCCTGATATCATTTTTTGTATTTTATTGACGGTCGTACCTGAATGCTTACTCTTTATTGTTATAAACTTTATGACTTGATAAGTCTTTTTATCAGTCAATGTGACTAAATTAGATCCTCATAATGAGAATCATTTGTTATTTTTTTTAAAAGAACTTAATGAACTTAAGCTCTGGCATACGTCAGAAAGCTTATTTAGAAAGTAAATAAATAGAAAGTAGGGTTCGGGCAAGAACTGCATGCTTGCATCCCTGCGTTTTGGTTGAGTAGATTAACAGATTTCGGCTGTATCTTACCCAAATGGACAAAAATACTTTACAATTAGTTGATGGCAAATTAATGTCCAGCAGATGTCTAGTTCTAACGTATTTTTCGTGGAACGACCGCTCGGGTTATACTTCGTTCCAAGTTCGTCCATGGTTGCTAGCTTGCGTTCTTTGTTTGCAAACATGCAGTTTTAGACGGTCCCAAAGAGAATTTAAAGAAGATAGCCTCAATTGTGCTCTTGCATAACAAAAAGCAGAAGGGTCAAATGATCTCAATAGACCCGATTAAGAACCCGACTGATTCCAGTACTCTCCTGAATGCTCTTTTGTTAACCAATTCTATTCTATTGAGTTATAAGAAAATTAGAGGTCATTGAATTAAATTTATTATGCAATAATTTAGTAATTGAATCTGTAGTGACGCAAGCCTTATTACTCAATTTATCTAAACTAATTTAAATTATTTTGAGTATGACAAATCATTTTCTACTGTCTGAGTTAGAAAATTATGAAATGTTTGACGTTAAGTGGATGAAATTGAAATTCTGGTGATTGTGGCGTGGTGTCAATGCTCCATGCAATATTCCCGAGTGACACAAATGAAGAATGCTCTGCCATGGAGATTTTAAATGCTTAACATCTTTATTTGGCTGCCTTATGGCTATCGAAAATTGGCAACTTCCATTTCCTAACAATAAAAGAGTTTTAGTGGTGCTTTTAATGCAAAAATGTCAAAGAACCATCTTATTCCCTATTTCCAAGCATTTTTACACCAAACAGCTTTAATTTTCACACAGTATAGTTCCTCAAATTTCCATAATCCTCAAGCTTTAAAATTCTCTTTAAATTAAAAAATCAATGCCTTCAAGGAATAAAATTGATCCATAAAATAAGGTCATTAGATCTGCAAAAATAAACTTTCAATAGATTCGCAATATGATGAGTAAATAGCCGGCTTCATATCCAATTACAATTTCTATACTGGTAAGAAGAACATTTGATGCTATTTGACTGAACAGTATCAGATGAAAATGTGCCGAGACGAGGGTAATTTCGTAGTGATTACTTGAGTGTTGTAGGAGTGGGAATTATTGAAAATATTACAGACAATTTTTAAAAGCTTTTCTGAGAAAGAAATTAAATTTTTATTTATCGCTGATAATGTGAATGATTGAAACGTATTTGTTTGGGTGTTTATTGATGATTTTCTTGGAATTTTTGTGGATTTTATGATTGAATTAGAGAATTTAATGGTAGAATTTAAATGAAGATTTATTGACAGTATCTATTTAAATGGGACATAATTTATTGTTTATTATAATTTTGATCGATGTAAACAAGTTGAAAGTTACAATATCTTTTATAAGTTTGAGGATCAACAACCAATTTTCTTAGTAATTTAAAGTATTCGTTAAATCTTTTGTATTTTATACTAAACCTTTGTTGATTCCCTATTGTTATTTTCTTTAGATTTAGCCTTTATTTTTTCCTTTAGATGTTTCCTGCTTGAGTGTTCAAAAATTCTTTTTTCCAAAAATTCCACTTTTTATACTAAAAATTCCCGCAGTTCAAATTTTGAACTTTATTTCAACTTCTTTTTCAATTTTCGATACTTTTAAAATCCTGAATGACCGTTAATTTTCTTTTGTCGTTAATTTAAATTCTTAGAAATTTACAGTTCTGATTTCTTAAAATTGTGAACTAACTAATTACTTAAAAACCACTTAAAGACTATTAAAGTACGTCTTCAAAACATTACAACAACCTTCAATGTCAACAGTCAAATAATATGACTACATCCCAAAATTATTCAAATTCTCTACACAAGAAACACTCTAAAAACACAATTTCTACAACTAATTACTCCTTAATGATCCATACAAATTCATTAAGTATTTATGAGGCAAAAAAAAACATCTTTAGTAAACAGACCCAATATTTACTGTATTATCAGGCACGCTCCATAAATTGTTGCATTTTAAAGTGGAGAAAGAGAAAGAGACAGATTGGAACCATTTCTTTTTCGACAAGCGCGAAACTTGTAAATAAATCTGACATTTAAAAATGTTCAATCAGCTGAGCACTGACGACAATTATTTACGTTGTGTTAAGTAATAAATTCAAAAACGTGTTTTTGAGTTATTTTATTGCGTTAACTGGCTACGGACAAGCTTAAGCTGACGTAAAATCATAAATGCACTTAAATACATTCACAAACTTTCACAATTTGTCAGCCAGTTTTGCATTTTAATTAAAATTACAAAAAATTACGAGTTTTCTTCGGTGACTTTTACACATTTTTGCTGTTTACGGTCTGCTGAAAGTAAATGACAACAAAAAATGTGGAAACTCTGTAATGTTCACCTTGAATTAATGAAATTTCATTATAATAAAGTGTAAAACAAATTCTGCTAATTTGTATTAAGAATACGGAACGAATTGTTTCGTTCCCAAATAATGTTCTCTTCGTGGAATTTGTTGTTGCTATATCTTATGCTATTTATAGAACAATTTAATGAAGAACTCGGTTTTTTAATAAGCTTTTAATGATAAAATAAGTTCCATCATAAAATGTCATCGTCATGTTTACAAAGCTTAATGGATTGCATTAGATTAAGTCGTTCTGCGAAGTAAATGTTTCATGAGAAGCATGACAATGAAACTACTTTCAAGTTTGACTTTATACTTTTATTAGAATTCTTTTTCATTTGATACTTTGGTTTGGATACAGATGAGTATCCAATGACAGATTCTTGAAGTTTTAATGCTGATTGTTGAGTAACTTAGATGGGTTGTGCATGTTTCAATAAAAGGAAGAGACAGACAAGGGCAGACAATGTCTTTTAAAATCATAAAATTCTGCAAATTTCATGGTTTTTAAGATCATTTCTGATGTTTATTGTTGTTCTCTTAGGAGCAGATTTATGGTAAAAATATGCAGCTTTGCTGGAATTGACGGAAAAATTAAGCAATTTTTGAGAATCAATGACTTAATTTCCTCCGATTTCCTTTGAGCTTCAAAACCAAATATCTAACAAATCCAAAATTATTAAATTTCAAAATAAACATACAGCACAGCACCGCATCAACCTTGAAAATCAATCACATGTAAAGTTAATTAAAAAAATAAATTTAATTAAAAGTAAATTTAATTTACAGAAAAATCCACGATTTAATTGCTTTTTTCTTTCTATTTCTGTGTAAGGTTGACTTTTAACCTTTTTCTTTAGTTAAACGGATAAATTGCGAAAATGAGTTGACTTACTTGTGTTTACTTTGGATGAATAAGACCTGAATTCTAAGAATTGAATGAGTTTTGTTATCCTTTTGAATTGTTGTAGAAGTTGTCCGATTTGAAGGACTGTAAGATGATTCTTTATGTCAAAAACATCCAATTGTCATCCCTTTTTTGCATTTTAATGAATTATACAAAATGGTTTGAATCCTCGTTATTAATTTTAGAGTTTGAACAGAGTGGAATCTAGAGTGTCAAACCTTATAAAGGGTAATCTGCCAACGCCAGAGTAAGGTCTCTATAACCGAGTGGTTAGGAAAGCAACTGGATATCATTTTTATGAGTGATTGGTTCGATTCCCACCAAAAACCGATCTCTCAACCTAATAATTTAGAGCTGTCGATATGACAAGGATTCGCACAATGGTCATGATGTTATTCCTTTGTTTTGAAGTATCTCATAAAAACGTCAGAAAGTCACGTGCTATAAACTGTAAAAGCTCACATTTTCCCAGTTTCAAGTCTTGTTTTTATAGCATCTGCTCTTCATCACTTCCTTGGAGTACTGATAGGTTATCAGATGAATAAAACACTAAAGGCGCTCATTGTTTTAACTTTTTTTTTATTGAGCACTAAGTAGGGGTAATATCCCCTTGATATAACAATAGAATGGTTTAATCTAGCTAAGCTTTTATTTATTTTTGAGGAAATTGATAAAATGCCATAAAAATTACCAGAATGTAGGTACTTGAGATTTACAATGTTTAAGGTAGAAATCACGTATTTAACCATTTTTGGTAATGTCAGGTGAATAACAGTCTGCTTTAAAATGCAAGTCAATTGATTACAAATGGAACTACATTCTATGTTTTTTAACCCTAAATTACAATATCCTAATATGATTCTTTAAATAGCTAATGATTATGCAAAGACGCAATTCTGTAATATTCCCAATTAATTTATCCTTAACTACACAATTGTGCTCCCAAATCCCTCAGGTTTGGAAAGCTAATTAAGATAGTTATTAAGAATTGACAGCTCCGTTCATTTGATTGTATAATCAGAGTAGATATGCTCGATAAAATTCAAAGAAATGAAAGAATCGAAAATTTAATTAGCAAGTCTTTCCGAGAAAAAATATCCCTTTTTGTGTTGCTTCATCCCACTCCTATGAGAGTTTCCTATTTAATTTCCTAGAAAACTTTTACAACAAGTTCATTGGGAGTCAGGAAAACTTCTTCTTTTGCTATTTTATTGACATCAAATTTAACCTCGTGATGTCAATAGTAAGAATGCTCATGTTTCCGTTGAATTTGACATTGTTCTGCTGTCATGAGCAATATTATGAAGATTTTGAAGGTCGGGGAAATGGCATGAGGTAAGAGTGTAACTATGAAGAGATTCTACGATGCAATGGCATAAATCGATTTAAACCATTGCTTATCACCATTTCTAGACAATTTCGGCGGCTCTCTTTTATGTCACGGTACATAGGTTGGCCATCACTGACGTAAATGTCCCTACTATGATGGTTTGAGGTTACTATTTGTACTTATTGTGATGTTCAACATTAAAGCTATGCTTTGACAGTCAAAAAATAGCTAGAGAAGGAAGTCTAAAACAATTTTGATTCATAATCTTCCTTATATAACACCTGAAACTAGCTCTATGACTAGATTCCGCATTATCAAGTATTACGCTACTTCTATCAACAAAATCCTCGCTCATTTGCTCTATTTGGACGATTTACAATAATTTCTGAATCACTTTTGAAAATCTTCTAAGAATATTACCAACAAATTCCTCCATAGTCACTAACTTAACCACATAAAATGTAAACCAATTCTCATAAAATTCAAAGAACTTGATTCCACCGTGCTATTAATAAATTTCTCAAATTCTCTAGACATTTATTACATTGTGATGTTCCTTCTTGTTGCATAGAAAATTTCGTAGATAGCAGAAGAAAGTTTAACGTGTCTAAAAAAAAGTTGAGACACATGAACTCATCCCACATGACAGAAACTCTTTAAGCTTATTTTCTTGACATTTACAACCACATTTTCATGAATGAACGTGAATGTGAGTACGTTTTGGTGGTTTGCTTTGTTGATAATTTTGGATTCGGAAGATTAAAAATAAAGTTAGAATGGGTCTGAATTGAAATTATATTTTAGGACGTGGGAAATGCTTAACACGAGCAGCTCAAGTCGATTAATTGATACAAAATCCGTCACCTGACCAGCATGACTCTGACAAGGACTCGAATGCTAGAGTCTTGATGGCCCTGTAGCGGATTTAAGTCGAATCCAGGAACAAGACAGAATCACGCCGGGCTGGTAAAGAATTTGATTGATTAGCTGATTTGTGCTATTTTGGCGATACTTAAATAATTGAGATCATCGCGCGAGTGGCAATTAAAATTACTGATTTTATGGCAAATTCTCGTTAATTTCGCTTTGCAGCAAATGCGCCATGCAACACTTTTCTCTAAACTTGACTGTAGAATAAATTGTTGTAGATGCTGTTTCGACAATTCACTTATTTCAGCATCAAAAAGTTGCAACATTTTCATAAAAATTTCTCAGTACTGGAGCCAAGGTGTACGTGTGTCAAATTCATGCATGCTTAAATCTCCTGCTTACCATACATCAACTCCCTCGCAATTAATTCTTCTTTACAACTAAAAAAGTGTCAAATTAACTTCCATTAATGCACAGAAAAGGGGGAATATTTTTTTGGTGTTTTATCAACATCCACGCATATCCTACATTCATCCTTGTTCTGATTTTGAACTTTGCTTCATCTAATTAATCTAATAAAATTGCATAGAATGAGAAATCCAATAAATATTAATATCTACAAATTAATTTACTTTTACAGGGTAATTGAGACGAGACCGTTCTGGCTAAAAAGAAGATATCTTGTCGTTCTGATGGCATTCTTTGGATTTTTCAATGTCTATTCACTTCGTGTCAACTTGAGGTATGAAAAATCGCAGCTTTAATGTTATGGGAATATCCAATAACATTTTTATCGTCTTTCCTTTAGTGTCGCAATTGTTTCAATGACAGAAATTAAGAATGTAACATTAGAAAATGGAGATATCGTACAGGAACAGGCATTCAACTGGGATTCGACACAAAAAGGACTTATTCTTAGTTCCTTCTTCTATGGATATATCACAACACAGCTCATTGGAGGCGTTATAGCTGCTAAAATTGGCGGTAACAGAATTTTTGGAATTGGTATTGGAATGACAGCAATTTTGACACTTTTAACGCCGTTGGCTGCAAAAACACATCTTTATGTGCTGTTGGCTGTTCGTATTATTGAGGGTGTGTTCGAGGGTGTAAGTTGAATCGACATCCAGCTGTATTTATCCCAACTTAATCAATTCCATTAAAAATTTCCAGGTCACATTCCCTTCCATCCATTCAGTATGGGCCAGATGGGCACCACCACTTGAGCGCAGTCGTATGGCAAGTATTGCATATGCTGGAAATTATGCTGGTACTGTGATTGCTATGCCTGCTTCAGGATTGCTTGCAGCTGCTTACGGATGGGAATCAGTATTTTATGTATTCGGTTCAATTGGTGTTGCATGGCTTATCTTATGGATGATAATTGTACGAAAATCACCAGAAGATGATAAATTTATTACAGAAGAAGAGAAGAGATATATTGTTAGTAAGCTTGGAACAGCACATCACAGTCAAACTAAGCATATAAGTCCACCATGGAAAGCAATGTTTACATCACCTCCTGTATGGGCTATTGTTGGTACGTTTATGTCATTAAATGATATTTTTCCTTACACGTGTCTGAGTCATGTATTGATTGATGTTTGCAACAGTCACAACTTGTTAATTCCACAGAACTTCTTGGAATTTTACATCAAAAAAGTCATTCATTTTAAATTTTATCATCTCTTTCAGCTAGTCACTGTGCCGAAAATTGGGGATTTTATACTTTATTGACGCAATTGCCAACATTCTTGAGTGGTAAGTTTCAATTTTCTTATCCTATTTGTTTAGGATTAAATGTAAATAGTGGCTTGAAAATGTGAAAACTTATGACGAAAAAATTTTCTTTTTCCTTTTCAGATGTTTTCAATTTCCATTTAGAAAAGACTGGATTTGTATCAGCTGGTGAGTAATTTAGAGGAAATTCTAAACGGTTTAAAGTTTGAATTTTTGTAAATTCGTTCAAAATTTGAATTTTACAAAACCGTTAAAAGATTTCAATTAAAAAATCGTTCAAAATTTGGATTTTATTAAACTGTTCAAAATTTGAATTTTACAAAACCGTTAAAAATTTGAATTTTTTAGAACCGTTAAAAGATTTCAATGTTAAAGAACCGTTCAAAATTTGAATTTTACAAAACTGTTAAAAGACTTCAATGTTCCAAAAAGTTCAAAATTTAAATTTTACAAAAACCGTTAAAAGTAAAGCAATTTCAAAATTTGAATTTTACAAAACCGTTAAAAGACTCAAAATCTCAATTTTATATGATCGATAACCATAAATCCTCAATTTTCAGTTCCATATCTCACAATGGGTCTCCTTCTCTTCGTATCCGGTTACTTGGCCGATTGGAGTCAAGTTAAAGGATATCTCACAACCACCCAAGTCCGTCGTTATTTTAATTGTACAGCATTCTTCGCACAAACAATTTTCATGCTTCTTGCTGCATTCCTCTTACATCCCGTCACAAGTATTGTTTGCATAACAATAGCTGTCGGTATTGGAGCATTCGCATGGAGTGGATTTGCAGTAAATCACCTTGACATTGCACCACAATATGCATCAATATTGATGGGAATATCCAATACATTTGCTACGGGTAAGTCAACAAGAATGACTTAAAGTGATTGATTGAGAATGACAATGTTTAATTTGCTCTTTTGTTTCTAGTACCGGGAATCATAAGTCCTATTCTGACTGGATATATTGTGGAAGATGGAGTAAGGATAAATGACTTTTGAGTTCCTTGTTAATTTAACTAATGACGGAAAATTTCTTGCATTTTATAGACAGTAGAAAAATGGAAAATTGTATTCTACATTAGTGCTGGAATTTATCTCTTTGGATGTCTTGTTTATTGGTTCTTTGCATCAGGTGAAGTTCAACCATGGGCAAGAGTTCATGAACAACAAGCAGCTGAGAATAACAGAACAGATCCCGAGAAAAATAACTTACCACCACCATACACTTATACAAATGAAGGAATTGAACTTAAGGACGAATAGCGATTCCGTAAATTTAATGAATTCAATTATGTTAAGGATTCACAACGTAATAATTATAATAAATATAATAATGATGATGATTACATTAATATGTATTATAACATTCATAAATGTGATTAAGTGTTTTATAATGTGTGAGAGATTTCTTATTAAGAATGAAAAAAAAAAACAATGTTAGAAGCTTTAAGTTGATAATTTAATTATCGTTACACGAGAAAAAAAAGTATTTTTAGATTTTTTGTTAATAATCATATTTTGGATTGTCCCAGTGATGAAATTATCGTAAAGTTGATCAAATTATATGTGGTTGAGGAAGCTTTAGCGATAATTTACTCAATGGGAAATCTGAATTTTCAAAATAAAAATTAAGTACTTGAAAAATGACTCAAAAAGTGTCAAAATTATTTTGGTAAATTTGCATTACAGATTTTAGGCTTCAAAATGACTTGGACTTGATTATTTCGTCGAAAATTTTATATTAATTCGGCTGAATATTGGAGCTAGGTAACGCTGGATAAATAATCGAATCAGGGACATAAAGTGTATTGGGAACAGCAATAGAGATGAAGCAGGATGGAATCGAAGTCGACAAGAGCTTTTCCATACAAAATCCGAGTAAACTTCGAATTCTGGAAATGAAAGCTACAACATTACCTTACGAATGGAATATTAATATACTCAAGACTGTATGATCCTCAAGGGTATTTGCGGAACACTAGTAGTTATTTTGAAGATTTGACAGTACACTTTCCAAAAGCATTTCTTTGAATTCAATTAAGATCGATAAAGTGGCTTTTTGGTATTTGGCGCAGCGTACATATTTTTCTGTACGGCATCCATTAGTGCCATGGAGAATCTCAATGAGAAGTATTCGCCAGTAGCGCGGTATGGCTCGGAGTAATGGAATATAACTGTCGTATAGAAAAGACAGAAGTTCATTTGATATTGAAAATTGGCAAGTGATAGCCATCGATAGAGTATATTTCAGGCATCATCTGAGGTAGGCCATAAATCACAATTGATCTGTAAAGCCAGCAAAGTGAGTAAGTATGTAAGTAAAGTGGTTATCTAGGTTTTTGTAGTCGACAGATGCTCGTTACTTTGTTAGATGTGAGAGTTATAAGTGTGTCGAATGATATCCAGTAGTATTAATTGATCACTTACGTATTGAAGGTATCATTACTCGATTATACATAAGTTTCAAAACCAAAAATTCTTGTTTAATTACTGGAACCTTTTTCCGACTTGTATCTAAACCGATTTTCGCAGTAATTAAGACACAAAATGGAAAAAAATAGAAACTTGCTAAAACAGCAAGGCTAATGGAAAAAATACCTGGAGATCTTCCGACTTGGAGCCTAGGTTACTACACAAGCCTTTACATTTGACTCTATTGCATGCTGACCACATCAAAAACCTTTTAAGGAGCTAATCATATCTCAATCTTAATATTTTATAATTGCCAGACAAAAAGCTGATTAACCAGAAATAAACCACTCATTAATAAAGACTTATCTATCAACTCTTTTCTAGTATTTGTGGCTGCATGATATTTTTATTTTATTGCAGTGTAATTTAACGGAGAGATAATGAGAATAGCTTTGCTGTCTCATATAGCAGACAGAGTATAATGTTCAGTGACTCTCATTTCGGCGTTGTGATAGGTTGTGGATTTTTTTCTTAGAAAGTTACGTTATCATCAAGTCGAGGTCACTTTTAAGTGACTTTAAGATTTAAAGCTTGAATTTTCTTCATCCTTGAATCTTAAATTTTTTGAGTTTGAATCTTAAAAATCTTAAATTTCAGTCATAGTAAACATTTTGAGTATTAAAATGGAAAAGGAAAGTCAGTCGTAAGTCATCTCAATTTCTATTCATTCCTTATCTAAATGACAACATAAAAAATAGACCCGCCAAATTTTATTCATTAAATAAATCTTCAATGATGTTTATTTAGGATAGATCCAGTGCCTTTTTGGAAACGAAAGCGTTATTTGATTGCATTACTCACGTTTTTTGGATTCTTCAATGTCTATACATTGCGTGTTAATTTAAGGTGAGGATAATTTGATTTGACTTGAAGGTTTCTTACAAGTTATGCTTAGTATTTAAGGGAATGAGAGTGTTGTGAAGCTTTTTTAAGCATATCTGGTGTAGAATAAGCGATATTAGAAGCTAACATCCTATGAATTGGTTCCTGGAGTCCCTGCTCGGCCCTTTTACTAGTTATGAACTTGACATTTGTGTGCTTTGTCATAAAATGTCAAGTTTGTAACTAGACATACAATTGACTAATCTTAACTTGCTTTATTTTGGTATGATTGTCATTTGTGAATGGCTTATTCAAACTTGATTGCTTTGTTAGCTGTACAGATCAATTGTGATTCATGGCCTACCTTAAGTGGTGCCTTACGCTGGCTCTACTGCTAGCTATCTCTTGCTTATTCTTAACAGACTTCGTCTGTCTGGCATGCTCTACTTAAATATACCAATAAAGCATTCTCATGAGCGTTGCTCTAAAGTTACTCTGATCTTGAGAGCACAAACAATGCCTATTATGAAATACCATCCGTATTGCTGTCTACCAACAAGCTCCTTACCCTTTCATGCTTCCATTAATTCAATTAATTCTAAAATTCCAGTGTCGCAATTGTGTCAATGACAGAAATTAGAAACGTTACATTAACCGACGGAACAATCATCCAGGAACAAGATTTCGACTGGGATTCAAAGCAAAGAGGGGTTGTCCTTAGTGCATTCTTTTATGGCTACATCACAACGCAGTTTATCGGTGGATATTTATCACTTAAATATGGCGGAAATGTCATTTTTGGATGTGGAATTGGAGTGACTGCATTGTTGACATTACTGACACCATATGCTGCAAGTGTGAGCATTTATGCACTTGTTGCTGTTCGAGTTATTGAGGGTGTGTTTGAAGGGATGACATTTCCTGCTTGCTTTCATGTTTGGTCTAAGTGGGCACCGCCGATGGGTAAAAATTTGTTATTCATGCAAACTTCAATTGAATCTTTAATTCATCTTTATTTTTAGAAAGATCCAGAATAATGGGATTCAACATGGCAGGCTTATACGTAGGAACTGTAGTTGGAATGCCATTTTCAGGCATATTAGCATCAACATTAGGATGGCAGAGCATTTTTTATGTCTTTGGTGGAATTGGAGTTGTCTGGTTTATTCTATGGCTACTCATTGTTAGGAAAAGCCCAGCTGATGATCCACGACTGTCTACAGCTGAACGAAATTACATCATGTCTAGTCTTGGAGATGAACCGAATAAACTAACAGAAGTTAATGTACCATGGATGAAAATATTCACATCTGGTTCCGTTTGGGCTATAATCATAGCTCATTTCTGTGAGGCTTGGGGATTCTTTACAATGTTTACGCAACTTCCGTCATTTTTGAAAGGTAATTGCTCTAAATTCCATACTTACAATGTCACTGATAAAGCTATCAACTTTTAGACATGCTGAGCTTTGATTTAACATCGTCAGCCTTATTATCAGGTGTTCCGTATCTTGCACTTTCAATTTGTGTCTGTTGTTCTGGTTATCTTGCTGACTGGTTCCAAATGAAAGGAATTTTATCAACCAGAAATGTTCGACGTATTTTCTGTTGTGGATCTTTTGCAGTTCAAGCTTGTCTCATGATACTTGTTGCATTTGTTATTGACAAATTTTATTCGGTATTAATACTTACATTTGCTGTTGGTGCTGGAGCATTTTCTTTGTCGGGATATGCTGTTAATCATTTGGATATAGCACCAACTTATGCTTCGATTATTTGGGGAATTTCTAATACACTTGGGTCTGTTCCTGGAATTGTGAGTCCTCTGCTGACTGGATATATTGTCACAACTCCTGTAAGTATATCAAATGATCATTTAAACTGTTTTAAACTATTTTGATCTTCAATTATTTACAGACTGAAGCTGAATGGCAAATAATCTTCTACATAACAGCTGGATTTTATTTATTTGGAAGCATAGTTTACTGGTTTTTGTGTTCTGGAACTTTACGGCCGTGGGCAAAACAGGAACCAATAGAATTGTATTAAAAATGAAATTTATCTGTTAATGTCCAATTTTAGCCGTTAGCCGAAAATTTAAAATTTTAAAATTCGACCAGTGTGAAGTTGGCGTTAAATTTTGAATTTTTCGGCTAACGGTTTTTTTTATAAAAAATTATTTATTGTGAAATTGTAAAAATAAATTAAATTATTGCATAAAACGTAGATGATTTAATATATTATTAGTGTCAATACATTGAATTCTATATAAGCTAGTTGCATCCAAAAGATTTTCACCGGAAACTTCCACAAAATGGTTAAAATAAGAATTTTATTGAAAATTTTCCGGTTTGTTTATAAACAAAAAACTTTTTTGAAATGAAAATTAATATTTTGCCACTAATTGCCTGGTATTAAAGGACAGTATCACTAAATTCAAACTATGCAACAGTCATCAAATGAATCAAAAGGTAAGCTTTGTATTTAAACTGGATTTCTAATTGATTGTAAAATATTTACTGGATCTCAACATTTTATTTGCAGATTTTAAGTTTTTAGTGCCAAGCACTAGTAAAAGTACTATCGATCTGAAGAGAAAGCATGAAAAGGACCAATCTACAAACCCACAAAATGTTAAGCAACTCAAAGTGTCAACTGAAGGAAGGCTTATGATTGATGATTTTTTGGATTTTGGAGCTACTCTAGAGAAATTAAAGGATGATGCTAAGATCAATAACTCAGAATTGTCTAATGATTATTCAGAATTTCCATATTATACAGATGTTCAAGTTCCTGTCACCACAAATATCCCAAAACCCACAAAATCTATCAAAAAGCAGAATTCATTCAGGATTCCAAAAGCAGTCACAAATCGGAACATTGTACCATTAACACCTGAAGGAAGCTTCTTTGGATTATCAAAAAGTCACAAACATTTCTTGTTGAAATTAAGAGGAATTACAAAATTATATGGATGGCAGGAACAGTGTCTAAGCTTAAAAGCTGTCGAGAATCGAACAAATTTAATTTATTCAACGCCAACAAGTGGCGGTAAAACTCTAGTCTCAGAAGTTCTCATGCTTCGTGAAGTGCTGTTAAGGAAACGAAATGTGATTTTTATGCTTCCTTATGTCTCAATTGTCCAAGAAAAAGTGCATGAAATGATGCCATTGGCTGTAGAGTATAACTTCCTTATTGAGGAATATTGTGCAGGAAAAGGTTCAGTTCCACCAGTCAAACGACGAAATAAGAACTCAATTTACATCTGCACAATCGAAAAAGGTCAAATACTGCTGGATAGTCTCCTTGAAGCTAAGAGAATCAATGAAATCAGCTTAATTGTTGTGGATGAGCTTCACATGCTTGGAGATTCTCATCGTGGTCACATTTTGGAGTCGTTCCTGACTAAAATCCTTTACCTTGAACATATACCGATCCAGATCGTCGGCATGTCAGCAACAATATCAAACATCGATGAAATTTCTGATTTTTTAACAGCTGAGACATTTACTTACAATTTTCGTCCAATTGAACTCAAAGAATTTGTAAAAACTGGAACTGAATTGTACAAAATTGACCATAAAGCTAAAAGTCCATCAGAAATCATCAAAAAGACTGACAAGGTAGTTGGGCAAAGCTACACACCAGAAATGCTTAAAAGAGACACTGATCACATTGGGTATTTTGTCTACAAGCCAGCTATGGACTCATCATGTCTAATTTTCTGTGCAACAAAAGCAAATTGTGAGAATGTGGCATTGCTGATTGCTGGAAGTTTACCAAAGGAACTGGTGAAGAAGAAGACGGACGAGAAGAAGAATTTGATTGCGGCACTTAAGTTTGATTTGAATGGATCCATTTGTCCTACTTTAGCGAAGACGATTCCTTTTGGCGTTGCTTATCATCATTCAGGTAAAAGGCTTTTGGGATTAATTAAATCCAATGTTTAATCCTTGGATTAATTTTAAATCCAATGTTTAATCCAATGTTTTCTTACAAATTCAATGTTTATTGCAATTTCTCACCCAATCCAGGTCTCACAAGTGAAGAAAGGAAGCACATCGAGGATGCATTTCACTCTGGCATCCTTACAGTCATATGCTGTACATCAACATTAGCAGCAGGAGTCAATTTACCAGCAAGTCGTGTGATTATTCGTGCACCATACGTTGGAACTGAATTAATATCACTAAGTCAATACAAGCAAATGATTGGACGAGCAGGAAGGGCTGGAAAGTGTGAAAAAGGCGACAGCATCTTAATGTGTGATAAAAAAGATTTTCAAAAAGTTACAAAAATTTTGACATCAAAAATTGAAGATACAGTCAGTGCTTATATTAAGAATGCTGCGCATTTTCGTGACTTGATAATTAATTTAATTGGAACTGGATTGTGTAAGAATTTTGAGGAACTTCATGACTATTCAAAATGTATGCTAGCTCGTGTGCAGCAGGATAGATTCGAAATTGATGTGAAGGCAATTTTCATTGAGACTTTAAAGGAACTGCTGAATCAAGGTCTAGTGACGCAGAAAGTTTCAGTCCAAAATTTCAAAACGACCTGAAGTATTGAAATACTCATAAAGATGAGAAGATTGTCTATGCTGAAGATCATTTTGAGATTAGTATTTTGTGTAAAGCAGCTGTAAAATCTGGAATGACTTATGAGGATGCATGCAAACTTGAAACAGACTTGAGGACTGCTTATAACAATTTAGTGCTGTCTCAATGTCTTCATTTGCTGTATGTCGTTGCACCAAAAGAAGCTGTGGATTCAATTTACTTGGACTATAAAGTTTACAGTGACATCATCCTCAAATTAGACTCATCAATGCTTAATACAGCACGTGTTATTGGAATCGACGAAAAGACAGCAATGAAAATGATAAGAAATCCAAATTTTCAGCCAGATAAGCTGTATATCCAGAAAAGATTTTATGTAGCATTAATTCTGTTTGATCTTTGGAATGGTCAGGATGTATTCAGTGTGTCAAGGAAGTTTAAAGTAAATCGTGGAATTGTACATAAATTGATGTATGCAGCATCGTCGCAAGCTTACAGTATTTTCAAGTTTTGTGAAGTTTTTGAGGAATTTTGGATATTTAAGGAGATTATGGAGCAGTTTTCTAAGAAATTGGCTTATTGCTGTTCTACTGAGCTACTTCCGTTGATGGAATTGCCGTCTGTTAAGATTGTGAGTGCTTTAATCCAATCGGATTTAAATTAAATCCATCAATATTTAATCTATAATCTACTTCCTTACAGGCTCGAGCTAAAATGATGTACGCGGCAGGTCTACGTACAATTGCTGATATTGCAGCCATAACTCCCGAGGAGCTTATCAGAACTATTAAGAATATCAATAAGAAGCAGGCAGATCAAGTTATTAGGGCAGCTAAAAATACATTGGCAGAACAAGTTGACACATTGAAAGCTCAAATGTTTGAGATGCAAAAGGCTTTAAAGGATGCAAGAATGACAACTGGCAATACAAGTGGACTTGACAAGAGCTAATAGTTTATTGTTTTGTAATTGTTTTATTGGAAATATAGTTACAATATGAATTATTAATTTATTTACCCTAATAGTGATTGTCTCTTAGAAATTGATTATGATCAACTTGTATATTTAGCAGCAACAGTGAAATTCCTAAAATTGAATTGAATCACGATTTTCGATTTAACATTCTTATAGCTAAGCTATCCGGGTTTGATGCAAAGCTTAGTTCTATGCCAACTCAATCTCTTAATCTCTTGTGAAGAACATAATTGTTGGAACTGCTTTATTAGGAAATCTACAATACTAATTTATAAAGAACACCGCGAAAATTGGAAAAGCTTCCAATCCAACCTAACATTTTTGCTGATTCATCGCACACAAAAGGAGGAAATTGGATCAAAATGATTCCAAATTGAGCACATCTTAATCCTCAAATAAACAGACATGATAAATTCTATTGTGTGAAATCAATGCTTATCATTTTGTTGTAGACTGTTATCATAATAATGGTTTAATTACGATCATCAATCTATACTTTAAATCCCATAAATATAGTTAACATTTATTGTGTGCAAGAGTTCCGGTTTGGGTATTGAGACATTTGAAGGGATTTTGTGGTTTGACACCAAGTTGTTCCGACTATAACGTTTCTATATCGTGTACTTTTCAGGCACACCATACCATTTTACAGCATTTTACCTCATTTTACATTTTGGATCTCTATTCAAAGGAAATGCAGGTTTTGTCTTACAGAATACATCTAACTAGTAAAATATCACACAATTGCTTGAATGATAAAACTAGAAAAATTCAAATCAGTTTGTTCGAGTCAACTGAAAGTGCAGGAAGTGAAAGTAAATTCCGGAATCAAGAAAAATGTCCAAGGAAATAATGTAATTAAGTATTTAATTAGGTTAAAGACTGAATTCCTTCAATTTGCTAGAATTATAAAGTGGTTTGAATGATTTAGTGAAGTTTCAATATAGTTCCATTGTGTTGGATCTAACCATATGTTAAAGAATGACAATCCTGAACAGCACAAGTTGGTTAATCAATCCAAAATCCGGGTACAGGAATACGTGACTCTGGCATTTTGTCGAATTCGGTTTAAGCCAGAGTCACGCTGGCCTAAGGCTGTAAACTTGGTGAATTAACGTACCGGTGGACAATTTGTGTGCTACGGCACGTTTGTGTATCGTCAAAATTTTCGGAAAATACCATGCAGTTTTGATCGCATTTTACCACCAAGATTGCCGTGATACAAAAAAGTTTGCTTACAACTGGATTAACCGATTTGTGCTATTTAGGAACAAGACTCTTTCAAAGGATACTTAAAGTAGATTTTTCAAAATTCTGATTTCCCCAGATTTGATCCAACACCTTTGTATCTACGAAAACGATACTTAATATACATTCTTGGATTCTTTGGCTACCTTAACCTATACACAATGCGTGTAGACTTCACAATCGCAATCATCAAATTAACAGAGAATCGGACAGTCAACAATGAAGATGGAAGTTATACATATGAGCAACACTTCAATTGGACCAACGAAGAAAAAGGAATTGCATTAAGTACATTTTTCTATGGCTATATAGGAACACAAGTTATCGGTGGATATATAGCAACAAAATTTAGTGGAAGACTGGTAATCCCCCGTCATTAAATAATGGATGACTTTGATTATTCTTATCAGCATATAGTCATTGGTAATTGATTGAATGTAAACATTTAATTTAGGTCTTTGGCACGGGAATTCTCGGAGCTGCATTGATGACGTTTTTTACACCAATTTTATGTTATCAGGGAATTTCTTATCTTTATGTCTCGAGAATCATTATTGGAATTTGTAGTGGGCTTTCCTATCCATCGATTAATGCTGTTTATGATAAGTGGTGTCCGCCGTATGAGGTATGAAGCTATAGAGCAGTGTTGTCCAAACTCTTTTGTGTCATGGCACACCTTGTTGGGTAGTCACGACCAAACGATGGCATGCGGTTCGTGGCAATTCCAACTAGGTGCCGCGACACACAGTTTGGACAACACTGCAATTATCTAGTCACAAACTGTTCCTTAACCTATTTCCACAGCGATCCAGAGCATCATCATTTGGAATATCCGGCGTCTATGTCGGAACTATAATCGGACTGTCCCTATCTGGCTATATAGCCATTTGTCATCGTTGGGAATGGATTTTCTATGGATTTGGGATAATAGCTACAGTATGGTCAATCTTATGGTTCATAATCATCAAAGATTCACCAGCAGATGATGACTGGATACTCAAAAGTGAAAAGAAGTTCCTTTTGGACAGTTTGAATCTTGTTGAAAGTACAGGAACTCCATGGAGAGCTATATTGACGTCATTGCCTGTTTATGCTATTGGAATTGCTCATTTTGCGTATTGTTGGGGATATAACACATACCTGACAATAATTCCATTGTACTTACAAGACATTTTGGAATATGACACAAATGGACATCATCATACAGTTATTACTTCCATTTCATACATCCTAATTACTCTGTTGCTGTTACCATCAGGATATCTTGCTGACTGGCTTCAAGTTAACAATTATCTATCAACAACTCAAGTCAGGAAGTTTTTCAACAATATATCATTCTTCCTGCAAATGGCTTTACTACTTATGTCTGGTTACTTCAAAGATTTAGCTGCTGTTATTACATGCTCAAGTTTATCGGTTGGAATAGGTGCATTGGCAATGTCTGGATTTTTAGCAAATTCATTGGATATTGCACCTCAATATTCAAGCATTATTCTTGGGTTATCGAACAGTTTTGCGGTTCTTCCAGGTGTATTGTTGCCAGTATTGTCTGGTCACATCATTCGGACGCCGGTGAGTCTTAAAAGGCATAGAATAGTGCAGTGTTGTCCACACTGTGTAGCGCGGCTATGTCATGAACTGCTTGTCGTGTGCGGTTTAGGTCGTGGCTTATTACTTAGTTGTTGGACAACACTGGCATAGTGACTAATAAGCTTCATGTCTACCATACCCAGTAACATAGCAGTAACTTCACTAATCCTTCCTATTTTTCATCATTTCAGGCTGATTATGAGTTCAAATCAATGTTTTACATAGCATGTGCTATCTATCTCTTTGGATTCTTCTTCTATTCTATTTTTGCATCAGGAAAAGTTCAACCATGGGCAAATTTAAATCGTCAGTCGTCTATTAGTCTAGAAATTCTCGAAAGTGACATAACAAGTCAAGGCGTGTCTCGAGAGAATTCTAAGTTTAGAAAGAATAAGAATGAGTGCTAAAAAGGAATTGGATATACTTATTTAGATACTAATTAGATAGAGTCTTTGTTGTTGTGTTGGGTATATAGGAATAAAAAGGTGTAGTCAATGTTGTGGATTGCTAATTTTTACATTAGGTAGCCCGATCTGCATATATTTAAATGTTGCCACAACTTAGACAAAGCAGCAGAATGTTTAGAACCTATGGACAGCTACTCGGTGTCACTGAAGCACTGAGCTGTCACTAAAGCTGTCACCAGGTTCTATACATTTTGCCGCTTTGACGCCATTGTGGCAAATTGGGTACTAAGCATACTGATGCCTCGTTGCTGTAGTTGCAGCCAATACGTGCCGGTCGGTTTGATCAATTCGAATTCTGTCATTTCCAAATTTCTGCATTTTCAAAAGTTAAGCTCCATCAACTGCTTAATCTACATGATCAAAACAACATTGGAACTCTAGCCAACGGTAGATTATCAATGTATGGGTTTCTCTTTGCCTCAACATTCTTAAGACTTAAATGTCATATTAATACTTTGCATAACATCCAAAACATTTCCCAATACATCCATGTTTACATTCCTAATACAACAGTGATTCTTTATATACACCCAAATTATGCATATATTTTGCTGAATATACACATTTATTTTTATACCTTTTAAATTAAAGAGTTCAGTGTCTCTGAGAAACTGCTGATGTTTCCATTCCGTTTGTAGTAAATATAGAACAGCTGTATACAACATTTTTAAGAGAAATAAAGTTTTTGATGTTCACTTTGTACTGGATGTGATTATTATTATTTGAGATTGTAATTTGTGGTATTAATCTAGGGCATCGAAGCAAAGGCTGCATATTCTAGGAAGGAAGATCAACATATCTCTTTTAGTTTTGGAAAAATTCTTCAATTTGCATTGGTTCTTTGTGGAAAATATTCAGATCTCTGACGGATTTCCTAACATGTGGTTTGATAGACCAGATGATTTTTTAGGGACGACCACAAATTCGGTTGTTTTCGCCAAGTGACTGCCACTTGGTTCTAAGTATGCTTTCTCGATACCAGGACTGGGACTGGGATGGGACTGCACTTCTGGGACTCGGGATTTCCCGGTCCCGTCCCCATCCCGTCTCCGTCCCGATCCTTTCCAGGTTCTGAAAATCTTCCGGGACCGGGCTTTCGGGAAAGCATAGTTCTAAGTATACTGCCGCCTCGTCGCCGTGGTGGCAACATTTCAAAATGTGGTCTATCAAGCCACATGTAAGGAAATCTTTCAGTTCTTGAGTTGAGCTTCTGTGGCCGAATGGTTAAGCAACCTGATCAGCTACCTGTGAATCTCGATTTTATGAGGATATGGGTTCGATTCCCATTAAAAGTTGATCTTCCAATCATTAGATAGAGCAATTGTAGACAACCTCTGAACCGCGGTCCAAAAGTGTGTCCTTAAAATTGCCATGAGCAGTTTTAGAACTGTAAGGTTTTGGTCGAGGCTTACGTCTTAAGTGTGCCACGGAAAATATAAGATTACTCAACACTGAGATAGACTAATGTCAATATCACAATGTATGAATTCAGATTATCGTATGACTTGCGATTCCAAAATGTCAAGTCCATACAAATTCTGCTTGAAGAAGCTTAAGAGTACTTCATAGATAAAAGCATCAATGCTAACTGAAAAGCTTTCAATTAAAACTTAATAATGAATGCATTTTTAATCTCTTCCAATTAAAGTAATACAAACACAAAAACATTCTTATCAATGCTTGTCATTAAGTATGATACTAATTGTTTATTGCTACTTGTCATGGACACACACTCGATTTGTCAAAACATTCAAACACTTTATTCAGTATTATCGCGGCTTTTGGGGAGCTAGCTTCTTTAGTTTTATTCTCTGTTTATTATTTTGCTTATCTCACATGTTGGAACTGCCATAGTCACGTGATTCTAATTAATTCCCCAAAAAAACTAAACAAAAATAATAAAAAAGGAACGACCGTGACTTGACAAAAAAAGAGCTTATCTTATCAATATATAATCATGAGTGACTTGTAAGTGCTAGACATTGTCAATACTTCATTTCCATATCTTATCATAAATATTTATTTATTTATTTTAGGGTTGACCCAACACCTTTCTATTTGAAGAAAAGATATCTGATAATATTCTTGATTTTTATTGGCTATATAAATTTGTATACAATGCGTGTCAATATGAGCGTTGCCATAGTAGCACTAACGGATAATCGAACTGTTATTGGTGAGGATGGAACAAAGACTTATGAGCAGCATTATGATTGGAGTTCACAACAAAAGGGTTTTGCACTTGGTGCATTCTTTTATGGATATATTACGACACAACTTGCTGGTGGAATTTTAGCATCGAGAGTTGGCGGACAATGGGTGAGGATTTGAGATTTTATTGGGTCATTGAGTTATGTTGAGATGATTGACGACAATGACGATTATGAGAAGATGGTCTGGATTCTACAATGTCGGCTGAAAGTGGAATTGATACTTGAATAATATAGTGATCGAATCATACTCGGATTTTGCATGAAAAAAACCTTTGTGATGTGCTATTCAGAATTATTTCAGATCAGATAAAGCCGCTAAACCAAATAGCAATACAGGGAAATTAATCGATCAACATTCCGTCATCAGGACGGCTTGATTCTAGCAAAGTACCGGATTTAAATTGAATCAGGCACCAAGTCAGAGTAGTACCGGTCTAAGTGACCGGCGTAACTCTGGAAAGATAACACATGTAGCCTGGTACTACTCTGACTTGGTGCCTGATTCAGTTTAAATCCGGTACTATGCAAGATTCAAGCCGTCCTGATGACGGAATGTTGATCGATTAATCTACTTGTATTCGGCTACCGGAAAACATTTGGTATCTTTCCAGAGTTACGCCGGTCACTTTGACCAGTACCACTCTGACTTGGTGCCGGATTCGGTATAAATCGGGTAACATGCAAGAGTCATGCCGACTTGGGATCGATTATTGGATTGATTAATACTGCAGTAAGAGGATAAGGTACTGCTACCTAAGTCCACTGCTACATCTCATTATTTATAGTAAATAGCTAGTGATGACTGCTTTAGAGCAAACCACTCATGTCACCCACAAAGATCTCAATCTAATTTTACAATCCCACAGGTTTTCGGCCTAGGAATCTTCGGAACCGCTGTCATGACATTATTCACTCCCCTGATGACCTATCAAGGAATAACATACCTCATCATATCACGGGTAATTCAAGGAATCTTCAGTGGATTAGCATTTCCAGCTGTTAATGCTGTATATGCAGTATGGTCACCTCCATTGGAAGTAAGTTGTTTATATTTAGAGTCACACAATTCTTATCTAAAATCTGAACCTTTTTTATTTTTAGAGATCACGAAGCGGTAAATAGTTTGTGAAGTTATTGCATGTACATCCAATCTAAAATGTTATTTTGCAGCTAGTTATGGAATTTCTGGAATCTACGTCGGCACAATCATTGCAAATCTACTATCAGGCTGGCTAGGTGATAATTATGGATGGGAATGGATATTTTATGTCTTTGGAGCTGCAACCATTGCTTGGAATATTTTGTGGTTCCTCCTCGTCCACTCTAGTCCTGATCATGATCCATGGATAACAGAAGGTGAAAAGCGTTTCATAGCTGAAAGTTTAAAGAACCAAAGTGGAAAGAAGAATGTAGTTATGCCTCCATGGAAGGCAATATTCACATCATATCGTGTCTATACCATAGCCATAGCTCATTTTGCATACAATTGGGGCTACTACACATTATTGACTCAACTTCCCATGTACATGCGTGATATTCTCAAATATGATCTCACAAAAAGTGGAATACTTAGTGCTGTGCCTTACATCTTACAAACAATATTGATATATATTACTGGATACTTTGCAGACTGGCTTTTAATGAAGAAAATCATCACAGTCACACAAGTTAGAAAATATTTCAATAATACAGCATTGCTTGGTCAGATGACATTTCTGCTTATAGCTGCATTTTTGACAAATACATCTGCAATTATTGTCTGCATTTCGTTGTCTGTTGGATTAGGTGCTTTAGCTATGTCAGGATATTTGCCAAACACTATTGATATTGCTCCTCAATTTGGTAGTATAATTTTGGGTTTATCCAATTCATTTGCTACTATTCCTGGACTTGTATCACCTGTACTGTCTGGATTTATTGCTGTTACACCGGTGAGTATGTTTAAGCATTGTTGGAGTCTAGATCATCTGGATACATAAGATCTATGTAGCAACTTTAGACTTTATTGCAGTATTGTCCAAAGTTTGTTGATTAACGGCACGTCTTGGTGCTAAGACCCGACCGAGGCCACACACTGCTTGCGACACATAGTTTGGACAGCACTGCTCTATTGGATCCGTATATTCTGTCCAATGATTCCTTATCCACTACCTGTATTCCTTGATCTATCAGTTCAGAGTTGGCAGGACTCCAATATGGAGGTGCCTCCACTGGAGTCCGGACTCCCAAAGTCCTGACAACTCTGTTTTTCCTTACATTTCCTTACTTAAATCTCATTCTAGAGTGCCGATGAATACCGAATAGTCTTCTACATCACATGCGCAATCTACATAGTTGGAGCAGTAGTTTATGGAATTTTTGCCACAGCTGAAGTTCAGCCTTGGGCTTTAACTGAACATAGTACAACAGAATCAATTAGTGATAGGGAAAAAGAGACTAAAAATGTATGACAATAAAGATTGTAGTTAAATTTTTGAAGTAAATCCTTAACTTTATGAAATTTAGAGTTTCAATTTCAGTTGTTCGTGCTTGCTAATAACGAGTAATTAGGGAATTTATTGTAATTGATATGGAAATATTGTAATCATCAAGTTGCATTTAATGCACATAAAACAACGATTATAACTCGCGTAATATCGTCGGTTGGATTTTTAATCTCTTGTTTGTTCAGGATATGTTAGCAAAGAGGAGGAACTTAAAGGTTTATTCGCATTTGCCCGCTTTCATCCGAATATACGAACCAGTTCCGCCATCTTCCCGGAATTCTAACGGAAATCAAGTGGATTCAGAATTAAGTAACGAAAACAACCAAATGTGCCAAGAAACTGCTATGCTTTCTCGTTATCGAGATCTGCATCGAAATTTCCCATTTCCGAAAAAACCCGGGCTATGTCAAAAATTTCATTCCTGATCCTGTTCACGTCGTCATCGTGATGACAACACTTCAAAATGCTATTTTATTTCCAAGCATTTTCCCAAAATAGAAGTAAACTTTGCAAAAAATTTAAATTTTTATTGTAAACATCCTTAAATTTCAAAATTTTTGTGTTGACCTTTCTAGCTTCGTATTCTGAATCTCAATTGATGTACATCAATAAATAAATATAATTAAAGAAAGCAGATAAGAAGCTTCAAGTGTCAAAAAATATTCAATTTCTGCATTGACTTTTTCTTCGCAAAGGAAGTGATTGAATCGGAATATAATCTTAATTGTACAGTAAAGCCGCTATCTTTATGACTGGCCATTCAACCTATGGTACTTGGCTTTTATTTTGGAGTTCAATAATGATTGAATAGTTAGTATCAATCCTGCACTTTTGGTGAATTGTACAAAAATGGAAGAAAAATTTGAAATTGAAACTTTTATGGGAAATGACTTGTAAGTAGCCGTTCTGATCCTTTACCGAGTGTATAACTTGTCACCTCAATCCAATAATTCTAAGAATAATCCTTCTAGATCCGCAAAATCCTTACCATTTTACAAGAAAAAGCGCTACCTGATTGTCTTGCTGATTTTCCTTGGATATTTCAACTTATACACAAATCGAGTGAATCTAAGTGTCGCAATCGTAGCCATGACTGAAAATCGAACAATTCAACATGAGGATGGCACGGTCAGTTACGAAAAATATTTCGATTGGAACTCAAAGCAAAAAGGATTTGCACTTGGTGCTTTCTTCTATGGCTACCTCACGACGCACATTTTAGGGGGCATTCTAGCAACTAAATATGGTGGACATTTGGTAAGATTTAGGGAAATTTTGGGAAACTCAAGTTTCAGACCTTCTTCTTGAAATCGTAAAAATTGTCCAAACAATTTCAATTTCTTCAGACTCAGATGATTGTCTGAGTCCTAGGGAAACCTAAGAATCAAATGTTTCGAGGCACTCAGGTTGCATACCATGACTCAGACATCAGCTTAGCCGCTCTTTGTTCTCTAGAAATTTGAAACATTCATGTCACTATGTTATCATTTCCTCAGGTCTTCAACTTTGGATTATTTGGAGTTGCAATTGTTTCAGCACTAACTCCATACATGGCCAGATATGGAATCGAGTTTTTAATCACAATCAGAATCCTTGTGGGTATAGCAAGTGGATTTTCATTTTCGTCGGCGAATGACGTACTTAGTAGATGGATTCCTTTAGCGGAAGTAAGTTTAATTTGTTGAATGCTTTATTGAAAAAAAGCTAAGGAAATTTAATGTTGTTTCTGTTTTAGAGATCTAGAAGTGGTAAGTATGATATGAGTGATTTAACTCCTGACAGACCTGACGTAAATGCATCCCAGAGCAGATAAGGCTTTGATTTGTCGGCTATGCGTCTTGTCATAAACTTGATTTTCTTTGGCAAGTTCCATAAATATCAAAATTACTCGAGTTTACTATAAACAAGACATAAGGTGGAGTAATCGTAGCCTGCTCCACTCAGGATCCAGTGCAATCAAATAGTCTGAACTCCTATATGGACATAAAACCATAGCAATTCAATTCCCAGTACAACTTTCATTAACCTTCAATTTTCCCTTTTATAATTTTAAGCAAGCTTCACAACAGCTGGCCTAAATGCTGGAACATTCATGGCTAATTTCGTGTCCGGATTCATCAGTGTCAATTTAGGTTGGGAATGGATCTTCTATACATTTTCAATCACAACGATTATCTGGTGCATAATTTGGTTCTTTACTGTCCATCGTTCACCAGCGACTGATACATGGATTACAGCAGCAGAGAAGAAATTCATCATTAATAGCTTAATAGACCATAGTGGAGAAAAAGCAGTGACAAAGCCACCATGGAGGTCGCTTTGGACGTCACTTCCTCTTTGGGCTATTGTTGTTTCTCATACTTCCTATACTTGGGGATTCTTTACACTGATGACACAACTTCCAACATACATGGACGAAGTTTTGCATTTTAATCTTAAAAATAGTGCAGTAATCAGCTCATTGCCATACCTGGCATTTACATTAGTTGCATTCTCGTCTGGATTCTTGGCTGATTGGATGTTAAAGAAGAAGTTCCTTAATGTCACTCAAATTAGGAAGTATTTTAACAATTTTGCACTTCTGTGTCAGATGACATTCTTACTGATTGCTGCATTTGTCACCGACAAGACTATTATTATAATCTGTATCATCTTATCAGTTGGACTTGGAGGATTCATATCATCAGGAATTTTTGCAAATACTCTCGATATTGCACCTCAATTTTCAAGCATTATTTTTGCAATTTCCTCAACATTTGCTGTGATTCCAGGAATGGTTTCGCCGCCATTGTCGGGATTTATTGCTGTTACGCCGGTAAAGTATATGAAGGTTTTGCGGAAATTTGGGAAAATTTGTTATAAAAACTTCTGGTAAAATTTTGAACCTGATTTCGATTTAAGGGACAATTGTTGGAGGAAGTCTATCAAATTAGGATTCCCCTCTAACTGTCGTGTACATTCATATTATTCGGAAGTCTCACGGCATCAGAATTGCCCAAAATCTAACCACAGTCCATCGTGACTCTAGTTTCAGGCAAGATTCAATTAAATCCGGTCTCAGACTAGAGTCAAGTCAGCCATTGCTAGATTTTAAGCCATTTCTACGCCGTGTGCCTTCCGGACTAAGAGCATCTTTTACTATTCAAACTAATCTTCTTTATTCTCTCCCAGAATGCCAGCGAATATCAAATAATATTTCTGATAGCATGCTTAGTTTACCTTTTTGGTTCTATATTTTATGGGATCTTTGCATCTGGAGAAGTACAACCTTGGGCTTTGAACAATTCTGACAATTCAAAAGCCGACACGAAAGCTCAACAAGTCAAATTAAAAGCTGAAGATAACTTTAAGGAACGGAATGAAAATGAAATGAAAAATGCATAAAGTTTGTGCTTAATTGTTTTGTAATTTGAGATAATTGAGCAATTATAAATCATTAATCGAATATTTTTAATTACAATAAAGTATTTTTGAAAACTGAAATGTTCTAGTTCTACTTACTGGCTTACGTGACTTGAGCAGCACAATCCGACAAATCTCATTTAATTACCATAAAATGAGTCGAAATCAGTCGTCACGATGTCGCCAGGACCGTTAATATGACTTTGAGCGTACTTACCGTTTTAGAACTAAAAATGGAAGAAGCCGGAGCTTTTAAAGCCAAGTGTTATAATTATTAAATGCTGCCACTTGGTTATGAATGCCATACGAAGAAACTCGTCTCCGTGGTAGCTAAATCATTCATTACATATAAGTGCAGTACTGCATATATGTAAAAGTTTAATAACTTAATTAAATAACAAGTTTTTGTAATGGGATTAAAGCAACTTTAATAGTTTGATGAGATGCGTGACAGTTGACACAGTATGGAATTGAACAGGTGAATTCAATATATTAGTATGTGACCATATGAAAAAAAGACAGTTCAAATCACACAATGTTCACGACATTAAAGAATGATAAAACATAATAACATATCTGAATTCAAATGCAAAGTTAAGTTCAGTTTTGTTTAATTTCTGAAAATCATCTAGTCAGCCGATTTTTTATTGACAATTTATTCAAACTAAAGTGTGATTAACATTTTTAATTCTCAGTTGGCTTTGATTTTTAAAAATAATTTATTTTTATTCACTTAAAAAAAGTACTTAAAGATTCTTTGAATCATCAAGATGGCAGAAACGTAAGTAAATCAACAGGAACTGACAATTTTGTCACTTCATAACTCAAATCTCATACCTAACAAGCTGCTATCAACAAATGAACTAAATCTCCTTCTAATTCCAGTAATGGTGATTCAGTTCCCTTCTATAAAAGAAAACGTTTTCTGATCGTGTTCATGGTTTTTTGGGGCTACTTTAACATCTTTGCTAACAGCGTAAACTTGAGTGTTGGAATTGTGGCCATGACAGAAGAGAGAGAAATTATAAAAGATGATGGAACAAAAGAAACGGTACAAGATTTTAATTGGAGTCCAGCAGACAAAGGAGTTGCACTTGCTTCATACTTCTACGGATATGTGACAACGCAAGCTTTAGGTGGAATCTTAGCAACAAAGTATGGTGGATTTATGGTGAGTTTTAAGGCTAAAAATGTTAATTTAGAGAAGATTCATGATTTATATTTCAGATTTTCAACATTGGCATTTTTGTTACTGGAATTTTCGCGATGCTTACCCCAATGGTATGTCCCCTTGGAATTGGATTTTTGCTTGCAAATAGAGTTATTATCGGAATCTTCAGTGGATTGTCATTCACGTCAGCTTATGATGTATTATCGAGATGGATTCCTCCGTCAGAGGTAAGAAGCTTGTTGATTATTTTGGATTTTGTCTTAATTGCTTGCTTATTTACAGAGATCACGTAGCGGTAAGTGAAAATCATCATTTATTGAAGGACAGAGGAGTTCCTTATTGATGATATCCTAGGATACAGCCAAGAGTCTGGCAATTTAACATGTCCTTTTCATTTGTTAACATCCTGAAGTGCCCACATCCCCAAATAATGCCTTCATTCTTTCTTCCATTTAGTCAGCTTCGTAATGGCTGGAATCAACATTGGCAATTTCACAGCAAACTTTGCTTCTGGATACATCAGCGTACATTTCGGCTGGCGATGGATTTTCTATGTATTTGGAATTGTTGCCATCATTTGGAGCATCTTGTGGCTTCTTCTTGCTCGTAAATCACCTGAAGATGATAAATGGATAACACAGGCTGAAAAGGAATACATCATGGAAAGCTTAAAGGAGGAAAATAGTCAAGAAAAGCTTGCAACTCCATGGAAAGCAATTGCAAAGTCAGTTCCATGTTATGCAATTTTTGCTGCTGATGCTGCATTTTCTTGGGGATTCTTTACACTTGTGACTCAACTTCCTCAATATATGGACGAAGTTTTGAAATTCAGTTTACAAAATAGCGCAACAATCAGCTCATTCCCTTACTTACTTTATCCATTTATTGCAATGTCTGCTGGATCTCTGGCTGACTGGTTCCTGAAGCGGAAGATCCTCACTGTTACTCAAGTCAGAAAATATTTCAACAGCTTTGCATTATTATGTCAAATGTTGTTCCTCTTTATTGTCGCATTTGTGTCGGACAGAACAACTATTGTTGTGTGTATCATCTTGTCTGTTGGAGCTGGAGCTATTGCTGCATCTGGATATCTTGCAAATCCACTAGATATTGCATCGCAATTTTCAAGCATAATTTATGGAATTTCATCGACATTTTCTGTGTTGACGGGAGTCATTTCACCAACAATTACTGGATTTATTGTGACATCACCGGTAAGGGATATGAAATTGGATATTAGGGATGCTTACTTAATGCTTTGTAATCTTTTCAGGAACCTGGACTGTATAGAATTGTATTTTTGATAGCATGTACGATTTATCTTATTGGAACTATTATTTATGCATGTTTTGCATCTGGAGAGATTCAGCCATGGGCAGTTGCTCCGGAGCCAGTCAAAGATGTGGAAGTTAAGAAGTAGTGTTCTCTGGAATCAATAATTTTGATCTTAATTCTACGTATTAATAAATTGTCTGTCGCAAATTTAATTAAATCATTTTTGAGTGCCATTGAAGACTTGATTTCAGGGAAAATCATAAAATGTGAATTATCTGTCTGATGTTTCATATTCAGCTGTTCCATTTCATTCATAAACAACTTGCACTTTTGATTATCAGTATGAAAATTGACACATGATTAGGGAATATAAATTTTATTGATCTTAATGATATTCATTAAGCAGATTTTTTGGAAAATTGATAGGCACACTTGACTAGACTTGTGCCGCTGAATCACCAATAAAACCTTTCTTCGAAAAGTAAGCAATTGGAGTGATAATTGAGGCTTAAAATTTGAACTGATATCTTTATAGCTGGGAATTTTACTACTAGTGACTTACTATATATGATCGATGCAAAAATGGATTTTAATTCAGTATCAATTACAATTGGTTTGTGGATTAAGCTTCAAATTAAGAAAATTGTGATATTATTTGAAATATTAAAAGATCATATTAAAATGACTGAAGGGTAAGTATTGAGGCACATCCTTTCGTTAGAGCGTTATGTAATATATGTGACTTAGTGATATTCAAGTGACTGTGCCGCTCGTGTAATTTCGAAATTTAGAGAAATGCAAAAAAACCTTCTCAGACGGTGTAAGTCTAGCTTGAAGTTGGACTTAACAGAATTTTCGAACCAGTACAGAGTCATACCAGACTTGGCTTACTTCGAAGTCTGCCCCAAAAGTCTTTAGCTAAATTAACCCGAATTTTAATTATTTCACAGAAAAGAAACCCCAATTCCCTTCTACTTAAGAAAACGATACCTGATTGTCTTCTTAATATTCCTTGGCTACTTCAACCTTTACACAAATCGAGTGAACTTGAGTGTCGCTATCGTTGCAATGACTGAAAATCATACAATTTACAACGATGATGGGTCAATCAGCTATCACAAGGATTTTGAATTCGATTCAAAGGAGAAAGGCTTTGCTCTTGGTGCCTTTTATTATGGATATATTACAACACATTTCCTTGGCGGTGTATTGGCTACAAAATATGGTGGTCATTTGGTATGTACAATTTATTTGGGTTTGTCCTAAACTGAAGGCCTGTAGACAAAAAATGAAGGCTTGCAGTCTTAGACGAACTTCAAGATACAGCAAAAAACTTGCAAAAAACTGCAGGCTTGCGCTAAAATGCAAGTCTGGGGTTCTTGGCTTAATCAAATCCTAATAAATAATTTCTTCAGCTCTTCAACTTTGGATTGTTTGGAACTGCTTTATTCTCAATGATCACACCATTTATGTGTCATCATGGAATCGGATATTTGATTGCTGTTAGAGTCATAGTTGGAGTTTGTAGTGGATTCTCTTTTGCAGCAGCAAATGATGTACTAAGTAAATGGATTCCTCCAGCAGAAGTGAGTTTTAAGACATTAAGACATTCAAAGATTTTCAATTTATTCTTTCATTTAATTTTCAGAGATCAAGAAGTGGTGAGTTATGATTATGAATTTAGGCTATAAATAGGTCTAGATCAAGGTCTAGGTCAAGGTCAAACTGTCTTGTCTCTTGTTGTGTCTAAAAATAGTTTAATCTGGGGTGTCGATCCATAGCTAGCTAGATTTCTTTCAGAGACCGATCTCGTTCTGATTATATGGTGCTGTCGATATGACAAGGATTCGAACAATGCTCACGACAGTACATCCTCCTTCAGCTTCTAAACATTTGATTAATCTAAGAATGGTCAATAAATATTTTCATTCTATATTTCTATAGCTGGATACATAGTAGCAGGAATGAATGCTGGAACATTTATTGCTAATCTAGGGTTCGGAAAAAGACTAACTGATAATCTACAGTTATTAACATGTAGATTATCTACAGAAAATCTACAGTTATCTACAGTTTGCAAACTGTAGATAAATTTTCAAATGAAAAAAAATCCGTTAATCAAAATCGAAAATTTTGTAAACAAACAATTTTTTTATTCTTTTTTCGTATCAAATTCACTAATTTGCTGCTGATTTTAATCACTAACAGTGTAATAAGGCTATAAATATGGTTTCATAACCATTTTCTTCTTGATATTAATCAATTTAATTAATTTAAATTTCAAAAATGTTTTTTGTGAATAATTTGTGTGAAAAAGGCAGAAGCTGTTTTAAGGATTTTTTAGCCAGTGTAGAATGATCTCGTGAAAGAATCGCAAGTCACAGGCAATCCAAAAGACTCAGAAACGAATAAAACATAAAATTCATATCGATATACAAAAATTCTTCAATTTTTGATGTTGTTGATACCAAAAATTAGATTTGTGATGTGCTTATCTCTATTGATGTTGAAATCAATTCATAAATTGATAAAATTGATATAAATTCATCAAAATAAATGAATTTTGTACAAAAATTTTAACGATTTTTTTTGTTTCGAACAAAAAATCTACAGTTAGTTATCTACAGTTTGTAACTGTAGATAAGTGTAGATAACTGTAGATAACTGTTAATAACTGTAGATGTCCGAACCCTATGCTAATCTAATATCCGGATATATAAGTGACAATTTTGGCTGGGAATGGATATTTTACTTGTTTGGAATCATATCACTCAGTTGGAGTGTCTTGTGGTTCGTAATTGTCTATCGTTCACCTGAAAATGATCCATGGATCACAAAAGAAGAGAAACAATTCATTACTGACAGTTTAGTTAAAAATGGCAGAGATAAAGCAGCTTCAAAAACACCATGGAAGGATATTTTCACATCACTTCCAGTTTGGGCAATTGTTGTGGCTCAAACGACATACAACTGGGGATTTCATACTCTTCTCGCTCAACTTCCTTTATACTTAGATGAAGTTTTAGACTTTAATTTAGAAGAAAGTGCAATGATCAGTGCCTTGCCGTACCTGGTTTTAACAGTTCTAGTTTTCGTTTCTGGATTCATTGCTGACTGGATGTTGAAGAAGAACTTTATGTCAATTACAAAAGTGCGAAAAATCTTCAATAACTCTGCATTTATTCTACAAATGGTGTTCCTTATGGCTGCAGGGTTCCTAACATCTCCTGTTCTTATTATAGTTTGTATTACTTTGTCAGTTGGATTTGGAGCTCCTACATCTTGTGGCTACACTGCAAACCTACTTGATATTGCACCTCAATTTTCGAGCATAATTTCTGGAATTTCCTCAACAATTGCTACTATGCCTGGAATGATTTCACCACCATTGTCGGGATTTATTGCCACCACACCAGTAAGTCATAACTACATACCAGAGCTTGAAGTCGACTCGAGTCTACTCGAAATTGAGCTCTGGTACATGCTTTATTATTTGTAATAATTTGCTGATTTTTTGTCATAGAGTGCATTTGAATATCGAATAATCTTTATGATCGCATGTGGAATGTATTTATTTGGTACTGTATTTTATGGGATATTTGCTTCTGGAGATGTACAGCCTTGGGCTTTGGTTGAAACGGCGGAACCAGTTCATTACGAGAGATTTGAACATAAAATCATAGAGAAGAAACAAGAGAAGAAGATGGAAAATGTAGTTTAGGAATATTATTAAGTTTAGTGATTTTACATACAATTTGTGATATTAAAATTTATAAATTAATAAACTTTAATTAATAATTTAGCATAAATTAATGTATTTTTAATGCTTGAGGAGCCTAGCCCGATCGGCAAAAGTTCTTCATAGCTTAATGGCTACCAAATGTCATTCAAGTGGCAATATTTATGGAAGTTGAGATGAAAATTGCCACTTGGATGCCATATGAAAACCAATTAGCTGTCATGAGTTATTTGTACTGATCGGGAAGCTGCAAGATTAATTATCTATTGTACTACACCCTATAGACCTAATACTTATAGTGAAATTTATACCAATTGCAAGATCAACGGCAATTTCAAGGACACCCCAAAGCAAATTGACATCCAAAATTCACGACTAAAATACTCAGGAACAAACGTAAATACCAAAAATGAACAGATGCACTATAGAATCAATAAATTGACCCCGAAAATTAATCAGTCATATCTACGAAATAAGTGTCAATTTATTGGAAAAATGATGATAATCGTAATGCGTTATCGAAAACACTGACCATATCCAACCTTTTATCTATTCCTGTGCAGACGCTATATAAGCGATACCCAACAATTGAGTCAATTAGTCTCTATACAGTCTACTGAGTGATTAAAGGTGAATAGTGAATAATTTTTGGGAATCGATTGAGGAATAATTTACATTATGGCAAAAATGTGAGTGAACTTCCTTCAAAATTATACAAAAAGTCACAATCCAACTATTTTCCAGCAAAGATATATCAATTCCTCTTTATTTGAGGAAACGATACCTGATTGTCTTTCTAATTTTTCTTGGCTACTTCAACCTTTACTCAAATCGAGTTAACTTGAGTGTTGCAATTGTTGGCATGACTGAAAATCGAACAATTCAAAATGCAGATGGATCAGTCAGCTACGAAAAGGATTTTGACTGGAACTCACAGGAGAAAGGCTTTGCTCTTGGTGCCTTTTTCTATGGATACATATCTACCCACTTCATTGGTGGTGTATTGGCTACAAAATATGGTGGTCATTTGGTAAGTTTTTGTAATGAAGTCTGAGCAGCACAATGCAGCAGAGTTGTCAGGACTGCAGTCTAGAGTCCAGATTCCATTAGAGGCAAATCAAAAGGAAGCGACTTTTTGGATTTTCGGTGTGCGGTCTCCCAAAGTTCTGGCAATTCTGCAAAGCAGTAAGACATCATGTTTCCTGATAGTTCCTTGACGGCTGATTCTAATCCATTTTATACGAACAATGATAATTGCCGTATTGTGCTGCTCGGAAAATTAATTATGAAAATCCATTAAATGATTATAATGATTTTTTTTCAAGATTTTTAACTTTGGAATATTTGGAACTGCACTTTTCACCATGATTACACCATTTATGGCACATTTTGGAATCGAATATTTGATTGCAGTTCGAGTTGTTGTCGGAATTTTCAGTGGATTTTCATACACATCAGCCAATGATGTACTTAGTAGATGGGTTCCTCCATCAGAGGTTAGCTAAGTCCTGGTCCTTAGCAGACAAAGAGCAGCAGGTATTGAAGTGTTATTCCTGTATCATGGAAGCATGCTCTTTGACTGTTAGAGGATATATCATATAAAACTCTATTTTAAGGGATTATCATGATTTTTCAGAGATCCCGAAGTGGTAAGTTCCAGTTCCATTGCCGAAAAATTCTTAAACTCTTCTTTTTCTTCCAAAAATACAGCTGGATATACACTTGCAGGAGTAAATGTCGGAACATTTACAGCAAACTTAGCATCTGGCTATATAAGCGTATCTTTAGGCTGGGAATGGATCTTCTATACTTTTGGTATAGCTGCATTGATTTGGAGTGTGCTTTGGCTCATGATTGTTCATCGTTCACCAGAGACTGATCCATGGATATCAGTTGCTGAGAGGAAATTCATTGCTAATAGTCAAGGAGGTCACAGTATTGAAAAAGTAGTCATAAAAACACCGTGGAAAGCAATTTTTACATCACTTCCTCTTTGGGCTATTATTGTTGCACATACATCCTATATGTGGGGATATACTACACTTGTGACTCAACTTCCTTCGTACTTGGATGAAGTTTTACATTTTAATCTTAAAGACAGTGCATTATTAAGCTCGTTGCCTTACATGGTCTACACAGTTCTAGTTTTTATTGCTGGATTCTTAGCTGATTGGATTTTTAAAAGGAAGTTCCTTTCAGTCACTCAAATTCGGAAATATTTTAACAATATTTCATTCTTGTGTCAAATGGCATTCCTACTTGTAGCTGCATTTAACACTGATAAAACCATCATAATTGTCTGTATTGTTCTGTCAGTTGGATTGGGAGCATTTTCATCTTGTGGATATACTGCAAATGTTTTGGATATTGCACCACAATTTTCAAGTTTAATTTTTGGTATTTCATGCACGATTGCCACACTTCCGGGTATGGTGTCACCACCATTGTCAGGATACATCGCAACTACTCCGGTAAGACTATAATAGTTCCCGAGCAACACAATAGAGCAAATTGCATTTTTGGATGCCTTCAGGAAATATTTACGTACCCTAACAGGAAACGAGACCATTTTTAGGTATCGGAGAGTTATTTCTGTACCATGGAAGCATGCTCATAGCCTATTAAGGGTCTCTCTGTTAATAGGACAACCCAGCAGAGTCCTAGCTAACACGATGTGCTGCTCGGGACTTAATCTTTTTTGTGACAATGTCCAATGATCATCCTTAACATTTCAGAGTGCCGGCGAATATCAAATAATTTTCCTGATAACATGTGGAATATATCTCTTTGGTGCCATTTTCTATGGATTATTTGCATCTGGTGAGATCCAATATTGGGCTATAACAGAATCATCAAAGAAGCCGAGTTCCGGTTCAGAATGAAATTAGCAATTAAATGTCCAATTGTTGTGTCTATATTATTGTTTGCTGTTGTCTATGATTACAACTCGTACGCGACCGTCCGTACGGTAATAATCTAATCAGATGATAAGTTTTAGGCAATAATTTGAAGATAAACAACTGTCTGTTGTGACTTTATATTGATAGAATGACTTCTTGTTGTCATCACGTGTTTGTTGTTGTTGTGAATAATTATTAAATTAGATTGTGCATGTATGGAATGCTAGAGATGTGGACAAAAACAACAAAACATTTTTAAATGTCACGTTCTAAATTGTTTACACTTTCTTCGTGCTTAAAAGAATACTTCAAGCTTTATCAAGTTATTGTTTACAAGGTTGAAAGTATTGAATTTTACGTTCAAGTGCCTTGTATATATTGAGTGTCAAAATTGAACACAAAATTGAATTTTTCCAAAAAAAATGGGTCTAAATTAGCTGTTCTCGAGTTATCAGAAGCTCTGTACTAATTGTTGTCTACGCAGCGACGTAATAACAACTTAATTACTGGTTTGTGTTGCTCGGGATAATCATCAACATTTTTGTTTGCAGTTATGAAGAATGCGAAGCAAATTAGTCACTTTTTGATCAGTTTAGATCATATTTAACTATTTGTGGTCAGTTCTAAGGGTTTCTGATGCTAAGACCTGGTCTTCCTTGATTCGGTCGAAAGAATTTCGTCTACCCCGATACTTCTGGGAACCTTATTCAGCTTCTAGTTCTTAATACACGTTAGAGTTGGCCGAACTGAGTGCCGTGGCACAATAGATGTTTTAATCACCAAGGTATGCTGTGAGATGGACATTCTGTTAGGAACCAAATTTATGTCCTAGCAAAGAACAAACTAGAGGTTGGCGGTCTGTTGCCTAATCACTATCCTATAATGTCTTACTACACCGGTGGGCACACTAGTGCAGCAATAGTGTTCAGCTGGAATTTTTTGGAAATGTCATGAGGCGAATGCCGTGTGCGGTCGAAGTCTGATCTGCTGCGTGAAATAGAATATTGGCCATCAATGCCTGCAAATACCTCAAAACACTAGACTCCGCTTCGTCAAAACATGAAAGCATCTCACTTCTTTTTATTACCTCATTATCATTTTGATGAATACCTAAAATACTACACAAATCATCAGTGCTGCATCTTTCTCTTCACAAAATTACTGAATAAAATCAATTTTATTATGTCTCATGCCTTGATCCACATCTGTTATCATCACCATTCAAGATTATTAACCATAACAAAAGTAGTCCATTCAACTTAAATTATACAACAACAAATGAATAGCTTTAATCCACATTGACAATAAAAGTAAAAATATACATTATTAAATGATGCTATTCATTTCAGTTGATTAGCAAAAGTCGATCGTATTACATGTAAAATTGTCAAGTGTAAAGAAAAATTTGTAAAAAATAAGAATAAAATTTGATTAAAAAATGCCAATTGAGGTGACAGATGATAAAGGAACAGTGATAATAGAAACGCTTCCGATTTGGAAGAAGAGGCGCTATCTGCTCGTGCTGCTTGTCTTTTTTGGCTTTATCAATGTTTATACATTGCGGATTAACTTGAGTGTCGGAATCGTTGGTACTTGATTATGTCGAAATATTTTTTTTTGTTTATTTTGTGGCTTAAACTGAAAGTTGATTATGCAAGTGACGTGATTTTAGAGAGATAATGTCAATGGACTTTTAAGAGATTGGTGTTGTATTTTCAAAACAAAGTTTGCTATGATTTTGAGCACTTTAAGTTAGGAATTTAAATAAAAATATGATTAATTTAGCAGTTGAGTTTTAAGTTTTTATGAGACATACGGATGAAGATAATGAGTAATTCTGCTTCAGCTATACACAGGGAAGTATCCACATAGCTACAAACAGAAGAGAGGATTTATGGAGCGCAAACATTCAATGGGAGGGAACGAAGCAGGAGTGGTACAAGATTTTTGTCTTAGATGATCCTTCAGAGCTACAAAACGCAATACATGAATAACTGATATGAGAAGCACTGCTTAATACTCTTGAAAATTAATTTTGATCCATACTTATTTAAATGTTGTCCAAGCAACAGCCAAGAGAACAGATGAGCTCAAAGTCGACTCAAATTATGTGAGGAAAAGTCAACTCAAGTCGACTTTGAGCTCTGTTTCATACCAAACTACTAATACCTAAATTTGCCCAGTAAATGCTTTCGTATCCGCTACATTTAATCTATACCAATCGAGTCTTTTTTGACATTTTTCTTAACAATTTCCTGTCTTGTATCTAATCAACTTAAGTGCATACATCTTCAAATATCATGAAGTGAGTTAAGTGCATCCATGACCTAATAGATTAATCGTTTATTTTTAGCCATGACCGAAAACAAAACATTTGTGAATGAAAATGGAACAGAAGAGTGGCACAAAGAATTTGATTGGGATACAAAACAGCAAGGACTTGTCTTGAGTTCGTTTTTCTATGGCTACATATGTACACAATTTATAGGAGGTATTCTCGCTGCTAAGATTGGTGGACATATAGTGAGTAGATATCAATAAGTTGTCTTGAATATCATATGTCGGTTAATCAATCCAAAATTCGACCCGGAGCCCGGAATATAAACTGAATCAGGGACCATACCAGAGTCATGCCGGTCTAGTGCTTGATTTTGGATCGATTATCCAACTTATGATATTCAGCTATGATCAGCAGCTATTAAACCAATTTATATCATTAGGTTTTAGGATTAGGAATTTTCATCACAGCAGTTTTGACCTTGCTATCACCAATAGCAGCACGTACCGGTTTAGGACCATTTGTTGCACTTCGCGTAATTATGGGATTAGCTGAAGGATTCACATTTCCATGTATGCATCAAATCTGGTCAAAATGGGCACCGCCATTAGAAAGATCAAGAATGGCTGCAATTCAATATGCTGGAACATTTATCGGAATGGTTATAAGCTTGTCAACATGTGGAATTATGGCTGACACTTATGGATGGGAAAGCGTTTTTTATGTCTATGGAATTATTGGTTGTGTTTGGTATGCCTTTTGGCTTGCAATTGTCCGGGCAAGTCCAGCAAATGATCGATTTATAAGTGATGAGGAGAAGAGGTATATTGAGGCATGCCTGGCACAGACTAAAAGTACACCAACTGCCAAAAATATTCCATATAAAGACATATTCACGTCTACGGCTGTTTGGGCCATAGCTGCATCACATTTTGCTGAGAATTGGGGAGTCTACACTATGCTGACTCAGCTGCCGTTGTTCTTTAAACGTGAGTTGACTTTGTGCTGCTTAAATTCCTGAAATTTTATATTTAAATTTTATATTTTTTTTCAATTTTAGACAACCTTGGCTTTGATCTTTCTGGAAGTGGCTTCATTGCTGCTATACCTTATCTAGTTCTCGGTATTATGCTGTTTCTGGTTGGCTATTTAGCTGACTGGTTTCAAGAGCGCAAAATACTTACAACTTCTCAAGTTCGTCGATACTTTAACTGTCTGGCATTTGTGTCACAAACTATTTTTATGATGCTTGCTGCTTATCAGAAAAGTCGTGTGCTTATAATTTTATTTATTACTTTTGGAGCGTCATTAGGTGAGGAAGTAAAGCTTTAATTCTGAGTTATTTAATTATTAATTGCTTTTAGGTGCATTATCAATTTGCGGCTACGGCGTTAATCATTTGGACATAGCTCCACAATATGCATCAGTATTAATGGGAATCAGCAACACAGTTGCCACAATTCCTGGAATTATTTCTCCACTTATAGCTGGATTTATTGTCACAGAACAGACAAATGCTAGTCAATGGAAGTGGATATTTATATTGACATCGTGTGTTTACTGCTGTGGATGTCTTATTTATTGGTTCTTTGCATCTGGAGAGCTGCAATCGTGGGCGAAGGAAAAGACTGAGGATAATGTCAAGAGAAATAATGAGAGAAGCAGTGAGACTGAAGTGACGAGGTTTTAGCAGTTTAAAGTTAGTTGATTAAATGTTTACTGGAAGCTGGAATAGCACAATTTGGTTAATCGATCCGAAATGTGGTACTAGGCCGGCATGTCTCTGATAAAATGTCGGATTTGAGTCGAATCTAGTCCATCAGAGTCAGAGTCATTTTCAGAGCTCGAAGTCGACTCAGATTTTGTATGAAAAAGTCATTAATTCTTCATAATTCTAATTGACGTCGAGTTCACTTTACTATGGGATCGGACTTTTGGTTCATTAAACGATTTGTGCTTTTCGGGAAGCTTATTAGCAACATCATAAATAAAAAGTTAATCTAATTAAGTAGTAATTTATGTAAATTAATTGAATTATTTTCTGGCATTAGAATCTGGCTACAACTGAACATTCCTCAAAGTGCATGCTCTATGCAGTCTCCTTAAAATTATGCAATGGACAACTCATGCCAGGATTAGAGCCACAACATAAGTAGTTTAATATGTATTGGCTGATTAGAATTATCTAAATACCAACTTGATACTATTTTGGCATATTAAACTTGTATTTTATCAGCATTTACAAATATATTCAGTTTAATTGATATGGATTGGACTTCAAGTACTACAATGTTGCTCTATTTAGTTGATAATTGACCGTCAATTGATCTACATGTGTCTAACAAAGTGAAATATTTCAAAATGACAGTAATATTAAGAGATGATACAGGAAAAATTGTCAAAGAAACACTTCCGATATGGAAAAAGCGACGCTATCATCTTGCACTGCTCGTGTTTTTTGGCTTTATCAATATTTTCACTTTACGTTACTTCTTAAATGTGGGAATTTTAGGTAATCTAATGATGTAGATTAGATAATAACTAGTATAACTATAAGTACATTAATTATCAAGATGCTTTTGAAGTCGTTTACTTGTTTAGTTCGTAATTTTATCAATTCGTAGGTGGCAATTTAAAGCAAAGTAAGAATTTAACGGTTTTGCAGATCAGTTTGATTCAAACTGAATCCAATTTTGACTGATTGAATACATAATTTAGATCAGTGGTTAACAACCTGATTGCCGCGGCATACTAGCGTGTCAACAATTTTTTTTTTGAAATTCCATGAATCTTATACCGGATACGGATTTGTCCGAGGCTTACAACGGAGGTATTTCGTGAAAAAAGGTTGTCCATCAGTCCCTAACTCGCTAAGAGTGTGCTTTCATGAGCAACGTAAGCTGAGATTCTCAAATTATCAGAAAATTATACCGTTTTTGCATGTGAAAGGTTGCAACTCTGGCTGAGAGTAATGCTTCGCGAGCATGCAAAACTGGTATATTTAAGAAGAAAAAGCTTTCGATAGCATTCACCTTTTCTGTTAAGGACTTATTTGGATAGTTATTTTGTTTTCAATTGTCACATATGCAGCCTAACCATTTAAAATACGAACATAACAAATAAAAGACTCAGAACAGCCATTTAAGTGTGCTTTCACGAAATTCAGATCACGGACGAGACTTTCCCGGGATTTGTCGGTCACGATCCCACATCGAGAAAGCATTCATTTAAGTTTTATTTAATTTTATTTATTTTCAAGCTATGGTTAAGGAAGAACATAAAGATTGGGATGAAATTAAGCAAAGTCTTATTTTAAGTTCATATTATTATGGTCAAATTTGTACACAAATCTTTGGAGGCATGATGGTGTCAAGAGTACCTGATTTTATTGTAAGTAAAACAGTACCCGGAAGGCACATAGTGAAGGAATAGCTGAAAATCTGTTCCCAGGTCACCATGACTTTGGTCGCTGTCAAGTCATCTAAAAGCTTGATTTTTGGCCATTTCTACATATTCTTGAGCTTTATCTGGTATTTATTGACTAGCAATTTATCAATATTATCTTTAATTTCCAAAGGTTTTCGGTACGGGAGTTTTGGTGACATCAATTCTTACATTAGTATCTCCAGTAACATTAAACGCCAATTTTGAAACATTTATTGCATTACGTGTACTAATTGGATTAGTAGAAGGATATACAATGCCAAGCATGTATCAAATTTGGTCAAAATGGGCACCACCATTTGAAAGAACAAGTATGTGTGCATTACAATATGCAGGACATTATATCGGAATTGTGATGTCAATGTGCACTTGTGGTGTTATTGCTGATGCATTTGGATGGAGTGTTATATTTTATATTATGGAGGCATTGCCTTTGTATGGGCTATTATTTGGTTGGCACTAATTCGTGGCAGTCCCGAGGATGATTATTTTATTAGCGACGAGGAAAAAGAATATATTGCAGCTAGTTTTGCAGATATTCAGGAACTGCCCAATGAAAAAAGTATACCATTTAAAGCAATATTCACGTCTAAGCCTGTTTGGGCAATAATTTTGGCACATTTTACTGAAAATTGGGGACTTTTTACGATGTTGACACAACTTCCGTCATTTTTGAAAGGTATTATGGACAGTCTTTAAGAATTTATGAAAATTTTATGAAAAATTTCACCAATTACAGATTATAGTGGCTATACCATATCAGATACAGGCTTTGTGGCTTCAATTCCATACCTTGTCTTTGGTGTAGCACTTCTTCTAGCCGGCATTCCAACAGATTATCTTCAAGAACGACAAACCCTCACAACAACACAAATTCGTCGATTTTTTAGCTGCTTTTCATTTTTGGTACAAGGAATTTTTATAATGTCTGCAGCATACATGCCTAATCCAATGGTATTGATTACATTCATATCAATAGGAGCTGGATTTGGTGCATTATCAACATGCGGTTATGCAATGAATCATTTGGATATAGCACCACAATATGCATCGTTTATAAAAGGAATTGCGAATACAATAGGAACATTACCAGCCATAGTTGCACCAGTCGTTGCTGGTTTATTAGTTAAAAACAAAAAGGATCTCAATCAATGGAAAACTATATTCATAATAACTGCTCACATTTATTTTGCTGGATGTATTATTTATTGGTTTTTTGCATCTGGAGAGATTCAGCCGTGGGCAAAAGAACCTGTCCAGGAAGAACCTGCTAAAAAAACTGGGAAAAAATCAACTAAAAGATCCAAAGATAGAAGTGAGAACGATGTAGAAAAGGGTGAACGGAAAGTCACTAAAAGTCGTAAAACTAACAAACGAAAACCAAAATATAGACAAATTAAAACGAATGAAACAAAGCTTTCAAGATTTACGGATAGAGTCTCGACTTATTTTTCTAAGATTTTTAAATTTTAGTTTCAAAATAAAAGAAAGAAGAAGAATTTTCATATTAATGTCTATGTCTTGGTCATCTGAGGGAGGCAATATGTAACAGTTGATTTGTACTGTCAGCGAAGTAAGTAATTAATACTATGTCTTGTCCTGAGCAGCATAACAGTATCGCCATGTCATGAGCACCTCGTTGTTTTAATGATAAAACGTCTTTTCAGCTTCAGAAAACGGAAATATATGAGATTTTCCTCATTATGCTTCTTGGAAATCAACCTGCGAAAAAACTTAAACAGCGAGAGGGCGGCAATGGTCTAGTTAGTTAGGAAGTCGAACAGTCGACTCAAAGGTCCCGGGTTCCGTCCCGGATAATATTCCATGGGTTTATTGATTCTAACAAAAAAATCATAAATTTCATGGATTCAATGGAATTCATAGTATCTGTTAGATGATCCGCTCCTGTAATAGTCACTCCAACTCGGTTTGTGTGATTCGCGACACAAAAATAGTGGCTAGGTATTTTGCATTGATATAATCTCGGTCATGCATCGTGCAGAGTTGGAAAAATCATGCCGTTCATTTGTACATAAACCGTCATCACGACTCTAACATTGATGCGGGATTGAAAACTAAATCTGACTCCAAATTAGAGTAAATTTTTTGATCTATTAACTATTTGTGGGTTATGGTAAGTTTTATTCAGAGCTCGTAGTCAATACAAAATCTGACTCAATTCTGAGTAGACTTCGAACTCTGGCTTTATTAGGACTTGCGATACTTATGTACTCAAAACCATTCATCTATTTTATCAACTCTGTTTTTATCAAGATTATGATAAATATAAAGTGTGTAAAATTATGAATTTATACCTTAAGTTATCGATAACATTCAAATCAGATAACGAATTGCGTGACTTTGTAACATTGTTGATTATTTCAGTTTTTAAAAGTGTGCCGATCTAAGTGCACATTTGCTGATATATATCTATAAAAAGATGACCACTGACATTATAGCTTGTGATGAGGATGAGAACTTAATAGAAGATGCAACACCTTTTTGGAAAAGGAGACGGAATCACCTTGCACTTCTTGTGTTTATAGGATTTGTTATTATCTACACTCTGAGGTTTCTATTAAGTGTTGGAATAATTGGTAAGTAGATTAATTAAGCTTAACATGATTATTAAAATAAATGATTTTTATTCTCTAACCAGCTATGCTACAAGATAGTGACATAAAATGGGGTTCACTGCAGACCGGCATGATTTTGGGATCATTTTTCTATGGATATATAGTGACTCAAATAATTGGAGGAATTGCCATTGCATTTCTGCCTGATTTTCTGGTACTTTATTTCAGAGTTGGCAGGACTCCAATTTGGATGCGCCTTTTTGGACTTTTGGAGTCCGGACTCAACCAAAGTCCTGTCAAATCTGCTTTATTTCCCAATTACAATTTAACTTAATTTATTAATTTTAGATTCTTGGCATAGGAGTTGCCATAACTTCAACATTAACACTGGCATCGCCAGTTATTGTACAAGCCAGTTTTGCAGGATTCTTTGCCATTCGTGTAATCATTGGATTAGTTGAAGGATTTGCATTACCAAGTATGAATAATATTTGGATTCATTGGGCACCGCCATTGGAACGGACTCGCCTAATCGGAGTTCAACATGCTGGAAAATACATAGGCACTGTTCTATCGCTTTGTACTTGTGGTATTATAGCTGCAAATTTCGATTGGAGTATAGTTTTTTACATTTACGGTGGTCTGGGCTGCATGTGGGCCATCGTATGGATTGTTCTTGTTCGTGGACGTCCTGTAAATGATTGGTTCATTACTGACGAAGAGAAACAATATCTTGAGTTGACTGTACCTAAAGAGAATCCAGAAAAGAAGCTAAAGGTTCCATTGAAAGCAGTTTTAACATCGATGCCGGTCTGGGCTATAATTGTGGCACATTTTACTGAAAATTGGGGACTTTTCACGATGCTGACTCAAATGCCGCTATTTTTACATCGTAAGATTTTCACTGATTTCATGGGGCTGTTCATAAATGTTGTCCGTTATTTTGGACTTGTAGACAGTCCCTAAAAGGTCATTTGCTTATTAAGTAACGCTACGGGGAGGTGCAAGCATATCCAAAATACTCGAATTTTATATTACCTAATAAGCGAACAGCTTAATTACAGATAATTAATTGACATTGTCTCCCCCATAGATGATTTCGGCTTCGATATTTCACAAAGTGGATATGTCTCAGCAATACCCTATCTAGTCTTTGGATTAACACTTTTTGTAGCTGGATTTCTTGCAGACTTTTTCCAAGAACGTAAAGTGCTTACGACATCTCAAGTCCGACGATATTTTAGCTGTGTATCATTTTTGTCACAAGGTATTTTCATGCTGTTAGTAGCTTATATAGCTGATGCTCTTTTGGTTGTGATGTTTATATCGTTTGGAGCTGCTTTGGGTGACTATTTGAATTCTAGATAATTAATTAAATTTGAATCTATTTTGTAAAATTACAGGTGCACTGTCAACCTGTGGATATGCAATGAATCATATGGATATAGCACCACAGTTCTCATCATTTGTGAGGAGCATAAGCAGTACAATAGGTACAATTCCAGGTATTGTTGCACCTTTGGTTGCTGGCTTGCTTGTCACAATTCCACAGGCTGCGAATGAGCCTCCAACAACTATAACTTCAACAGACTCAGAAGAAAGGACTGAAAGTAATGAAGATGCTGTAACTGAGCATATAAATCAATGGAAGGATGTCTTCATAATTACAGCACATGTTTATTTCCTCGGATGCATCTTTTATTGGTTCTATTCATCTGGAGAAGTACAGCCGTGGGCGAAATTACCTGAAGATTCAAATGCAGCACTAAGCAGTTCGTATGATATTGAGAGTAATCCAGCAGAAGTAACAGAAAATGCAGAGAGGCCCACCAGAAGAAAGAAAAGAAATGTTGATAAGGAAAGAAGAACGAAACGTGATAGCTCAAATAACCCGAGTGTGCACAAAAATTCATCTAAAAATAGACATAAAAGTGCAGCTAGACCAAAAGATAACAAAAATAATAAAAGCAAGAAAAAACCAGATAAGGAAGCTTCAACAATTGGGTCAAGATTAGTAAGAATTTATGATGGATTTGCTAATTATTTGTCAAGAATATTCAAATTTTAATGTATTTATCATAAAATATTCAAGATTAATAAAGTAACGAGAATACTCATAAGAATACTGAATAAAGAATATGAAGATAAAAGCAAATATCCCAGCACAAATTGCAAGAGTTGATTAATTGAACAAAAATCCGGTCTCAGTTCGATATGACACTAGCATGGTGCCGGATTCAAAACGAATTCAAGGAGGTATTAAAGAACTTAAACTAAATTCGAAACGAAATCAGAGTCACGTCGCTCTTGAATCGAATTTTGATCGATCAACTGCTTTGTGCTAATTGATTGAAAGTTAATCTGTGTGCAAATTTTATTATTTGCGATTGGAATCATTAAAAATCATGACACTTTAAACCTGAAGAAGCTCAATTAAGAATGGTCTTATAGTTTGACTATTTAAATTTCAAGAAATCACATAGTCAAAGAATTCATGGAAAGAAGCTATCGATCGAGACAGTATTGTATTTTTAATCGGAAATTAGGAATCACACGCAATCGTAATAAAAATATTGACATAAACTTCGTCAAATTTGAAATCAAATCAGATGCTCCAAATCCTGCTTCCAGATACTCCATTTCAAACCTAAAACAAAACATTCAAAATTAGCAATAAAACAGTTTAATAAAATTCTTTGCCATTTACCATTTTTATTCATCCGGCGTCTTCTGACGTAAGTGAATCATCAAAAAATATTTAAATGAAACAAAAATGCAGTCATATCTCCAAAGAATCTCACACAAAAATGTCCATATAGAAAAAATAATCCATTCTATACAACAACAAATCCAAAACACGAGCAGCAGTTGATGAACAATAACAAAAGCGTGCAAGAACTGGTTTGTCTCAATGAACTGAAAATTAGCATATGACGGTGAAAATCCTCTGCCAAAAATAAACAATACCGGTGTCCACATGTTGTGGCTATTAAGTCTTAATTTGCATGTGATACAATGTGACGGTGCAATGCTCTGAATTGATCTTTCACATTTTGAATTAGTTCCATATTATTTTGTCATCTAGCTTCCAATTTATGATAATAATAGACATTCAGCATCTCAAGTTCACTGTCAAGGTCAAATCATTTATTTTTTTCCATAACGTGTATTTTTTCTATTGCATAATTTATTTGTAAGACTTGTAGAGCAGTATGAGATAAGGCGAGATTTGGGATTGTCTTCGTGTGACGTTAATATAATCTGGAATAATTTAGAATTTTGACGTAAGATTTTTTGGTTTAATCTTGCATTTAATTAGACAACTTAATGACCTCGTTCTGGTGTTTGTTGGTTGAATCTTCGGAGTTTTGACTTTTTTGTTTTTATACTGTTATCTGTCAATTTTCTAGAATTTGAATACTGTTTGATTGTTTTGATCTAGTTTAGGTATGGCCATATGCATATTGCATCTTGAAAATGGTAGTTTGGAGCGAAGCTTAAGCTCGACTTTATTTAAGTAGTGTAAATTAGAGCAAACTTTACTCCAATAACAAATGACAATTAATGAATCTCAAATATGTTACACTGGCGTGAATCTAGCCAATAGTGTCAAATTCAAACCGGATCCAATGTCAGACCTGTGTAACTTTAGCAAAGTGCAGAATTTTAAACTAAATCCAGCACTATTTAAATACTTCGCTGTCCGTACATGTAAATTGTGATCCATGGTTCTATCGCTGGCAATCGCTTGTCAATTACCGATGCAAAGTGCATTACCATATCTATCGACAGCGTGTTTTGCATGAGTTTTTGGAGTCACTATGTCGACATAATTCCAACAGGGTGCTGAATTCAAATTTAATCTAGCATCATGCCAGAGTCACGCTGGTCTGTTCCAAGATTTTTATCAATTAACCTATTTGTGCTATTCAAGTTAATAATTTGAAAAAATATTAAACTTAGATGAGCCGATTAAACTTATCCTCGAGTTTTAGCGTTTTTAATATTATATATTTGTTATTTTGGAGGAGTTGGGGAGGCCATCGATCTGATTCGGTGGCTGACCAAGCGTCAAGTGTTTTGCCTTCCCGTGGTACTTCCTGTTTTCACTACAGCGACCGAAACTGTGCCAGGATAAGTACATTAAGGAATAGATTAAAAGCCTATTCACACTCCTCGCATGTAGGGCGACAGTCCCACAAACAGGCTAGATATAGTAGGCTTACAACTTGCTATATTCGAAACTTAACTGTACAAAGAAATAGCATTTTTGTAGCAATGTAGTATTTTGATATTTGAACAGCACACTAAGTTTTCTAGGGCACCGCTACGTCGTCCTTATATTAACAAAATTCTTGGTTGACCAAATAAGCTAAAATTTTATACAATGCAACCCTTTCATTATGAATTTAGAGTAGTTCAAAAGGGATGTTCATTAATAGCATTCAAAGTATTTCAAATGCCTAACATTATGTTAGCGATAAAGTTGTTTTCAAAAAGATTCTTTGTTCTAGAACAATAAGAAAATCCGGAACCCAAAAAAAGCTGTATTTGATTCTAAAATTAGCGTGACTATATCTACCGCTAAGCTATTTATTGCTTTAAAATAAATAAATATTCAAATCAGATTATTATTAGCAACACAAGACAATATTAAAAGAAGTTTTCTAGGAAAAGATAAGCAACAACACCCAAAATTGATATAAAAATATGTCATAAAAATGAAGCCAGTCAAGATCATTTGATATGCATTTAAATGTGTCTTTCATATGACCGTCTATATCAGCATTCGTGCAATAAAAAGTCGGACTTTGTGTCACTAGAACAGGCTTGTCTGTAAGGTGAGAATCAGCATATGAAGTTTGTTGTTTTTGAACAATTTTAACGCATCAATATAATTAAATTCTAAAATAATTAAATAAATATTCTCATAAACTCGCTAATCATCCTTGTCACAGTTTTAAAGTCGAAAGTTCTTGATTTTTTGTGTATTTTTTTTCATGCTAGTGTTTCGAGCTACGAGCAAAAAGTCACGTACACACAATTTTTATTTTAAAAAAATAAATTTTTGTCCAGTCTAAGTCCATCCGAATATATGAAAAATAAGCATAGTAAGTTAAGCGATTATACAATCTCTCGTATGATTATGGAGTCGCTTTTTAATGAAAAAAAAGTGAATTATCTCATAAGTAAGCGAATGATGACATTTGTATACGCGGCCGAATTTTTATGCTCATTGCTGCACGTGTAGGGGGGTCATGGAACGGACATGGACGATGTTGTTTTTGATTTTAGAATTTTTTATATGTCGAGAGATTATGTGAAAGCTTCTAGAATGTGTGGAATATTCTGAAATGGATCTTTTTGTGTGTGTGCTGGTGCTTGAATGTGAATTCTAATACATGAAAAGTTCTGGAAATTTTTAGAATTTTGTTTGTCATTTTAAATTTACTTTATTTTAGAGATTTTTTTAAAAATTTCTAGATTTTTCTGAAAATTAACAAATTTGAAATGATGTTTAGCTCATGTTGAACTGGTATGAATCTTAAGGTATTGATAATTTGGTCAAATACCTGACAATTACGGCTACTTTTCTTCATTTATATTTTGTTCCTTTGTCATCTTCTCTACAGTTAAACGTCAGGTAATTCTTGTTATTTCAATAATTTGATTGTTTTTAAAGTACAATAACAAAGCCTGTTAAGCAATGGACGTGATTCCTAATCAAATGCATAAAATGTTTGAGGGGACCAGCAGTATGCGCAAAAGGCACTACAATTAAGAATATATTGAATTTCCTTTAGATCTACAGATTAAAGTGAAATCCGAACCACTTGCAAGCTCTGCGTATTATAGCAATACAAGTCCATCATAAAATGAGATGTTCCTTGCAGAGTACCTATTTGCAATTCATGTGCATAAGACTCAGCCAAAAAATCATACAAATACATGAATATCCTTATGGATATCTAGCAGAAGAGACACATTATGTGACAAAGACCTCAAAATCTGCTGGACAAACTGCTGGACACGACATATGACAATGATCGAAAATCCGTTCCCAGTCCTTCTTGACTCTGTCTGTACACCAAGTTTTATCAAATCTAGTATGAGGACAGAGTCTCGCTGACATGGGGTCACGCTGACATGGGGTCACGCTGACATGGGGACATCAAATTTTTTGGTCAACTCCACGCCGTGTGCCTTTCGTTACATTTTGTGAGTTTGATATATCTCGAGGGACACATCATACGATGACATAGCAATATCATTCTATTTTTCGAAAAAATCCTCATATAGCGGACAGTCATTGTCGTCAAAACGTCGTGACGATTACTTTTGTTATGCCACTTTTATTATGTGTCGCTCGGATATACTAGCTCTATTTAAAGTGTAATCGAATCATAGTTTCGTTATAGTATCTGGAAGTATCTTTAACAAAGAAATTCTTGAATTTTTACAACAGAAAACCCCTATGTCCTCCAATTTTCAGATCAAGCATAAAATCTGAAAAATCTTACACGAGCCTTAGAAATGATGCATAAAATCTGAAATAAAAAACCTTGCACGAGTCTCAAAACAAACAATACACAATCATGCTTCAAATATTCATGTGTAGCATTCCTTCAAAAATAATTCATGGGTCATTCCAAATGAAGACCTTAAATAGTTTGTATTTTCACGTACGCTTTGCACAATTCCTGATAACAATACAAACTACTTTTGTTGTTTTGTTCTAATTCCAGTTCCAACCGGACATAAATTCGAAAAATAATCATTTTTTGATAAGATTAATGAGCATTTTTACACACGCGTGTGTCAATTGTTCAGCTACTCGCTTTACTTTGATCTTGACGTTGTTTACTCCAAAAATAATATGATTATCAGCATCAACTACCGGCTTTAATAATGATGATAGAAATTTATTCTAATGTATTCTTGATTCTTTATTTAAAATTGTTTCTGTCTACATGCTACATGATATAAATAAACTTAAAAACTGCACGCGAAAGAGAAGAGAACTTTTATGATCCACAATTCTCTTATTTTCGTCTCGTGGATGCTATTAAATAATAAATTTCTTTCGTTAGCCAATATCGGAGGGAAGAAATTCATTATGAAGTTTACGTCTCGACATTTTTCGAGATTATTGCCGTTTTTTTACTCATTTGCTTCTTTTGGTCAACACAACAAAAAATCGACACGTTTTAAAAGAAGAAGAAGTCAGGATAGCAGGCGATGATTTGACTTAAATTTATGTTATGATGATGATAATGACCCCCGACTAGCCGTTATTTGTTTGTCTTGTTGATGATCATGAAATGACAGTTTCAGGTACAAAAAACAATAAATAAAGAGATTTTGATGTTATGTTAAAGCAGGCAGAAATATTATGTAATAATTGTAAGAGTAGGCTGGACACAGGGTATGAATATTTTGTTGGAAGGATATACGTCGAGCAGCACAATGGAGTCGACTGTGATGTCGTCACATTGAAGACAAGACATGAGATTCTACTGACGACTACGTGATGACTGATTTCGGCGAAAAGTAAACATTGCTACATCGTGCTTTTCGGAATATAGATGCTGAGCATATGAAGCCTTGGATTGTATTTCGCCATTTCCCATTCAAACTTTCACGTGGTAAGAGGCCGAACTCAAAGCCAATTTATGGAGCAAATACCAATAAGATCGTGGTTTTATTGTTTGTGTAGGCCTAGTAAACTGGAAACCTTAATTCAAAGCTATGAAGCCTAAAGTGAAATTAGTCGGAGATGGATTCACAGAGACTGTTGAGAGACAGCAATACTTTTGGTATTGGTAATCAGCCTCAAATTCTCTCTAACGAAGAGCATAGACCACAATTGATCTGTACGGACATCGAAGTAAGTTACCACTTACAAAATTCACCATAACTCAAGTGATTCTTTACACAAAAATTCACAATCCACAAAATACTGACCTTCTCACATTATTCTGTAAATATTACCAATATTGGATGAAAATATCAATGAAGATTAAGAAATTATTAATGATGTAGCAACAAGGCATTGATTTTGGGAGTAAACAAGTAAATGTCACTTAGACTACTGTTAACCTAGGTTTATCAATATATTTATTCCATCCATGGCCAAGATTAATGTGAATTCTAATGAGATTGATTTGGTTTTTTGAAAAGAACATAGACTTGAACTTTTATTTTGTTTAATGATGAGCTAATGATAATAGCAATACTAAAGCAATTTATTTTTTTTATCAATTAGAATTTATCAATAAAACCTGTTCTAGACAGAATGCTAAAAAGAAGCCGTTGATCAAGACATTATTGTACTTTTAATAGGAAATCCACAAGTTATAAATCCAATTTTAGACGATATCTATTGGAGGTCATGAATCGAAATTGATTTAACAGTTCGAGTAAAAATAATTCCGTTTTTCCTTATTTCGTTTACAGCAGCTAGTTAAATATTTAAATAATCAAAATCGATTTAGGATGACTTAAAATTTAAATTTAACGTTTCTATTAATTTATTAAAGAACATTACAATTGAGAACTATTGGCTATTTTATTTACAAAAAATCAATTGACAATAATATTTTAGGTTTTATCTCTCCGATATTCTAATGAATACTACTGACAAAGTCCATTGATATCTATTTTGAACTGCAGATGTCTCATGATTCTATAAAAACATACATATTGCTATTTGCCAACTTTAAGAAAGGATAAAGGTAAGATTATACCAAGAATATTATAATTCAGCAACTCGTGGAGACTATTATAATTCATAAATGTATTTTCACGTGCTGATTTCTACAGTTTCTCAAAAGTGTTAGTATAGCTGCTATTTTTGAAAATGTTCACGACTTATAGTCTGCAAAATACTGAAATTCAAAGATTTGTTTTAATGTTAGCAACATTGACGTTTATTCTCGAACGTCAAGAATGAAGAAGGTTATGCCAAACACTTTAAAGACACCGCTAAAGCTTTTTTATTAGCACCAAATGAAAGCCGCCTTCATGTGACATTAGAATGGCTGCTATTTGCCCTCTATGGTTCCAAATTAGAGCTTTCTTCATTTGTGTCGCTCAGGATTCAAAATTAAGATGCAATCTTAAGCGATGCTAAATTATAGCTTTTCACATCATTGAGCCAGATCATCAAGTTAGGGTTTACCAGACCGCTGCACTAAGTAGACCAGTTTATAGTGGGATCAGAATCTTTCCTTTGATGACGCTATGATCAGTTTATTGACGTTAGTCTACAAAGAGAGGCTGTGAGCCGTATTCCACTGCAAATGATTCGAAAAAGGGCAGGTCAAGAAGTTTCTCTTGCCAATTCTCGTAGCCATGACTGCTTGTTCGGCATCACAATAATTTGGTACAGAAGTACGAAAACATTTTGGCACCGACACACTTCGACTCACTATTATACATAGACTCAATCTAAACTCGTCAATATTTTCTAAATCACTAACTTCTATTCATGCAGACAAGCTAGAATGAACAATAAATTTTCAACTTAATCATATCACTACCTACAACAATCAAGCCATTCAACTTGATACGCAAAAAAAAAAAATCTTCTTTAATTGAAAAATTTGTTTTGCTCGCAGTTTTTTTTTATTTTTCGCAAATTGAATCAATCAAAAAAGATTGTTAAGAAGACGAAAATAGTGTAGAAATTTCGATATGAGTTAAATGACCGCAAGACAGTAACAAAGGGCAAAGATTAGTTGTGTACAGAAGTCATACACATGTTTGTGTTGACGACATCCAATTTAAAATTTTGAGGCGAGATAATTCAATACTTTTTATTAAATTGTGTATCTTGAACATAATGGGATACAATTTTGTAATTTAAGTAATTTAAGTAGAATTTTTGCACAACATTTTGAGGTGTTTAAAGGCTGATGGGAGATCACAAATTTTATCAGTATATCGGCTGAATTTGATCGTGAACAGACGTCTGAGATATATCTAAGAAAGTTATATATATAAAAAATGAAGTTCCTTATTCTTGCTGCCGTACTAGTTGCTGGTGCCTATGCTACCTTATCAGCTGATGAGGCTAAGCTTGTGAAAGGATCATGGGATAAAGTTAAAGGACAAGAAGATGAAATTCTTTATGTAATTTTCAAGGAAAATCCAGACATTCAAGCCAAATTCCCAGCATTTGTTGGAAAGAACTTAGAAGAAATTAAGTCATCAGATGATTTCACAAAGCATGCTGACAGAATTGTGTAAGTATAACCTAAAACATATTTCCCTACAGCATAACTAATTCCTGCTTCCAAAAATCAGCGCTGCCGTCACAAAATACGTCGACTTGGTTGGCAATGAAGCTAACGTACCAGCCATCAAGACCCTCCTTAACGAATTAGGACAAAGTCACAGAAGTCGTGGTGCCACAAAGGAACAATTCGAAAAGTTCAAGTCATCAGTTGCCAAATACCTTAAAGAACACTCTGGTGCATGGTCTGATGCCACTGGTGCCGCATGGAACAAGGCATTCGATGAAATGTATGCCATCGTCTTCAGCAATCTTGATGGAAATCCAGTTCACTAATCAATTCGATACGGACCGTACGGCAAACTTTAGTCAAAACATGGACAATATGAACCGCGAAAGTATTTGCAATAGGCAGTAAAACATTTTTTTTTGTTACATAAACTCATATTATCTATTGTAAATTTTCTTACATTAAAATATCAGTTCAATAGGCAGAAATAAATTGAGAAGGTTATGAATGATTTAAAAAAGAAAAGTTTTCAAGTGTTTTTAATGGAATTAAGAGTGAAATGTGAAATTTTGTTACAGTGATTAAATAAATATCTGATGATATCGAGTGGATGGTATAAATAGTTAGGATGAGATGTTCAATTGGGCATTTGTCAGATCGTACCCAAAGGCTAGACACTCAAATTGTATTTACTGTTCTTTCATTTAACTAGAATAGCATAGTTAAGGTGATCGATCAATCCGGTTCTCAGCTGGCATGACTATGACTCGAATCTAAACTGAATCCAACATCATGTCAGAGTCATCTCAGTCTTATTCAGGATTTTGGATCGATTATCTGACATGAAATATTCTGCTGAGTACAGTAAATATTGTACTGCATTGTTAAAACGTCTGATCCTAAATCATATCATCAATTTAATAAGAAAAGTAGTTTAAAATCAATTCAACAGCATTTAAAGTAGTTGTACATCCATTAAACTTCAATTTATTGTGAAGAACATCAAAATTCTAATTTGTTTAAATCTATTGAGTGATAAAAATAGAAAAGACATGATGCTAGTCTTAGAATGGAAGTTGTAGAAATGCGACTTCCATTTGCTGTTAGTAAATGTGTCAATAAGAAGAGTAAAATGCTCCGTAATCGAACCTTCTTTATTTGTGCTGATCGGATTAACATTAAATTGATGTTTCCTTCATTTAGAAGCCGCGTATTGACTAAAAAGCTTCCAATTGTAGTCGGAAATTATTTGGTGTAATTAAATAATGCATTCATGGCAAAGCCTTAAAAAATTTTTATGAGACTTTATCCGTTTTTGCCGGAATTTTAGTTTGTGGAGCCTAAAAATTCACCTCGGCTTAAGGGAACAACATACATAAAGGTGGTGAGTGCGTAATACATGAGGTCTTAGCCGCTCATTGCTCCACAATGTACCACTTAGTGGGACAGAGTCAAACGAAGCTCTGATTAATACACTGTACTTTTTCTTAGCAAACTCAACCCTAAATTCAATATAAGAGAACCCAAGACAACAGCCGGAGGCCATGGCTCAGAATTGACATGTACGACCAGCGAAGTGAAAAAATTAAAGCATCCATAATGATCAACAAAAATTTCATATCATCCAACGGCCTTTAGCCTTAATAAATTTGTTTACTCCAAAAATGCATGTAAACCCATTAATTTTCTCGTATGACTCCAAAATGTCTCAATAAGTGCTATATTATGTCATTCTCACACAAAAATAAAACACATCAATTGGATGTAACCACAAAAAGTAAATTATGTGTGATTGTGAACAAATCTGAATGTGAGGCAATTTGAGGAGTCTTATCTATAAATAAATTTGAATACTGAAAGGAACAAGATAGTAAAAGACACGAGTATGAAAAAAATATTGACCTTATGCTACTTAAAGCTAGCTACCCAAAAAATTCTGATATTTTTTATTTCAGTTAACCGGATTTCCATCAAGAGTTGAAAAAAGAACAAAATAGAAATTATTAGATGCCTTATTCCATACAGCAGCTGTATCATCATTCCATGATGATTGTCTCTTCATAAATCCATCAAGTGATGTCCTGAATTTGTTGAAAAATTCCTTTTGAATTCCTCGACTTTTGTGGCTTGATCCCAATTCATTCATTAATGTCTTTGATGCTGGAATGTTGTTTGGATCTCCAGCAAGTGATGCAATTTTTGAGAAGAAGCTCACAATTCTAGTTGCATGAATGGCAAAGGCAATCGATCCTCTCAATGCTTCAAGATCCTTTCCAACAAAGGCAGGAAAGTGTGCCTGAATTTCTGGATTTTCCTTAAAAATGACATAAAGGATGTCAGCTTCTCTGTGCTTTACTCGATTCCATAAAGTTCTTAATGTATCAGCTTCCTCACTACTAATTGGAACCAAATCGGATGATGCCCTCATGATGCACAATACAAGAATTATGAATAACTTCATGACGATGCCAATGACTTGTGTTTTGTCAACTAATTTAATTGGTTCTGAAAAAAAGAAATCTGAAGTCAGCTTGAAGCTTGTAATCTTTTATAAATTTTATTTATAAATAAACATGCTCAAATAAGCATTATCATTGTTTTTCTGAAATAAACAATTATTGCCTTTGATTTTTTGAGTGTAAAGGAATGACTAAAATTTTGTAATGATTTTTTTTGGCTGTTACAGGCTGTTTACATTCAAATTAACGAAAATTCAAGTTATCATACCAAATTCGACCCGAGCAACTTAGTTATTGTACCAGCAATATCACTTTTTTTGAGTCAATCATGTCAAAGGATCAGACTTCATGATTTTAACGATAATGTTTGATCCTGGACCTTCTCTTCCTTCCTATGCAACCAAAATGTCCCAAATCGAATGCATTAACGTTTTCAAAGAATATCAATCAAGAAACATTTTGTTTATGTGGATCTATGCAACACCACTGCTGATCGTTCCCAAGCACATCCATGTTTCTACTATGTTCTACTAATGTTTTGCAAGTCATGATATTCCTTCATCTGAAAAATATCAACCTTTGCCATAAAAACTCTCCTCATCTTTCATGAAATGATAAGGAAGCAGTTAAGAAATTACAAAAATACTCGTTTTTGTCAAGTGAATACAACGCATTTTTTCTCAGCGGTCAATAATTGATTAATAAGTTTGAATAATCTGCAAAATAAGACTAAGGAGAATCCAGGTCACTGGTTGAGACAAAAAAGAGATCCAGTAAGACCCAACAACACAGCCTTTGGATGGAATCCACAAGCGAAACGCTGACCAGTAGCTGCTTGGAGTAGAACAGTAATGAAAGAATGTCAGCTAAACTTGCGAACAGGGAATTTACACAAACTAAGTGATAGAGCCAGAAACAGAGTCAGGAGGAAAGCATTCTATTGTTATCAAAGCTCCATATGTGAAAAAGGTTGCAGTAATTAAAATCCCGTCATTTGGTTCTTAGAGAATCTGTACAAGCTTTGTGATGTGGCCAGTAACAGAGTCAGATTGAAGGCCTTTTGTAATAACCTAGGCTCCAAGTCGGATAATGGTTCCAGTAAGTAAGTAAGTTTTTGGTTTTTAGCGTCAGCCGAACGAGCGACCGAACATTGTGTATTATTAATCTTCCCTTTTCAAATAAGTTTCAAAAATTGCGCTAAAAACAACTTTACACCAGTTATTTTGAGACTGAATATTTTACGTTATTTAATCATAGATTAAAACAAATGCGAATGTAGAAAAAATGTTTATTTAGAATTTAGATGCAAAATGAAGCGGTTGTTATTCATTGCATTGCATTTCACGAAAATGATTGATTTTTTAACACTAGATTGATGCTATAGGTGTTGAAGTGTTGAAGAATAGGTAGACTGCAAGCTCGAATATCACAGTTAGGTGAATTGATCAAATTTCGTGAATTGATCAAATCGAGTGGAAATTTGAACTTCCGAAGCCACTCCCATCATATTTGCTTAAATAATCAATACTTATCTCGTTAATTCAATCAATGCATTGATGTTAACAACAATTACAATGTAATTAAATATTATCTATCATAACATTCTTATCACAATTCCAGAACAAAGAAGAATATCAAATACAACTGCAATCTCTCAACCTTTAGTACTGTACTTTTAATTAAGTACATAAAAAACTCAAATAATCAACAAAATGACTTGAACATTTTTGGGGCAGTGTTGAGCAACCTTTAATTTTTTGCGGCATATCTTGATGGTAAGTCATGACCATATGGCGTACGGTTTATTGTCCATTTCCCAAAATGTTTAGCATCACACTAATGTGCCGCGTTACACAGGTTGCTCACCACTGTTGCAGGCCTAATAAGGGTATAAAAGATTGGAAATTTCTTCAAGTGAAATTAGTTTCCATTTGAATTCGAATCGATTTGTAGCAAAATGAAATATCTCGTACTTGTTTTGTGCATTGCCGTTGCCACAGCTGATCGTACACCACAGTCAGCAAGTGATCTTGCTAAATTCAAGGAAGCATGGGCCACATTTAAGCAAAATGAAGTTCAAGTCGTGTATACCGTCTTCAAGGAAAATCCAGAAATCCAAGACAAGTTCCCACAATTTGCTGGAAAGGACATAGATTCAGTCAAGGATACAGAAGCTTTTGCCGCACACTCTGGTAGAGTTTTTGGATTCGTTTCAGATATTGTTGCACTTGTTGGAGATCCAAACAATCGTCCAGCTCTTCAGAAAATGGTCGCCGAATTTGGAGCTAACCATAAGGAACGTGCAATTACTAAGGAACTATTCGAAAAGTTCTTAGCATCACTCGATAGCTATCCAACTGAACAATTTGGTTGGGATAGTGACACTAAAGCATCATTCAATAAAGGAATGCACAACATTTTCCATTACCTCATTCAAGCATCAACATAATTTATTTTAAATTTTTGAGAATCATTCTGATAATGCACGAAAAAATAAAATAAAAAATATTTGTTTAAAGTCAAATGAAAGCATTTTTGAATTATATTTCAGATAAGAATTAACTTGGAGGTAAATGACGAGTGAGAAACGGAATTGACCTTTTGTGATTCCCCTTTTTAGCGCATTTTTGAAAATTGTTTCAAAAAGGTAGCTTAAATGCATTTTGTTCGGATGAGATTTAGATCTTAAAGACTAGACATCGCCATAGAAAGCTCAGGATGGTTTCAATAGCTCAATTATATCGAGTTGTCGGACATTTGAAAGTTTCAAATCAATGACTACATACTAAAATTAACAATTTCATAAACTAAAACAACAACACGTTTTTTATTGTTTTACAGCGTTCTTCAATGTTTTTACAGTGTTTACTGAACAAGGTTTAAATTTTTTTGACCGTTATCTGGTCCTGTGATTTATGAAAATCCGTCAAATGATGAAATTCTTAAATTTCTAGTATAGTGGCATGGACTGTATCTCAACTGTATCTTGTTTTGTTGGTCAGGAAATTATATGGATCCTACTGGATCTTGTTTTGAACCTTAAAGTGATCTGGATCCTACTGAGTCTTGTTTTGTGGGTCTGAAAGTGACCTGGATCCTTCTGGATCTTGTTTTTGTGGGTTTAGGAGTTATATGGTTCCTACTGGATATTGTGTTGTGGGTTAGAAATTGACTTATTAAACAATTATTGATCGATCGGACAAAAATGCGCTGAAGCAACTCGATAAGAATCAGTACATTTGTACTTTTCATTTAACTTCTGAAGCCACTCCCATTATATTTGTTTAAATAATCAATACGTTTCTCGTTAATCCAATCAATGCATTGATGTTAACAACAATGATATTGAAATCAAATATTATCTATCACAACATTCTTATCACAATTCTAAAACAAAGAAGAATATCAAATACAACTAATTAAGTAAAGAAAGACTCAAATTATATACAAAATGACTTGATCGTGTAAGGTATAAAAAATTGGAAATTTCTCCGAATGAAATTAGTTTTCATCTGAATTTGAATCGATTTATAAGTAAGCAGCAAAATGAAATATCTCGTACTTGCTTTATTCATTGCTGTAGCCTCAGCTGATTTTTTACCACAGACAGCGAATGATCGTCGTATCTTCATAGAATCATGGAACACATTTAAACAGAATGAAGTTCAAATCGTTTATACCGTCTTCAAGGCCAATCCAGAAATCCAAGACAAATTTCCACAATTCGCTGGAAAGGACATAGATTCAATCAAGGACACAGATGCTTTCGCCGCACACGCTGGCAGAGTTATTGGATTCGTTTCAGAAATTACTGCACTTCTCGGAGATGAAGAAAACAATCGTCCAGCTCTTCGGGCATTGATCAACAAATTCGGAACTAACCATAAGGAACGTAAAATCAGCAAAGAACTGTTCGAAAAGTTCTTAGACTCACTCGATAATTATCCAACTGATCAGTTCAATTGGGATAACAACACTAAAAGAATATTCAGTATTGGACTACACAACATCTTCCACTACCTTATTCATGCCTCAACATAATTTATTTTAATTTTTTTGTGAATCATTCTGATAATGCACGAAAAATAATAATAAATATTTGTTTGATGTCAAATTGAGGCATTTTTGAATTATATTTCAGATAAGAATTAACTTGGAGGTAACTGAGGAGTGAGGAATTCATTAAATTGATCCTATTATGATTGGGGAGTTGGAGAGGTCGTCGATCTGACTCGGTGACTGACCAAATGTCTTCATGTTGGTATTTGCTTGCTACTTCATGTTTTAAATAAGAACATCGCTGGCGACCAAAGCTGTTGCCTGTTGGGTGGTAGATCTGCAAACAGGCTAGATATGCTAGGTGGTGTCATATTCGATTCCCCGTTTTTATGATTTGTGGCTAAGTTGTTGATTCAAAGAAAATGAATCCGCTTTTACTTGGAATTGAACCAGTGACCTAGAGGTTGGTTAAGAGTATCTGTACTCTACGAACTACGCCATCAGAACATATGAATTCACATTCTACCAATTGCCAATTCTTATTGTACATAAAACAGTATTTGACAGTGCAATACACTACAAATTCTTAAATTCTAGGGATATATGTCCCCCCTTATCCCACCCGACTTAATACATGCATATCAAACATTAAGATAATTTCTTAATTCTTTATTGTTTGCACTTCATTATCTTATCGCTCAAGTTTATTGCAGATAAAAATAAACTTGCTTAAAAAAAATTCTCACAGTATATTAAGCCAGTCTATACTTAAACTTTGTTCTGATCAATTCAATTTATCACCAAAATGAAATTATCATTTATACAATTTTTCAACAAAAAATCTCTAAATTTGGATGCAAAGGCTAAATACATTCAAATTGGCTTTGCAATGCTTGCAAATTTTTCAATATTATCAACTGGAATGGGTCTTGGATATCCAGCAATTACGACTCAGATATTAGCAAAAGACACAACATTAATATTAACAGAATCTCAAGTGTCATGGTTTGCATCAATTACAGCAATTGCATGTCCATTCGGTGGTCCAATAACAGCATATCTCACAAATAAATTTGGACGTAAAGGAACTTTAATAATTATCGACGTAATTTCCATTATTCAGTGGATAATTATTGGATTTTCAAGTCGTAGTGATGCACAAATACTTTTTATTCAACTAATGTTTGCAAGAGTATTAACTGGACTTACAATTGGAATGATAACAACACCGGCTGTACTGTATTCAGCCGAGATATGTCATCCGTCGTTGAGAGGCAGAATGACGGTGTTGTCGACTCCATTTTTTGTTGCAATTGGAATTTTATTGATTTATTTGTTGGGGTATTTGTTGAAGGTAAGGGGGCGTTCACTTATTATGTTTCACCAGATCGGCACATCACGGCGACGAGGTGACAACATTTCAATATGTCCCGATCGGGTAGGAGGGGATGGGGGAGAGCTATTCTGTAACGCAATAATTATACGGCCCCTAATAAGATTCAGTGGCTTAAGGGGTATCTCAAATAGACGTTGAAGTAGTTTTTCAGTGTTTATTGAACATCACAGCTTAGTTGCTAGTTCGATTAGCCTACATTTGAGTCACTTGAGTGCTAATGAATGAAAATGAACATTTCCAAGCGGGAATCGATTGTCAGTCAAGTTTTTGAAGGTGCGAGGCTCGATTGTCGGTCAAATGCTCAGAGATGCAATTCGATTTTATTCGATTTCACATTCGATTTCCGCTTGGGACGAGTCATTGTCCTGATGGTACCGAGACAACTATATTTCATCTATTCGGACAAAGACAGCATGTTACTCGGGTAGATTAACACTTTTTTACCTTTTTCAACAGGAAGACTACAGATTAGTAGCGATTTACTCCCTTGGAATCACAATATTTACACTTTTGATCTGTTTCTTCATTCCTGAATCTCCAGTTCATCTTATTCTGAAAAATAAGCTGAAAACTGCTCGCCATGTTCTCTCAAAAGTCAGACATTTAGGTAAGTTAAAGGAAGGAACTGCTAAATATGTTTAATATTTCTCAATTCCATTAATCTAGCCAATGATGATCCGAGAATTGACGAAGAAATTCACCAAATTCAAAAAAATTCTCAATCTTCTGTATCGAAAACATCAAGTCTGTCAATATTCAGAGAATTTAGTAAGCCACAGCTGTATAAGCCATTCATGATTATGCTTGCATTCTTTACAATTCAGCAACTGTCTGGAGTATTTGTTATTTTTGTATATACAGCACAATTTTCAATTGAAGCTGGTGTGTCAATCGATGCATTTTTAAGTACAGTAATTATTGGAATTATTCGTTGTGTGATGACATTCGCAGCTGCATTCTTATCCGATAAAGTTGGTAGAAAGCCATTAGCAATTGTCTCAAGTATTGGAATGTTTATCAGCATGACTGGATTGGCATTAAGCTCTGAATTTTCATTAAAAGATACTCAATACTTTTGGGTACCAGCAGCACTTTTGTACTTTTTCGTCTCAATTGGAACCATTGGAATTTTAGTACTTCCATTTTCAATGGTCGCTGAAATGTATCCACAAAAGTCAAGAAGTCTTGCTGTTGCACTTTCTCTGTCTTACTGCTTCATTGTGAGCTTTTTAACAATTAAATTCTTCTCAACAGCTTTTATGGCTTTTGGAAGTGCTGTAGTTTTTGCATTTTTTGCTGTGATTTCATTAATTGCTGTATTTTTCTCGATTTATGTCTTGCCAGAGACGAAGGGCAAGACACTACATGAGATTGAGAAGCATTTTCAGAAGTGATTGAAAATTTAAGCTTTTTTGAGCCAAAAAGTTAAGAATTAAGTTTAAGGGTTCATTCACTTGTTACGTAACGCTCTTAGAGTTGGGGATGAGTCTGACACACTGGGAGGCAGAAGGTTGAATTGCGTTACATAACAAGTGAACGGCCATATTTACAAAATACAATAAAAATCACAAATTATACTTTAAAAATCAGAATTTTATTGACTTTTTACAATGGATTTCCATCAAGTGCTGAGAATAGAACCAAATAGACATTATCAAAGCCTTTTTCCCATGCTGTAGCTACATTATCATCCCATGTTACATGTTCTGAAAGATAAGCAGTCAGTGATGCTCGAAATGCATTAAATTGAGCTTTTGATATTCCACGTCCTTTATGATTAGCAGCTAGCTGATTTATAAGAGTTTTTGCTGCTGACACACCTGAGTCAGTTGGATTAAGTTCAGTAATTTCCGAAAAAAATCCAACAATTCTGCCTGCATGTGTAGCAAAAGCTGCAGTTGCTTTCAATGTTTTAAGATCTTTTCCAGCAAATTTCGGAAAACGTGATTGAATATCTGGATTGTCTTTAAAAATAGCAGCAAGTATGTCAACTTCATTGTGCTTTACTTGATTCCATGAAGCTCTTACAAGAGCTGTTTGATCATCAACCAATGGAACAAGATCACAGCTAACTCCAATAATGCACAGCACCAAAATAAACAATTTCATTGTTATGCTTCTTACTAATTAAAAATTTGATAGTGAACTTCATTAAATTCAATAAGAAGCTTGATCTTTTATACTCCTAATTTTTTGAAATTTTTCAAGTTATGAATGAGATTAAATTAATTATTTTGGTGAAAATAATAACAATTAATTTAATGAGATAAGGTATTGTGTTTTTCTAAGTCAAGGACAAGTAAAGTCTAGGAAATGATCTTGAAGAGTTTACTGACACGGCTGATACAGCTATTAATGCATCAGGGGCGTATTCAGGTGGGAGACGTCAAGGCCCCCTCCGCCATCAACCCTTGACTTTTTTGGATGCAATTCTTCATTTTCCTAGGGATTTTCTAGGTCAAGTTCCCAAAATATCACTCAAAATATTTCTAGTTCCACCCCTGTCATCCACAGATTCAATCCTATCATTTTGATGAAAGTTGAAAAAACTCAATTGAACTTTGAGAATGGCTTACGTGTGTCTTACTCCTTTTCAAACAATTTATAACAAAATAATCATGTAATAATCTCTCATCTCAGCTACTTTAATCCTATGCTTCTCTCACAAATTCTAAACTATAAAAGCCGTAAAGATTTGTCAATCAATTATGTTTTCAGTTAAAACTAATCCAGGCAACAATATGAAATTCTTCGTTGTTCTCGCTCTCTGCTTCGCTGCAGCTTCAGCTGCTGTCCAACCATTGACACCTGACCAAGCTGTTCTCGTCAAGTCATCATGGGCACAAGTTAAACACAGTGAAGTTGACATCCTTGCTGCTATTTTCGCAGCCAATCCAGACATCCAAGCTCGTTTTCCACAATTTGTTGGAAAGGATGTCGCTGACTTAAAGGACACAGCTGCTTTTGCCACACACGCAGGAAGAATCGTTGGTTTCTTCTCAGAAATTATCGGACTTATTGGAAATGTTGAGAATCGTCCAGCTGTTGAAACACTTGTCGGACAACTTTCTGCTAGTCACAAGACACGTGGCATCCCAACTGCTCAATTTGGTGAATTCCGTGCCTCACTCGTCGCTTACCTCCAAGCTAATGTTTCATGGGGCGACAATGTTGCCGCTGCCTGGAATCAAGCTCTTGACAACTTTTTCTTTGTTCTTACCTCAAACTATTAAATGATTTCTTAGTTTATTACAATAGAACAATAAAAATGCAATAGAACCAATTTAATTCGATGGGATTTATTGAGATTTGTAATGATTTTACAGCCAACTTTTTTGCAGCCAAGTTGTGCTTTTTATTTATCAGTTGAAAACGACATTGCTTCTTTTGAGTCTTGTTTTAGTTAGGTGATCGTAAGTCGTTGACACATGTCATATCTGGATGAATGCAGACGAAAGGTTAATGTCGTCTGGTCTAGATGAAAGCAGATGAATGGTCTTAAATTTAGAGTTCTTAGATAGGTGCCAATGAAAAGATGTCTAGTTGTATCATGGTAGGTTTTGTCTATGCCTAAGCAGTCAGACTCTAAATGATATCGAATTAGGAAAATTAAGCAGTGTCAAGAAATCACAGATAGGGTTTCTGATGTCGTTAACGAAAACGGAAAACGGGCCGTTTTTTTCGACTCAAAAAAAATTTTTAATTAATAATTTAAACTAAAAAAATTAATATTCCTCAAGTTTTTGGCCTGCGGTATACTTTTAGAAGCAAATTTTTCATGTACATATTTTGGCAAATCAAAAAGGACTTCAATTTGAATGTAACGTATCGTTTCGCTACCATTAAAAAAACGGACCCGTTAACGGCCGTTTTTCAGAAAAAAATGGAAACGGCCGTTTTTTAAAAATGCCGTTTTTCAGAAACCCTAATTACAGAAAAACGATGACTTAGTCAATTATTCTTCTATCTTAGCTGTGCACAGCTATGTACCCGGTGCTGTCACGCCACTTGAGCGGTACAATGGAAAGAACCGCATCTTTCATCATAATATTGAGTCAAAATCAGTCGTCATGGAGCAAGTATGATTACATCTCGTTTTATCGTTAGTATATCGACGAAGCGGTTTCTCAGCGATAATCTTGTGCTGCTCGGAATACGTTTAATTATGTAACTCTAATAATTACGCTCATCTAGATGAATGTGCTCATTCGCTCGCTATTTTGAGTTCTTTTACATACATTTAGGAGTCAAATTTGTGGAATGTTTTCAATGTTTGAGAAATAATGAATTTAATAGTAAACAAAATGCTTAACCTATGTACGACCTCTGAGATGATAAGCACATACTTTATTTTGAATTATAAAATAGACATCTGGAAGAAATTGCATAAGTTGTTGTGATTAAAAAGAAGTTTTATTGCTGTACGTAAATTATTTTATTTTTATTGAAGTATATCCGAATCATGTCAAATTATCTACATGCTTTAATCGATGTGTCAATAAATACATGTATACCTAAGGTCCTAAGTTGGATATCACTAGCATGTAATTTACAATAAAGCGAAGATCATGCCGAAAACGTTGTCCATACCTTGGTTCCAGGCAGCTGTAAGACTATCGGTAAATGAAACCTTACTTTCGAGGTATGACATAAGTGATGTACGGAATTCATTGAATTGTGCCTTTGGAATTCCACGGCTTTTGTGGTTTGAAGCCATTTCAGCGATGAGTGTCTTCATGGCTGGCATGTTAGCCTCATTTCCCATAAGAGCAATCATTTCTGAGATGAATCCGACAATTCTTCCAGCATGTGTAGCGAATGCAGCTGTGTCCTTCAATGAGTCGATGTCCTTTCCAACGAATTGTGGGAACTTAGCCATGATGTCTGGATTAGCCTTGAAAATGTAGTAAAGGATGTCGACTTCACTGTGCTTAACTTTATTCCATGAGTCACGAACAGCTGTGGCTTGATCAGCTGACAATGGAGCAGCAATGGCACCAGCAATGCAAAGAGCAAGAACTAAGAACTTCATTTTATTGTATGGATTTGTTTGTTGATTCAAATTCAATTGAAAACTTAACTTCATTGGTGAAATGCATCGGCTTTTATACTCAAAATTTTACACGACAATAATTAAGCACGAGATAGAAATGTGGCAAGTCTCAAGATTAATCAGAACACTTTGTTGCAACAGCAACAACAAGAAGTTGCATTTTTGTCAGTGAAATGTTTAAAGTAAATAGCCTCTAATCAAATGAAATTTACTCAAAGTCATTGAAATGTTTGAATGCACGTGTAAAATTTTATATAAATCAAATTTGCAGTTAAAGAAGCAATTTATAGATGCAATTTGAAGCTTTATTCATCAACCTTTTGATTAATCTAAGAGACATTTCATAAGATGTTCATGACGAGAAACCATCTATTCCTAATCCTGATAGATAAAATACATCTCGTCAATTAAATAATGAATACTGTGATAGGAACGCATTATATTAGCTACAGACTCTAGGTATGCTTATCAGCCAATGCATACTATGTACATGCACTACATTGTTGCATGTGATTCAACTAATGCTTAATTTACAATTAAGCAAAGATCATTACGAAGATATTATTAAGAGTGACGTTCCAGGCAGCAACTTTTGCATCATTCTATGAGGCGGAATTGCTTTAGAGGTATATGACGAGTGATCCACAAAATTCGTTGAATTGAGCTTGTGAAATTCCACGAAGCTTGTGATTGGCAGATAGCTCTTCGACGAGTACGTTGACCACTGGTTTCCAACAAGAGCAACAATTTCTGAGACGAATCCGATGATCATTTCGGCGTGTGTGACGAAAGCAGCCGTGTCTACAATTGATTCGAGATCCTTATCGGTAAATTATGGGAAACGAGCTTGTGCTTGACGGAGCCTATGAGCACGGACTGTAGCAGCTTAGTCAGCTGACAATGAAGCGACGATATCACTGATGCAGGGGGCGAGAAGAACGAAAAATTTCATTTTATCTAGAAGAGTTTATTGCTTTAAACCCAAGATTGCGTGAGAATTCTAAAAGAGATTACGCATTGGACACATATCAATTAAATGTTAGGACTCATTAGACCTGACCAAAATTGTAAACATGATAAGGATAGCTACTTTGTAAAATAATGACAGAATCAAGCTTTATATACAAATTCGGTGGCAAGCTTATGTCAGAATTATTTTTTACATAACAAACATCCCACAATATTTTGGTAGACTTCGTTTAGTTACTTATTTCGGAATCTACAGTCATTGACTTTAATTATTAAATGTGCCAGACAATCTTAATCTATATGTAAATATATAATGATTATAGACAATGCAATTTTCGTTTATTGCAATCAGCTATGCCACTTTTGTTTCAGTTTATTCACTTTTCTAATCGATTCATTCTATCCTTAATATTCATGGGTATTAACTTTGCAGTATACTGTAAAAATACATCAAATAAATGGTTGAACAACAAATAGGTTTTGATTCTTAGACTTTTATTAAAAATCATCCAAATCATGGACTAAGACTATACATGCATGAGCTGTTAATACATGTTCTTACAGATTCTATTTATTAGATCACATTATCAATTTACAATTGGGCGAAGAGGAGTCCGTAGATGTTGTCAAGACCGGCGGTCCATGCGGCAGCGGTGGCGGCATCCCATGCAACATTGCTTGAGAGGTATGAGACAAGAGCGGTTCTGAATTCATTGAATTGAGCTTGTGAGATTCCACGGCCCTTGTGGCTGGCAGCGAGTTGTCCGACGAGTGTGTTGACAGCTGGAGCATTTGATTCGTTTCCGATGAGGGCAATGATTTCTGAGACAAATCCGACGATTCTTCCGGCGTGTGTGGCGAAAGCAGCTGTATCCTTCAATGAGGCGACGTCCTTTCCGGCGAATTGTGGGAAACGAGCTTGGATGTCTGGGTAGGCTGAGAAGACGGCAGCGAGGATGTCAACTTCGTTGTGCTTGACTTGTCCCCATGTGGACTTGACTGTAGCAGCTTGGTCAGCTGACAATGGGGCGGCGATGGCACCGACGACGCAGAGAGCGAGAACAGCGAAGAATTTCATTTTGTCTAGATTTGTTAAGTGATTCAAATTCAATCGAAAACTTAGTTCACTTCCTAAAATGTTGCGTCTTATATACTAAAATTGTTGTGAGAAAAGGATCTTGATGAGAATTAAAATTTCTAAAATATGTGAGAGATTAAACATACTATGTTGAACGCATGGACTTCAAGTTTGATAAGAAACTCTTCTGTACTAGAGTAAACAAAAACAGAGTTGGCAGGACTTTGGAGTCCGGACTCCGAAAGTCCGTGGAGTCCGGACATTTGGAGTCCGGACTCCACTTTTTTTTTTGGAGTCCGGACTCCAATGGAGTCCGGACATTGGGAGTCCGGACTCCGAAAGTCCGGACTCCGGGACTCCGGGAGTCCGTGGAGTCCCATACAAAAAATTTTTTTTTCTTTTTCGGTTACACTGTGTAACATTGGTGAATTTTTTGACATGTTTTTCGATTACACTGCGTAACCCAAGTTGAAAATGTGAATTTTTTGACATTTTTTTGGGTTACACTGCGTAACCCGAGTTGAAAAAGTGAATTTTTGGACATGTTTTTCGATTACACTGCGTAACCCAAGTTGAAAAAGTGAATTTTTTGACATTTTTTTCGGTTACACTGCGTAACCCGAGTTGAAAAAGTGAATTTTTTGACATTTTTTTCGGTTACACTGCGTAACCCGAGTTGAAAAAGTGAATTTTTTGACATTTTTTTCGGTTACACTGCGTAACCCGAGTTCAAAAAATTATTTTTTTGACATTGTTACACAGTGTAACCCAAAAAAATGTCAAAAAATTCACTTTTTCAACTCGGGTTACGCAGTGTAACCCAAAAAAATGTCAAAAAATTCACTTTTTCAACTCGGGTTACGCAGTGTAACCGAAAAAAATGTCAAAAAATTCACTTTTTGAACTCGGGTTACGCAGTGTAACCCAAAAAAATGTCAAAAAATTCACTTCCATGAATTCAACTCGGGTTACGCAGTGTAACCGTAATATACATAGTCATTTAATATGTCGTAAACTGTAATGAACTCGGGTGTATTGCAGTGTGCAACCCAATTAAAAGCATGTCAAAGTTCAAATTCAAGCTATAGATTTATTCGGGTTACGCAGTGTAACCGAAGAGTATTGGTTTTATTTAATTCAATTTGATTCTTAAACTTCTTCTTCCTTGTCTGGGGCTCACTTGGGTCTATTGTAGCGCAAAGAGAACGCCTAAAGCCAGCTTTATCCTTCGAGAGCTTCTGTCATTTCGGAATGTTATACAAAAAAATATAGTCAAAAAATTCACTGATTTTAACTCGGGTTACGCAGTGTAACTTAAATATACTGGTTAAGCATGCATGCGAGCGTGTTCTCATTTTAATGTGTTATAGAGAGTATGCTCTGCCTGCTAGGAAAAATCTGAAAGATTATTTAAAAATTTCTAAGCAATGTTTAATTTTTTAACTGATTCTTAGATTTTTATTAGAAATCATTCAAACCATGGACTATTAATGTACATGCTTAGCTGTTAATACATGTTGATATAGATTCTCTCAGATCACATAATCAATTTACAAAGCGGCGAAGAGGAGTCCATAGATGTTGTCAAGACCAGCGGTCCATGCGGCAGCTGTGGCATCATTCCATGCAACATTGCTTGAGAGGTATGAGACGAGAGCAGTTCTGAATTCATTGAATTGAGCTTGTTGGATACCACGGCCCTTGTGGCTGGCAGCAAGTTGTCCGACGAGTGTGTTGACAGCTGGGGCATTTGATTCGTTTCCGATGAGGGCAATGATTTCTGAGACAAATCCGACGATTCTTCCAGCGTGTGTGGCGAAAGCAGCTGTGTCCTTCAATGAGGCGACGTCCTTTCCGGCGAATTGTGGGAAACGGGCTTGGATGTCTGGGTAGGCTGAGAAGACAGCAGCGAGGATGTCAACTTCATTATTCTTGACTTGTGACCATGTGCTCTTGACGAGACCGGCTTGATCAGCTGACAATGGAACGGCGATGGCACCGACAACGCAGAGAGCGAGAACAGCGAAGAATTTCATTTTGTCTAGATTTGTTAAGTGATTCAAATTCAATCGAAAACTTAGTTCACTTCCTAAAATGCTGCGTCTTATATACTAAATTTGAGTGAGAAAAGGATCTTGATGAGCATAAATGTTTGAGAGACTTTCCTTTGGTATAACGCAGCGATGATTTGTTTTCATAGTCCATGATTGATAAGCAAATCAATTGCAAAACAGAACGTGCCAAACAAATTCTAAAAATCACGTATTCCTTAAACATTCTAGTAAGAACTTACTTTTTCTTAATAACTTATTAGGCCATGATTTGGAAAGTTTTAAAAGGAACTTGAACTCAACACACAATGTCTAGGAAATAAACAACTGAATAGTATTGTCCAGACTCCAGGGTTCCGGACTTTTGGAGTCCGAAGACATTCCACTTTTTTTATTTTAGTTCCGGACATCAAATAGTCCGGACATTTTTTAAAATTGTCCGGCTAATCATGCTTAAGTTTATTTCCTGCCAACTTCTGAAATTTGAAAATTGAAGATGAATTTTAACAGCATACTTAATCTTCACCATAGTCAAATTAGTAGAAATAATGTAGGCACTGTAATAAACATATAAATCACGTAGTCTAATAAAATATTTGCTGATTTTTATATAGTTCAGCTGAAAGGATTCCGTCGGGAATTAATCAATTTGTACATTACAAAGTAGTCAAGTACATTTCAGGACTTAAAGCTGCATTACAACAAATCGTGACAATTTGCAAGGAAGAATGTCGCATTGGTGTTACTTCTAAAGATAGCTATTTGGGAAATTTACGACATGACATAAAAGCAACTTTAGGACTTGCAACAAATGTCAGTTAGATGCCCAATTGTTGCATATGTACAAACTTCGGATTAAACCAAAGAATCGGACTGGATTTCAGCACACTTCGAGGTCGACTAGGATTTTACATGGAACGGTCGACTGAGTTTTGGTTAAGAATTAGTTAGATTTCTTATAGTACAAGCTGAGTGTGGTTCAGAGAAGTTGTTCAAATTCAACTGTAACTTTATCATGCGCAGCTATGAATCAATCAGCTCTGAACAATTGAGGATTTGTCAGACGATTGAATTCATAAGGTTATCTTCAGTGGCTCATAGCTCCGAGATTCTTGCTTACCACTCATTTGATGCTCCTTTTGTCTTTAGCTTACAAACCCACATTATCACTGCATACGAAACATCGAAATAGGAGAAATAAAAGCTATGAATCCGAAACGGTATTCGAGTTACCACAGCTACCACAACAAAGTATTGGTTTCCTCATGTTATTAAAATTCCTGATTTACTGTTCCTTCGACTAAAAACTTGTGTTGGGATACGTTAGTCTATTGTCGCGCAAATCTGAAGAACGTCATAAAGACAGCTCTATCTTAATCGAGCAGCGATGTCAGTTCGAAATGTTATACAGAAAATCCTAAAAGGCAAAGAGCATGCTTATAAGTCCTTGCTATAATTAAATATACAGCATGCTTGCGAGCTTTTTCTCAGCTTAATGTGCTCTTGAGAGTATGCTCTGCCTGCTAGGTAAAATCTGAAAGTTTTTTTTTATGAATTTCAAATCAATATTTAAATTTTTTAACTGATTCTTAGATTTTTATTAGAAATCGTCCAAATCATGGACTATTAAATCTACATGCTATAGCTGGTAATAAATACATGTTCTTATAGATTTATCTCAGATCACATAATCAATTTACAAAGCGGCGAAGAGGAGTCCGTAGATGTTGTCAAGACCGGCGGTCCATGCAGCAGCTGTGGCATCATTCCATGCAACATTGCTTGAGAGGTATGAGACGAGAGCAGTTCTGAATTCGTTGAATTGAGCTTTTTGGATTCCACGGCCCTTGTGGCTGGCAGCGAGTTGTCCAACGAGTGTGTTGACAGCTGGGGCATTTGATTCGTTTCCGATGAGAGCGATGATTTCTGAGACAAATCCGACAATTCTTCCGGCGTGTGTGGCGAAAGCAGCTGTGTCCTTCAATGAGGCGACGTCCTTTCCGGCGAATTGTGGGAAACGGGCTTGGATGTCTGGGTAGGCTGAGAAGACGGCAGCGAGGATATCAACTTCGTTATTCTTGACTTGTGACCATGTGCTCTTGACAAGACCGGCTTGGTCAGCTGACAATGGAGCGGCGATGGCACCGACGATGCAGAGAGCGAGAACAGCGAAGAATTTCATTTTGTCTAGATTTGTTAAGTGATTCAAATTCAATCGAAAACTTAGTTCACTTCCTAAAATGTTACGTCTTATATACTAAAATTTGAGTGAGAAAAGGATCTTGATGAGACGAGGAAATGTCTTGAGAGACTAATTCCTTAAGTATAACGCAGCGAATTTGTTTACATAGTCCATGATTGATAAGCAAATCAATTGGTCAAAACTAGAACGTGCCAAACAAATTCTAAAAATACATTTTAAACATTCTAGTAAGAACTTACTTTTTTTATGATAACTAATGCGGCCAAATGATTCGGAACTTAGTTTTAGAATACAGAACTTGAATTCTCAGACATACAATGTCTAGGAAATGAAACTGTACATAGACGAAGTTTGTAGATCAAGCTTCTAAATCTCTTAAAAGTTCCAGGTCAAATTTCATCATCTTACAATAAGTTCCAGCCTCAAATAGTAAACATTTTGGAAAATTGTATGGTAAATCATGCTTATCATAACTTCTGAAATTTGACATGAATTGAAGCGAATTTTCAGTTATTTTTCTTGTATCTCTGTTCATCTTGTGATAAGTTTAAGTACTTGAATGTCGACATCCAAGCAAATTAATTAATTTATATTTGTTCATTTTTTATATTTATTGACAATTCCGTCGGGAATTATACAATATGTACATACATAAATAGTAATACATTTCATATTGAAAGCGCAATACAGCAAAACGTGTCAATTTGGGGGAAGAAGCACAAGTTTGTGTTACTGCTTAAGGATAGAATCCACAAAGGATAAGATGTCCTGAAACTCTAAAAGCAACATGGCATAGGACGGTTCTAAGAGAATGTCAGTTAGAAGACAAAATGTATAATTTGTACAAACTTTATAATAAGACCAACAATAGAATCAGATGAAACGCTTTTTGTAGAAACCAAGGCTCCACATCGGAGCATGGTTCCAAAAAGTATAGATATTATTGATGTAGTATCAAGTAACTGTAAAACTAACCATAACTAAGTTTTTAATACATTTAAAATCTCTTATTAAGCTTCAACTGTCATAATGTAATACTTTCAGGTCCTTTCTATCAATATTCTATTCATAAGGTTATCTTGTGACTCTCACTCCAATTATTCGTGCTAAACTTCAAGTTTCTTATACATTTCTCTAGCTAAAGTTGCCCAGAGCTTCACTTTTTCAGAGTTGATGTAACTAAACATCTGAAAAAGGAGAAATTTGGAAATGACTGAATCCGAAACGGTGACCTTCGAGTTACCACAGCTTGACCACAACAAACATCTTTCCTCATGTTAGGCTGACATGCCTTAATTACTGTTCTTCGACAAAAAACTTGTGATTTTCATAGTTATTGTATTGTATCAGAAATATGAAGATCAATCATAAAGACAGATGAAGACCAGTAAATAAGGAAGCGATGCTAACTTCTTATTTTAATATTATTTCCTTCAAAAAGAACAAATATGACCAAACCAAAAAAACAATCAATGGATTACAAAATGCAGATTTAATTTACTGAACTAATAAAATGTTTAAATCAAGTTTAACGTGAATTGTCTCTAAATAGGATAGAAAATAAATTAAATCAAGTTAATAAATTATGCTTTCTTTTGAACTGTAGATTTTTATTAAAAGCCAACGAAACTAAGTTTTAAATCTACATGCTATAGTTGGTAATAAATAGATGTTCTTATATCTTTATATCAGGTCACAATATCAATTTACAAAGCGGCGAAGAGGAGTCCGTAGATGTTGTCAAGACCGGCGGTCCATGCGGCAGCTGTGGCGGCATCCCATGCAACATTGCTTGAGAGGTATGAGACGAGAGCAGTTCTGAATTCGTTGAATTGAGCTTGTGAGATTCCACGGCCCTTGTGGCTGGCGGCGAGTTGTCCAACGAGTGTGTTGATTGCTGGGGCATTTGATTCGTTTCCGACGAGAGCAATGATTTCTGAGACAAATCCGACAATTCTTCCGGCGTGTGTGGCGAAAGCAGCTGTGCCCTTCAATGAGGCGACGTCCTTTCCGGCGAATTGTGGGAAACGGGCTTGGATATCTGGGTAGGCTGAGAAGACGGCAGCGAGGATGTCAACTTCGTTGAATTTAACTTGAGCCCATGTTGATTGGACTGTAGCAGCTTGGTCAGCTGACAATGGAGCGGCGATGGCACCGACGACGCAGAGAGCGAGAACAGCGAAGAATTTCATTTTGTCTAGATTTGTTAAGTGATTCAAATTCAATCGAAAACTTAGTTTAATTGCCAAAATTTCAAGTCTTTTATACCAAAAAAAGAGCACTGTTAAATGTACCGAGAGACGGGGAGACTCTTGGGAGATAATTATTAAGTAACAGAAAATAAATGCGATAAGGAACTGTTTGGTCCTAGACAAAATAAATCAAAAATACATTTTTGCAGAAGCGTGCCTGTTTTATGATAATAATGCGGACAAACAAATCGAAACTTATTTTTAGAATACAGTACGTGAATTCTATTTAGAATACAGTGTTAGAATTGAAATTGTACACAGACGAAGTTGAGATTTCAAATCTCGTAAAGCTTCCAGGTCAAATTTGGTGATCTTCAATAATTCATTACGAGTAGCATTCAGTCTAATCATCTGTCTATCTTTTAAGGACTTTCCCAATTATTGATCGAGACTGAAGTCATTTTCGATTATCTGTGGAAGCACAGACATCAAAAATCTATTGTTTTTGCCTCAATTAAAGAAATTTGTTCAATAAATTATTTACTGTAATTTATCTTTGTTATTCCTTATATTTTAATTAGCTAAGCGCTAATAAAAAATCCTGAAATATCTGCTTACTGTCTTACTAACTTCGCTGGTCGTACAGATCAGTTGTGATCCATTACCTCCCACAGGAGTCGACTGAAACTGGCTCTATCGCTGGCTTCCACTTGCCAATTTCCGATATCTATATCTATCGACATCTTCCTTTCAAGAGTTCTTTGGACATTCACGAAATGTATGCTTAATGACAATTTTACGAAATTAAATAATTTTTAACGTCTGGAAGCATTGTACAATTCCGAGTCATGAAATAATTCAGTTGCAGACGAGAACGCATTTGATGGCATTTGAACGGAAGATCCTGAGAGTTATATATGGACCAAAGAAGGAAGATGGCTTATTCAAAAACAAGAGCAACGCAGGATTTTACAAGACTTACAAAAATCGGATATTGTACTGAAATTCAAGAAGAACAGAATCCGTTGGGCTTGAAATGTTGTTAAGAGACTTAGTGAAGCTCTAATTGATAAAGTCTTTGAATCTGAATTCAAAGAAGGCAAGCGATCATGAGGGGACCCCAAGAACTCACGGAAAGATGCTGTCGATAGAGATGGTAATGCACTTGGCAACGGTAATTGACAAGTGGGATCAGCGAGCGATAGAGCAATGATTGTTTAGCTTGCTTTGCTGTAGTAATTTAAAGATTTTTCAATTTTAACAAATCTGCAAGGTATAAATAATACAAAAAAAATTTCATAAAATTCAGTTCTTAAATTTAAATTTTATTTTCTAAAATCTTCAAGATCACACTAGATTTTGGGCATTTGAAATTGTCAATTAGAACAATTTACAAACCGGCGAAGAGGAGTCCGTAGATGTTGTCAAGACCGGCGGTCCATGCGGCAGCTGTGGCGGCATCCCATGCAACATTGCTTGAGAGGTATGAGACGAGAGCGGTTCTGAATTCATTGAATTGAGCTTGTTGGATACCACGGCCCTTGTGGCTGGCAGCGAGTTGTCCGACGAGTGTGTTGACAGCTGGGGCATTTGATTCGTTTCCGATGAGGGCAATGATTTCTGAGACAAATCCGACGATTCTTCCGGCGTGTGTGGCGAAAGCAGCTGTGTCCTTCAATGAGGCGACGTCCTTTCCGGCGAATTGTGGGAAACGAGCTTGGATGTCTGGGTAGGCTGAGAAGATGGCAGCAAGGATATCAACTTCGTTATTCTTGACTTGAGCCCATGTGGACTTGACTGTGGCAGCTTGGTCAGCTGACAATGGGGCGGCGATGGCACCGACGACGCAGAGAGCGAGAACAGCGAAGAATTTCATTTTGTCTAGATTTGTTAAGTGATTCAAATTCAATCGAAAACTTAACTTCTTTAACAAATTTGTGATTCTTTTATACCAAAACTGTGAATGAGAGAACCTTACAATGAGAATAAATGCCATAGACAATTTGTGAGAGATTGGACATTGTCATTATAATTCAAGTTTACCCGTGCGTATGATAAGACTATTTTGTTTCTGTACCCAGACAAATAAACCATGATGAGACTTGATAATCATGCGGAAGATTAAATGCTTCAAAATCAAAAACAACCGATTCCTTTTTTATTAACAAATCCAGTTTTTGGGTGAAATTTAAGACTTTTTAAAAATTATCCTTCCATCATATAATTGTTAGATAAATAAGCGATTGTTCAATTTTCATGTCTGGAATCATGACTTCCGTACCTTAAGAAATGTCAGGTCAACAACTTTCAAACCAGAAGAAAAACAACAATTTGATTACAAAATATCAGAGGACTTTCGTCACAATTTACGGTTTGTTTTGACTGAGACCACAACGAGGAATTTCTTATCAAGCTTAAGATTATTCTTAACTAAGTCCTGTCTGCGTATTATCAATTCTCTTCTAATTCTCTCATTATTGATTTGGTATAAAAGAATCACAAATTTGTCAAAGAAGTTAAGTTTTCGATTTAATTTGAATCAAGTAACTAATCCAGGCAACATGAAATTCTTCGCTGTTCTCGCTCTCTGCGTCGTTGGAGCTATTGCTTCACCATTGTCAGCTGACCAAGCCAACCTTGTCCAATCATCATGGGCTCAAGTTAGAAATAACGAAGTTGACATTCTCGCTGCTGTCTTCACAGCCAACCCAGACATTCAAGCTCGTTTCCCACAATTCGCCGGAAAGGACGTTGCTGCCTTGAAGGACACAGCTGCTTTCGCCACACACGCCGGAAGAATCGTTGGATTCGTCTCAGAACTTGTTGCTCTTATCGGAAATGAATCAAATGCCCCAGCAGTCAACACACTCGTCGGACAACTCGCTGCCAGCCACAAAGCTCGTGGAATCTCACAAGCTCAATTCAACGAATTCCGTGCCTCACTCGTCGCTTACCTCCAAGCTAATGTTTCATGGGGCGACAATGTTGCTGCTGCCTGGACACAAGGACTTGACAACATCTTCGGACTCCTCTTCTCAAAATTGTAAATTGTTCTAATGACAATTTCAAATGTACAAAAATCTAGTGTGATCCTGAAGATTTTAGAAAATAAAATTAAAACTTAAGAACTGAATTTTAACTCTTTTACTGCACACATCCATACTAACATTTGTTTTGCATGACTTTATAATATTTAAGAAATGATATTAAATTAAATCTCTTTGAGCTTCGTTTCATAGTAAAAGGGAATTTCCCTTGGACATTTACTTGTTACGTAACTTAATAAAATGACTTTGTAGACTTATGTATCTTATATTATATAGGGATTTTATGGAATGAAGTGACTCGGTTGCATAATAAATTTGCTTTCCATGATTAAATTATTATACACCAATTATCACGATCATTCGAGAATCAGCATGAAAAGATTTTCATAAGTCCTTTGACATAATTTTAAAATTATTATATCGGAAATTGTAGAAAGAACATTAAGTTAACATTAAGAGTAAACAACAAAACACGCTTTACTTTCTACACTTAAATTAACTTTATTCGTCTGTTCCGTGACGTCTGTTCCGAGACGAATAGAAAGTAAAGCGTGTTTAGTTGTAAACTCAAAGTCCTTTTACAAATTATATGTACTAAGAACGCAACTCGCAGCCCCACTTTTGTAGACTATAGACATCTATCAAAGCAATTGTTTGACTCCTGCTTTAAATTGTAAGTCTAATTTTTAACGGGAGACTGGTAAACCGTTACTTGATAAACCATCATTAGCCTTGTAACGCATATATTGCGCATTTATGGATCTTAAGGTTTGAAAAGCAAAAATTTATTTTTTGCAAAAAGTATAGTAAAAAATTAGGTTTTTGAGTTTTTGTAGCAATCTCCTGTTGGTAATTAATTATGTAAATCTAGGAACTGATCAAGTTACACAAATTGCTTTTGTGTCAAACTTTAAGCTAAACTTTAGTTTATGGTTAGTTCTGAAAGTCATTTCAAGATAATTAGAAAATAAATTTTTTGTTTAATTTTGACTCAAAGATTTTTATTAAGTCACAAATTATGAACTATTTACATGCTTAGAGCTGTCAATAAATACATGTTTATCACACTATCAATTTACAATTGGGAGAAGAGGAGTCCGAAGATGTTGTCAAGACCGGCGGTCCAGGCAGCAGCTGTAGCGGCGTTCCATGCAACATTGCTTGAGAGGTATGAGACGAGGGCGGTTCTGAATTCATTGAATTGAGCTTGTGAGATTCCACGGCCCTTGTGGCTGGCGGCGAGTTGTCCGACGAGTGTGTTGACAGCTGGGGCATTTGATTCGTTTCCGACGAGAGCAATGATTTCTGAGATGAATCCGACGATTCTTCCGGCGTGTGTGGCGAAAGCAGCTGTGTCCTTCAATGAGGCGACGTCCTTTCCGGCGAATTGTGGGAAACGGGCTTGGATGTCTGGGTAGGCAGCGAAGACGGCAGCGAGGATGTCAACTTCGTTGAACTTAACTTGAGCCCATGTTGATTGGACTGTAGCAGCTTGGTCAGCTGACAATGGGGCGGCGATGGCACCGACGACGCAGAGAGCGAGAACAGCGAAGAATTTCATTTTGTCTAGATTTGTTAAGTGATTCAAATTCAATCGAAAACTTAGTTTAATTGTCAAATTTTCTAGTCTTTTATACTAAAAAAAGAGCACCAACAATTGTTTCGAGAGACGGGGAGAAGTATGGGAGATAATTGTTAAATAACAAAAAAATACGCGCGATAAGGAACTCTTTAGTGCTAGACAAAGTAAATCAAAAACAATTGCAGAAGCGTGCCTGTTTGTTTATTTTTAGAAAATACTACGTGACAAATGCTTCAATTTTCCTTGTTTAATACTTCAATATCCTCAATATACTAATGATTGATGTATCTTTAAATTGAAGATGTTCTGTGCAGTTATAAAATCAACTGTCATTAAATAGTAATAATAAACCCGATCGGCACAAATTGAAATGTTGCCACCACGGCGACGACTCGGTCGTATACTTAAAGCCAAGTGGCTGCCACTTGGCAAATTCGGTCGTTTTCGCCAAGTGGCAGCCACTTGGCTTTAAGTATACGACCGAGTCGTCGCCGTGGTGGCAACATTTCAATTTGTGCCGATCGGGAAATTGTCACATGATAACCAAAGACAGAGCCTGTTTTAAACGGTATTTGATGAAGACCATAGACCGCAATGGATCTATAAAGCCAACGATGTCAGTAACTTAGATTCCAATTTATCGAATCTGTGAAGACCGGAAAATCAGAAATTAATAGCATTTAGTTCAATTACAGAAATGTTTGCAATCATTAATTTATTTCTCTTTCATTCCAACTTTATTGTGGAGTTGAACAATGTACCTAAAAATTTCAGCTGTTTATAAAAACTAAGAAATTTTTTGCATCAAATGCAGTAAGTGAGAAATCAACTCGAGAAATCTCTTTAGACCAGTAGAGAATTGAGAATTGATAATTCGCAGACAGGACTAAGTTAAGAATAATCTTAAGCTTGATAAGAAATTCCTCGTTGTGGTCTCAGTCAAAACAAACCATAAATTGTGACGAAAGTCCTCTCATATTTTGTAATCAAATTGTTGTTTTTCTTCTGGTTTAAAAGTTGTTGACCTGGCATTTCTTAAGGTATAGAAGTCATGATTCCAAATATCATTTTTAAAAAGGTAATCTTCCTAAAGTGCTGATCTCAATTTTAACAATCCTAACTGTATTAATGGTACCTTCCAAGGAAATTGAAATGATTGGAGATTTTGCTACTAGACCTAATATCTTCAGTTAAATACGCATCAGTCATTGTTATGGAAGATTAATTAGATTAACTGTTTAATATTTGAATCACTGAAATATTGCTAAAATATAGAAATTGCGGATATTGAAGTATTCAACAAGGAAAGTTAAAGTTTTTGTCACGTACTTATTTTCTAGAAATAAATATTGAATGGTTTTTCCTCAATATTATGATAATAAAGAGGCACGCTTCTGCAATTGTTTTTGATTTACTTTGTCTAGCACTAAAGAGTTCCTTATCGCGCGTATTTTTTGTTATTTAACAATTATCTCCCATACTTCTCCCCGTCTCTCGAAACAATTGTTGGTGCTCTTTTTTTAGTATAAAAGACTAGAAAATTTGACAATTAAACTAAGTTTTCGATTGAATTTGAATCACTTAACAAATCTAGACAAAATGAAATTCTTCGCTGTTCTCGCTCTCTGCGTCGTCGGTGCCATCGCCGCCCCATTGTCAGCTGACCAAGCTGCTACAGTCCAATCAACATGGGCTCAAGTTAAGTTCAACGAAGTTGACATCCTCGCTGCCGTCTTCGCTGCCTACCCAGACATCCAAGCCCGTTTCCCACAATTCGCCGGAAAGGACGTCGCCTCATTGAAGGACACAGCTGCTTTCGCCACACACGCCGGAAGAATCGTCGGATTCATCTCAGAAATCATTGCTCTCGTCGGAAACGAATCAAATGCCCCAGCTGTCAACACACTCGTCGGACAACTCGCCGCCAGCCACAAGGGCCGTGGAATCTCACAAGCTCAATTCAATGAATTCAGAACCGCCCTCGTCTCATACCTCTCAAGCAATGTTGCATGGAACGCCGCTACAGCTGCTGCCTGGACCGCCGGTCTTGACAACATCTTCGGACTCCTCTTCTCCCAATTGTAAATTGATAATGTGATAAACATGTATTTATTGACAGCTCTAAGCATGTAAATAGTTCATAATTTGTGACTTAATAAAAATCTTTGAGTCAAAATTAAACAAAAAATTTATTTTCTAATTATCTTGAAATGACTTTCAGAACTAACCATAAACTAAAGTTTAGCTTAAAGTTTGACACAAAAGCAATTTTTGTAACTTGATCAGTTCCAAAATTTACATAATTAATTACCAACAGGAGATTGCTACAAAAACTCAAAAACCTAATTTTTTACTATACTCTTTGCAAAAAATAAATTTTTGCTCTTCAAACCTTAAGATCCATAAATGCGCAATATATGCATTACAAGGCTAATGATGGTTTATCAAGTAACGGTTTACCAGGCCTCCCGTTAAAAATTAGACTTACAATTTATAGCAGGAGTCAAACAATTGCTTTGATGGATGTCTGTAGTCTACAAAAGAGGGGCTGCGAGTTGAGTTCTTAGTGCATATAATTTGTTAAAGGACATTGAGTTAACAACTAAACACGCTTTATTTTCTATTCGTCTCGGAACAGACGAATGAAGTTAATTTAAGTGAAGAAAGTAAAGCGTGCTTAGTTGTTTACTCAATGTATTAATGTTCTTTGTGTTTTCATGCTGAGTCTCGAATGATCGTGATAATTGGTGTGTAATAATTTAATCACGGAAAGCAAATTTATTATGCAACCGATTCACTGCAATCGAGTCACTGCAGCCCATATAATCCCCATATAATATAAGATACATAAGTCTACAGTCATTTTATCAAGCAACGTAACAAGTAAATGTCTAAGGAAAATTCCCTTTTATTATGAAACGAAGCTTAACTTCTATTTCCAAGAGATTTAATTTAAATTATTTCTTAAATATTATAAAGTCGTGCAAAACAAATGTCAGTATGGATGTGTGCAGTAAAAGAGTTAAAATTCAGTTCTTAAGTTTTAATTTTATTTTCTAAAATCTTCAGGATCACACTAGATTTAAGCAATTAGATTGTCATTTGAACAATTTACAATTTTGAGAAGAGGAGTCCGAAGATGTTGTCAAGTCCTTGTGTCCAGGCAGCAGCAACATTGTCGCCCCATGAAACATTAGCTTGGAGGTAAGCGACGAGTGAGGCACGGAATTCGTTGAATTGAGCTTGTGAGATTCCACGAGCTTTGTGGCTGGCAGCGAGTTGTCCGACGAGTGTGTTGACAGCTGGGGCATTTGATTCATTTCCGATAAGAGCAACAAGTTCTGAGACGAATCCAACGATTCTTCCGGCGTGTGTGGCGAAAGCAGCTGTGTCCTTCAAGGCAGCAACGTCCTTTCCTGCAAATTGTGGGAAACGGGCTTGGATGTCTGGGTTGGCAGTGAAGACAGCAGCGAGAATGTCAACTTCGTTATTTCTAACTTGAGCCCATGATGATTGGACAAGGTTGGCTTGGTCAGCTGACAATGGTGAAGCAATAGCTCCAACGACGCAGAGAGCGAGAACAGCGAAGAATTTCATGTTGCCTGGATTAGTTACTTGATTCAAATTAAATCGAAAACTTAACTTCTTTGACAAATTTGTGATTCTTTTATACCAAAACAATCAATGAGAGAATTAATAGAATTAGAAGAGAATTGATAATTCGCAGACAGGACTTAGTTAATAATAATCTTAAGCTTGATAAGAAATTCCTCGTTGTGGTCTCAGTCAAAACAAACCATAAATTGTGACGAAAGTCCTCTCATATTTTGTAATCAAATTGTTGTTTTTCTTCTGGTTTGAAAGTTGTTGACCTGGCATTTCTTAAGGTACGGAAGTCATGATTCGAAATGTGAAAATTGAGCAATCGCCCAGGCTGAGAAACTCCGCGGTATCCATACAAACACCGCTAAATATCGCGGAATTTCATATAAATACCGCCAATGCCGCCTAGTTTCTTATCTGAACAATCGCTTATTTATCTAACAATTTTAAGATGTAAGGATAATTTTTAAAAGTCTCAAATTTCCAACCCTATAACTGGATTTGTTAATAAAAAAGGAAACGGTTGTTTTTGATTTTGAAGCATTTAATCTTCCGCAAAATTATCAAGTCTCATCATGGTTTATTTGTCTGGGTACAGAAACAAAATAGTCTTATCATACGCACGGGTAAACTTGAATTATAATGACAATGTCCAATCTCTCACAAATTGTCTATGGCTTTTATTCTCATTGAAAGGTTCTCTCATTCACAGTTCTAGTATAAAAGAATCACAAATTTGTTAAAGAAGTTAAGTTTTCGATTGAATTTGAATCACTTAACAAATCTAGACAAAATGAAATTCTTCGCTGTTCTCGCTCTCTGCGTCGTCGGTGCCATCGCCGCTCCATTGTCAGCTGACCAAGCTGCCACAGTCAAGTCCACATGGGCTCAAGTCAAGAATAACGAAGTTGACATCCTTGCTGCCGTCTTCTCAGCCTACCCAGACATCCAAGCCCGTTTCCCACAATTCGCCGGAAAGGACGTCGCCTCATTGAAGGACACAGCTGCTTTCGCCACACACGCCGGAAGAATCGTCGGATTTGTCTCAGAAATCATTGCCCTCATCGGAAACGAATCAAATGCCCCAGCTGTCAACACACTCGTCGGACAACTTGCTGCCAGCCACAAGGGCCGTGGTATCCAACAAGCTCAATTCAATGAATTCAGAACTGCCCTCGTCTCATACCTCTCAAGCAATGTTGCATGGGATGCCGCCACAGCTGCTGCATGGACCGCCGGTCTTGACAACATCTACGGACTCCTCTTCGCCGGTTTGTAAATTGTTCTAGCTGACAATTTCAAATGCCCAAAATCTAGTGTGATCTTGAAGATTTTAGAGAATAAAATTTAAATTTAAGAACTGAATTTTATGAAATTTTTGTTGCATTATTCACTGTGCTTTGTTTTGTACGACTTTTTAATTTTTATTCGAATTATTAAGGATCATGCTAAGTGAGCTCACAAAATTGAGCATATTGAATTACATTCATCGAGTATACTCATTAGAATGCTTATGTAGAAGAGTTCACTCATTATCCGTTTGAGTTAAGAAATGAACTTAAATAATTCTGTGGAATATCGAAGTTCTACGTTGTATGAAGCAAATAAGAAGCAATATTTTAAGCGAATTACTTAGTAAGAAACTCTAAAATATTACTTTATAGACCTCCTACTCGTCCATTATAAATTATTTTCTTTGAAAACCATTTTCATTGTTTGACATGGAATCTTGTTGATGATTAATAGCTCAGTAATCTAATCCTGACTCTCATTTATTAAAGTTCTTAAGAAATTTTCAAGAATGATGTAGTTTGGATGAGAATTCGTGGGATGAAAATTAATCTTGGAAAGCTTTTATGGAACAAACCAGATTAAGTTGTAATTGATGGAACGAAAGCTGGCATAAATATTTTAGAAATTATACCAAAATTCATAAATTGAAAATTCATTTTTTATTACTTAATAAGCATTCAACTTGAAAATCCTCTCATAAAGTTCGTTTCCTTTTTTATTGTTGCTGATCTGGCAAATTTTTAATAATTAACATTTCATTAAAATGCTGATAAGTTGGTTCTGTTGAAAATAATAAAATTCAAGCTATAATTTAAGATGCTTAGTTAATAACCAGCTTAAGACGCTGGTCTGTACGACAAAGTAAGTAAGTAAGTAAGTAAGTAACTAAATTCCATATCTGAAAATCTTCTGAATATAGTAAGAAAATAAAATTTTTGTTTAATTTTGACTCAAAGATTTTTATTAAGCCACAAGTTATGAACTATTTACATGCTTAGAGCTGTCAATAAATACATGTTTATCACATTATCAATTTACAATTGGGCGAAGAGGAGTCCGAAGATGTTGTCAAGACCGGCGGTCCAGGCAGCTGATGTGGCGGCATCCCATGCAACATTGCTTGAGAGGTATGAGACGAGGGCGGTTCTGAATTCATTGAATTGAGCTTGTGAGATTCCACGGCCCTTGTGGCTGGCGGCGAGTTGTCCGACGAGTGTGTTGACAGCTGGGGCATTTGATTCGTTTCCGACGAGAGCAATGATTTCTGAGATGAATCCGACGATTCTTCCGGCGTGTGTGGCGAAAGCAGCTGTGTCCTTCAATGAGGCGACGTCCTTTCCGGCGAATTGTGGGAAACGGGCTTGGATGTCTGGGTAGGCAGCGAAGACGGCGGCGAGGATGTCAACTTCGTTGAATTTAACTTGAGCCCATGTTGATTGGACTGTGGCAGCTTGGTCAGCTGACAATGGGGCGGCGATGGCACCGACGACGCAGAGAGCGAGAACAGCGAAGAATTTCATTTTGTCTAGATTTGTTAAGTGATTCAAATTCAATCGAAAACTTAGTTTAATTGTCAAATTTTCTAGTCTTTTATACTAAAAAAAGAGCACCAACAATTGTTTCGAGAGACCGGGAGAAGTATGGGAGATAATTGTTAAATAACAAAAAAATACCCGCGATAAGGAACTCTTTAGTGCTAGACAAAGTAAATCAAAAACAATTGTGGGAACGTGCCTGTTTGTTTATTTTTAGAAAATACTACGTGAATTTTCAATCGAAATGAAATTGCACGTAAACGAGAAAATCAATTTGTCCTTAATCCGTATTTCATATATTCCACTGATTTGAAATATTTAGCCTTAAATTATAAGTCTCAATAAGCTGCCATATGAATAACTGATGTATTACATTTGATTGAAGATCTTAGGTCAAGTCATTCAAATTCACTAGAGTTAGAAGTGGACTAAGGTTTTGTATTAAAATTGAGACTTTAATCGACTCGACTCCATATGATATTTGAGTCGCCTTTAAGTAAATTTACTATGGACACAGTAAGGACTTACGACATTATCTCAAAGAGATCATAGATCGCAAATGTCGTACGTTCAACTTCAATTTCGTAAATCTCTGAAGACCCGATCATCAGAAATCAATAAGCGATGTCCACAAAATAAGTGAATTATCAAAAAGTTTAATCTGATTTTTGTTTTCACAGTCTATGCGAATGTCAAGCAATGTTATGGTATTCACTAACTTACTTACTGTAATCATGTTCCTTTGTTAAGCTTAGGTTACAACAAAAGGCTTTTCATCTGACACTGTTGCTGGCTCTGTCACATATTTTGTACAAATTTTCTGTCTAATGACATTCTTTCATTACTGTTCTGCGCCAAGTAGATTTTGAAGCTCCTGGACACCGTTTCTGGTCGGATTAAATCCAATTATTGAGCAAACTCTTGTTTCTGTCCCAGCTTTGACTTTTTCTTCCAAAGAGTATGCTCTGTCCAGCCGTACTTCGTCATCTAAATTGATGTATTGCTGATCTGCTTTTTACAAAAGCTTCTCATTCAAAGGTAACGAAAAAATAAATTAATTTAAAAAAATTATGTTCATTTACCTTTAAATTTACGTATAACAATTTGAGGGTTGTTCCTTAAAACTCAGGATCAGTAAAAGGATGTTTATGACTTTTACCTTTTTCAAAAGAATAAAACGTCGGTTCCTTGAAAAACATTGATCTTCACATGCAGTAAGGATCGTTGCCCTCGTCTCAGAACTTGTTACTCTTATCGGAAGTGAATCAAATGCTGTTTAAACCCTTGTCGGATAACTCGCTTCCAGCCACAAGGGTCGTGGAATCTCACAAGCATCCTTCAACGAATTCCGTGCCTCACTCGTCGCTTACCTCCAAGCTAATGTGCTTGTGCTTGGGCGACAATATTGCTGCTTCTTGGATCTAAGGTAAGGCTGGTTTTTAATTGTTCTAATCACATAATTTTGAACGTCCGAAATCTAGTGTTATCTTTAAGATTTTTAAGAATAAGATTAATTAGTATGGGTACAATTAAATTTATGTTTTCTTTAGTGTATACATGCTGTAAATACATACAGTAAATACTTACAATCAATCATGCATATATACTGTATTCATACAAACATGCAAACATACATACATACATACCTACATTCATACATAAATTCATATATAAATACATGCATATATTTTTAATCCATATATGTTTTAGTGATTAAAAAATAAATAAAATAATTTTAATGCAAATTAAAATATCATCGATTCAGTTTGTGCAATTAATTTAATTAAAATTGGGTTAAATTAACTTTAATGTGGTGGTGAGCATTCAATTTTGAGCCACGGCACACCTCAGAATTTTTAGCGGAACACTAACAAAGTAAGTCTGTTAAACATTGCATTGGTTAAGCTCTGAATTGTGAATAACGATCTGGTTGTCTAGTTGTTTTACGGGTTTTTAATGTCTAGATGCACATTCAGGTATTATGAAAAATTTTAATCAACCTAATACTTACCTAATTACTGGAACCATTCTCCGGCTTGAAGTCTAGGTTATTACAAATGGCTTTCCATCTGGCTCTATTGCTGGGGTTCATCTCTATTGTTCTGTTTTTGAGTAGCAATCTCATATGTACTTGGATCCTGCTGAATCTTATTACACCTAGAACTTAAACATTTTCAAGCAATAAGAACAAGAATGTCTTCAATTTTAACTTTTTAGCTCGTGTAATTAGTATTAATTCGACCAGAAAACGTACAATCACGAGATACAAACCTCAAGTGTGACTCGAACTCATGTCTTATGATTTTTGGTTGCACACCTTTTCCACTGAGCTTTTGGGGATTATTCGACATTATGGCCATACTTACTTACTTACTTCCTTGGTTAAAGCGCACGGGGGTTCATTGCCGCGTTTAAAGAATGTCTGTAGACAGCTCTATCTACGACATTATGGCCATACATAAACTATATCACCTTTACTACTGCACTCCAAATAATATACCGTTGAATGGCTACTACAGGAATCCCCATTCTAAAATGCTAAATTACTTGGATACCTTCTGATATAAATAAAAAATTAATTTTTTTGTTTAATTTTGACTCAAAGATTTTTATTAAGTCACAAACTATGAATTAAGACTATTTACATGCTTAGAGCTGTCAATAAATACATGTTTATCACATTGTCAGTTTACAATTGGGCGAAGAGGAGTCCGAAGATGTTGTCAAGACCAGCAGTCCATGCTGATTCAACGGCGGCGTTCCATGCAACATTAGCTTGGAGGTAAGCGACGAGGGCGGTTCTGAATTCGTTGAATTGAGCTGGAGCGATTCCACGGCCCTTGTGGCTGGCGGCGAGTTGTCCGATGAGTGTGTTGACAGCTGGGGCATTTGATTCGTTTCCGACGAGAGCAATGAGTTCTGAGATGAATCCGACGATTCTTCCGGCGTGTGTGGCGAAAGCAGCTGAGTCCTTCAATGAAGCGAGATCCTTTCCGGCGAATTGTGGGAAACGGGCTTGGATGTCTGGGTAGGCAGCGAAGACGGCAGCGAGGATGTCAACTTCGTTGAATCTGACTGAAGCCCATGTTGATTGGACTGTAGCAGCTTGGTCAGCTGACAATGGAGCGGCGATGGCACCGACGACGCAGAGAGCGAGAACAGCGAAGAATTTCATTTTGTCGAGATTTGTTAAGTGATTCAAATTCAATCGAAAACTTAGTTTAATTGTCAAAATGTTTAGTCTTTTATACTAAAAAAAGAGCGAGAACAATTGAATCGCAAGGCATACAATTTTTGGAGAGACAACAATGGAAAAAGAAGTAACTATCAAGCGAATATGATAAGGAACTCTTTATCGCCAGACAGTTTGATTTGATTTTAATGAAATCCTGTATAATGCACGATAAATGTTTAATTCCGTAATATTTTTTAATATCACATGCTTGACGCTGTATAAAAATCTAAGGATATTTATCCATTTATTATTCTATTGAACTAATGAATAGTTGGAACAAGAGTTGACATGAACTAATCTTGGCTCTGAAATCCAAATACGTTTTTTTCAATTACAAACTGCACAAGCAACTGTTTTGAGAATATTATATGGTGTATATCTGAACTAGGTGCACAAAACATACATTTGGGACTGATTGTTAAGGATAAAACCGTTGTCCTTAAAAGTTCTAAAAACATTGTCGCTCGATTTAATGCGAAAGAAAATAATAAGAATAATAATAAGCACATGTAAGCAAATTTTTCATTTGTTTTGACTGGCATCAAAGAGTTCCTTATCATTTTTATTGCTTCTATTGTTACTCAAAATTTAATTGTAATCTCTAAAAAGTTCATATGCCTCACTATTCAATTGTTCTCGCTCTTTTTTTAGTATAAAAGACTAAACATTTTGACAATTAAACTAAGTTTTCGATTGAATTTGAATCACTTAACAAATCTAGACAAAATGAAATTCTTCGCTGTTCTCGCTCTCTGCGTCGTCGGTGCCATCGCCGCCCCATTGTCAGCTGACCAAGCTGCCACAGTCCAATCAACATGGGCTCAAGTTAGATTCAACGAAGTTGACATCCTCGCTGCCGCCTTCGCTGCCTACCCAGATATCCAAGCCCGTTTCCCACAATTCGCCGGAAAGGATCTCGCTTCATTGAAGGACACAGCTGCTTTCGCCACACACGCCGGAAGAATCGTCGGATTCATCTCAGAAATCATTGCTCTCATCGGAAACGAATCAAATGCCCCAGCTGTCAACACACTCGTCGGACAACTCGCCGCCAGCCACAAGGGCCGTGGAATCGCTCCAGCTCAATTCAACGAATTCAGAACCGCCCTCGTCGCTTACCTCCAAGCTAATGTTGCATGGAACGCCGCCGTTGAATCAGCATGGACTGCTGGTCTTGACAACATCTACGGACTCCTCTTCGCCCAATTGTAAATTGATAGTGTGATAAACATGTATTTATTGACAGCTTTTAGCATAGTATAGTTTGTGACTTAATAAAAATCCTTGAGTCAAAATTAAACAAATACTTTAATTTTTTAAATAAATCAAAAGGTTTTCAGATATGAAATTTTCATCGTATTCAGCGCATTTTACAGACTTCAGTTTGAAACACGTCATTTCTTCACGTTGTCCGTAATATTGTCTTTTTCACTATCTCCTTTCATAGCGAAGGACCTTTAGACTTGAAATCAGATATTAAATTAGTTTCTATATCTTGTCGAAAACCTGACGGAATAAAGTATTTTGGCTACTTCTTTTCTGAGTTATATCTGTTTAAAACAACTGTTGACGGCAGTTGACCAGTCTTTTCGTACATTTATCATAAGTTATTTCTAAATATGAAAACAACACTATGATCTATTAAGAGTGCCATATAATTACTATAAACGTAACAATGTTACGAAATCATTAAGGATTATAAGGAGAGAAGCATGAATTTCGATGCCATAAATGAAAATTAGATTCTTTGGAATATGTCATATTACGTTATGGACATATTTTTTGTCACAGTACACCAGTTGATAAAGTTTTTTTTCATCCTCAATTTATGATCGATGCAAATTAATTCAATTTTCTATCAATCGTGTCACTTTGAACTCCTTTCTCTTTTTGATAAACACTAGTACTTACTTACTTACTTACTTACTGGAACCATTAGTACAAATGGACACTATTCCTGACCACATTACAAATAATAGATAAGCACTAGTATTACCACACAAAAACCTTTAAACTAAAATTATGATGATTTTTAATTAAAAATAATCTGGAGTTATATAAAAGCTCGAGTTACATAAAGCTAATCCAATCTTTAAGCTTGACCTTGATTAGCGTGGTTAATAAAATCTTAACAAAGAATCATGTCGGCTCGCACCTTATGATTGGTGATAAAAGTTTTGAGGTGGTCAATAAGTTTGTTTTCCTAGGTTTTATCATAAGCAACAATAACGACATTTCCATCGAGGTGAGTCGGAGGAAACTGGCACAAACTGGCGCAGCGCACATTCTTCTCGTTAAGAAGCTTAATAACATCGAAGAAAATCTCCAGAATAGCTAAATTGACCATTTAGAAGACGCTTATCCGCCCTGTAGCGCTGTATGGTGCTGAATCATGAAACATGACCTCAGCTGACGAAAACGCAATAGGTATTTTTGAGCGAAAAATGCTCAGATCAATCTTTGAATCAAAAAAACAGATGGTGACCTTTTTCGGAGCATAGGCAATGAGGAATAGTATCGGCTATTCACTGAAACTGATATTGTGAGACGCATTAAAGTAAATAGACTTAGGTGGGCTGGACACGTTATCAGAAGGCTCGTGGATGTTCTATTGGTAAAGGTATTTAAATTTAACTTTTTAGATGGCAAGAGATCGAGCGGTAGGCCAATGAACTCATGGAAAGATTCTGTCTAAAGAGATAGTGTCACACTTGGAATTGGTAATTGGCAAGCAATAGCCAGCGATAGAGCCAGCTTCAAGAACCAACTGAGGGAGGACATATATCAAATTTGATCTGTACGGCCAGTAAAGTAAGTAAGTAAGTAAGTAATAAAATCTTATCTGAAAAACTTTTGATACAAATAAAAAAATTAAAGTATTTAATTAATTTTGACTCAAGGATTTTTATTAAGTCACAAACTATGAATTAAGACTATTTACATGCTTAGAGCTGTCAATAAATACATGTTTATCACACTATCAATTTACAATTGGGCGAAGAGGAGTCCGAAGATGTTGTCAAGACCAGCAGTCCATGCTGATTCAACGGCGGCGTTCCATGCAACATTAGCTTGGAGGTAAGCGACGAGGGCGGTTCTGAATTCGTTGAATTGAGCTGGAGCGATTCCACGGCCCTTGTGGCTGGCGGCGAGTTGTCCGATGAGTGTGTTGACAGCTGGGGCATTTGATTCGTTTCCGACGAGAGCAATGAGTTCTGAGATGAATCCGACGATTCTTCCGGCGTGTGTGGCGAAAGCAGCTGTGTCCTTCAATGAAGCGAGATCCTTTCCGGCGAATTGTGGGAAACGGGCTTGGATGTCTGGGTAGGCAGCGAAGACGGCGGCGAGGATGTCAACTTCGTTGAATCTGACTGAAGCCCATGTTGATTGGACTGTGGCAGCTTGGTCAGCTGACAATGGGGCGGCGATGGCACCGACGACGCAGAGAGCGAGAACAGCGAAGAATTTCATTTTGTCGAGATTTGTTAAGTGATTCAAATTCAATCGAAAACTTAGTTTAATTGTCAAAATGTTTAGTCTTTTATACTAAAAAAAGAGCGAGAACAATTGAATAGTGAGGCATATGAACTTTTTAGAGATTAAGATTAAATTTTGAGTAACAATAGAAGCAATAAAAATGATAAGGAACTCTTTGATGCCAGTCAAAACAAATGAAAAATTTGCTTACACGTGCTTATTATTATTCTTATTGTTATCTTTCGCGTCAAATCGTGCAAAAATGTATTTAGAACATTAAGCACAGACATCCAGACATTTTATCCTTAAAAATCGATCTCAAATTTATATTTTGTATGTATAAGCTCAGATATACAGCATATAATATTCTCAAAGCTCAGTTGTATGGAGAGTATTCAATTAAAATTTTCTTTTTTAAGGTCTTAGAGCCAACATTGGTTCATGATCCAATTATTCATTGATTCAGTAATTGCTTAATTCTTGGTTTCTGCAGTTCTACACCGTTGATGGATGTGATATTCGAAAATATTACAGAATTATGGATAATCATGGAACAGCTATCAAATTATCGTACATTATACAGGATTTCATTAAAATCATATTAAACGTACATGTAAGGAGAGAAACAATTATTTTGACTGGCGATAAAGAGTTCCTTATCATATTCGCTTGATAGTTACTTCTTTTTCTATTGTTGTCTCTCCAAAAATTATATGCCTTGCGATTCAATTGTTCTCGCTCTTTTTTTAGTATAAAAGACTAGAAATTTTGACAATTAAACTAAGTTTTCGATTGAATTTGAATCACTTAACAAATCTAGACAAAATGAAATTCTTCGCTGTTCTCGCTCTCTGCGTCGTCGGTGCCATCGCCGCCCCATTGTCAGCTGACCAAGCTGCCACAGTCCAATCAACATGGGCTTCAGTCAGATTCAACGAAGTTGACATCCTCGCCGCCGTCTTCGCTGCCTACCCAGACATCCAAGCCCGTTTCCCACAATTCGCCGGAAAGGATCTCGCTTCATTGAAGGACTCAGCTGCTTTCGCCACACACGCCGGAAGAATCGTCGGATTCATCTCAGAACTCATTGCTCTCGTCGGAAACGAATCAAATGCCCCAGCAGTCAACACACTCATCGGACAACTCGCTGCCAGCCACAAGGGCCGTGGAATCGCTCCAGCTCAATTCAATGAATTCAGAACCGCCCTCGTCGCTTATCTCCAAGCTAATGTTGCATGGAACGCCGCCGTTGAATCAGCATGGACTGCTGGTCTTGACAACATCTTCGGACTCCTCTTCGCCCAATTGTAAATTGATAGTGTGATTAACATGTATTTATTGACAGCTCTAAGCATGTAAATAGTCTTAATTTATAATTTGTGACTTAATAAAAATCTTTGAGTCAAAATTAAACAAATGCTTAAATTTTTACTTCTTAATTGACTGCTGACCAAGCCAATCTTGGTTAACCATTAGGAAAGAATGTCGCTTCCAGGGTCGCTTCCTTAGAAGACACGGCTGCTTTCGCCTTTCGCCTTCAATTTATTTTTCATGGAATGACAATGGGCTTCTATTTCTATTTACTAATATCTAGTCTTGCCATTTCATCAAAAATATCCTTAATCCTGATGTCCTTTGAGATCGTTTGCAATCAATTAAATCTTCTACTGTTCCTCTATGTAATGGGGGCATCCTGTCTGCATCTATATTCATGTACAGCCCATCTGAAGCGATCAACACGAAGAATTATTTTATCATCCTGGAAGCACTTACATAATTCGATGTATCCATAATTTACAGGGTAATAAATCAACCGTAGTACATGTCTTTAGAAGATTCTAAGACAGTCGTGGGCAACCTTTTAATTTTCGTGCCGTACCTTGGTGGTAAGTTGCGGCCAACACAACGACACACAGACTGCACATCACTGTTTCAAGTACCTACATGAATGAATCTAAGTCATACATATATGACGTGAGTCCTAATCTATATTGTAAACACCCAATTTCTTTTCTGATACAAGAACGGAAGCCTTATGAAGCCATTTTGTGAAGCCGTGTGAAGCTGGAAATTCTGAAGATGGGCGAAACGGAAGCTCCCGAATGCACTAGTATGTAATGAGTATAAGCTACCCTAATCTTAAATTTCATTCAATAACGCAACAATACACTAATTGGTTCTTATATCAAGAAGCAAAATTGCCTTGATAGCTCACTTAGCAAGGTACAGGTCACGAAAGTTGGTGTAGAATTTGAATTCCCACGTTCGAATCTCAGCTTAGTGATTTTCCGGAAATTTAAATACTTCGGCTTCTTAAGTGTAGGAATCTAGTGATAAAAACCAAGAATTAGGCAATTCGAGATGTAAGAACGAATCATGAATGATGTAGTTAAAATTAGACCTGGAACGGACCTGAATATATTGTTATCTACTAGTTAACTGGAACGAGAGCTTGCATTAATACCGAACTTGAGACCTACAAGTTTGCAATTGGCTGCTGCACATCAATAACAGAAAACAGGTTATGAAGTGTATACTTGAGGTTATATATGCATAAAATAGATTTAAGAATTATTGTTAAGGACACTGTCTAACGCAAATGCTGTCAGTAATGAGTGGCAATGAGCAGTAAGAGAGAAAGATAATCTCTGTTCTCTCTATTCCTTACACTAACGATTGTGTTCAAGGACATCTGAAATTTTTCTCGACACAACAGTGTGCGAATGCTCCTTTAAATCCTTATTTGATGATCGATGCAAATTGACATTTTATTCTTTCATTAATTACGCTTTTGGCTGCTTTCTTTTATAAAACATTGTATTCTGAGTTTCTTTAGAAACATTTTGGAGCAATAGAAAAACTAAAAAAGCTTCAAATCCAATCGTTAAGCTATAAATTTGCATGATTAGTAAAATATTTTATCTGAAAATCTTTTGATATGAATAAAAATTAAAATATTTGTTTAATTTTGACTCAAGGATTTTTATTAAGTCACAAACTATACTATGCTTAGAGCTGTCAATAAATACATGTTTATCACATTGTCAATTTACAATTGGGCGAAGAGGAGTCCGAAGATGTTGTCAAGACCAGCAGTCCATGCTGATTCAACGGCGGCGTTCCATGCAACATTAGCTTGGAGGTAAGCGACGAGGGCGGTTCTGAATTCGTTGAATTGAGCTGGGGCGATTCCACGGCCCTTGTGGCTGGCAGCGAGTTGACTGATGAGTGTGTTGACAGCTGGGGCATTTGATTCGTTTCCGACGAGAGCAATGAGTTCTGAGATGAATCCGACGATTCTTCCGGCGTGTGTGGCGAAAGCAGCTGAGTCCTTCAATGAAGCGAGATCCTTTCCGGCGAATTGTGGGAAACGGGCTTGGATGTCTGGGTAGGCAGCGAAGACGGCAGCGAGGATGTCAACTTCGTTGAATCTGACTGAAGCCCATGTTGATTGGACTGTGGCAGCTTGGTCAGCTGACAATGGGGCGGCGATGGCACCGACGACGCAGAGAGCGAGAACAGCGAAGAATTTCATTTTGTCGAGATTTGTTAAGTGATTCAAATTCAATCGAAAACTTAGTTTAATTGTCAAAATGTTTAGTCTTTTATACTAAAAAAAGAGCGAGAACAATTGAATAGTGAGGCATATGAACTTTTTAGAGATTACAATTAAATTTTGAGTAACAATGGAAGTAATAAAAATGATAAGGAACTCTTTGATGCCAGTCAAAACAAATGAAAAATTCGCTTGCACGTGCCTATTATTATTCTCATTTCTGTTAAATTGAGCGAAAATGTTTCAAGAACTCAACGATTTTATCCTTAAAAATCAATCTCAGATTTATGTATTGTAAGCAAAAGCTCAGATATACAGCACATACTACACTATGGGACAGAAATGAATTTTTTTTCCAAAAATTATTTTCTTCGCTTAAATTATAGTCCCTAGTATCCCATTTATGGAACTGATTACGAAATTGGATAATTCGATTCCGTTGCGGATATATGGCTCTTCAAAGTTTGGTTCAAGTGTCCTTTCTCATCAAACTCAAACGATCATCACCAGTCACTGGTTTGATAAAAATTCTTAAAACTTTTTTATTTGATAGCTATGTGTAGGAGCTTAATTATAAGATATAAAAAATTATCCTGCCTTGATTCCCTTAGGGAATTTTTGGATTTTCTATAAAAATCACAGGCATGTTGTGTTTCCGTTTGTCGGAGCCTCAACCAGTGCAACTATGGATTCTAAAAATATTTTTATATTATAGATATAGATACAATCTACAACTTTTATGAACATACTATATAATTTTACTGCAGTTTTGGTGATGAAAAAAATTATTTTCTTCAAAAAAATCACAATTTTTGGACATAAGTTGCTGTAGCTCTTCAGGAATACCCATAGTAGTGGAACTTTATTGCATATTTAAATAGCTCTTACATTATGCTATTTGAAAGTGTAGTTAGTTGGAAGTCGGTATATCGGACACTTTCGAGCAATTTGGCTTTGAAGTGATAGTGAAATGGATCGACGAAAATGAAAAAATTGAATAACTTTTTTATAGTCTAACAAAAATTTTTGTTTTTACTGTAGATCAATAAATCTCATCAAGACGCGTATTTTGAGTATAAATATGTTATGCTTTGGTCAAGTTTTCTGAGTGAAATGTTAAATTTTCAATTTTGATCAAAATTTTTCAAAAAAAATCACTTTTTTTCAAAAATTCAATGAAACTTGCTGGAATCTTTTTTAAAAGTTCTATTTTCATATCGTAATCAACTTTTGTTCAGCAACTTGTGTCAAATTTACCTAATTGAGGTTGAAATTTGACAAAAACTGATTTTTAGTGCATTTTTTGAGGTTTTTTCATACAAATGCTATTAAATCTTATCAAATATCAATTTTTAGCATCATATTATTGATTAACTTTATGTTTTTGAGAATGATCTTTCATTTTTCGAAGAGAAACTTATCAGATATCTTGTAAAAACGGTCAAAAACTGACTTTAAGTAGTTCAAGCAAGGAGACAAAAATTTTCAAATTCACTTTTTTGCAACTAAACTGATTCAGATGACTTTTAAACTTTCAAAAATTATTAATTATGTGCAAAATTTACTAAATTACTGCTAGTTTGGAGTAGTTAAGGTTTTAAAACGACTTTTTTCATCTGATTTTAAAAATTGAAATAACTACATTTTAAAACAGTTTTTCTATAGATATTGCTTTCACAGACACTATAAAATTATTAATTTTGCTTTAAATTTGATATTTTTGATAATGATAAATATTTTCTTTCAAGCAAATAACAATAAAATTGTTTCATATCAATCCTAAATTTTGTGAAAAATTTTAAATAAATATTTAATTAAATATGATATGTTAATCCTACTCTGCATTATTAGATGAACATTTTTTATTGGAAAAACTCTTGCAATTACTAAATACGGCTAAATACTATCAAAACATGAAGATATGTCATAAGAAAAATGAATTAAAACTATGCATGACACTTTCTATGAAATTGGATAGAATAAGTCGTTTTAATACCTTAACTACTCCAAACTAGCAGTAATTTAGTAAATTTTGCACATAATTAATAATTTTTGAAAGTTTAAAAGTCATCTGAATCAGTTTAGTTGCAAAAAAGTGAATTTGAAAATTTTTGTCTCCTTGCTTGAACTACTTAAAGTCAGTTTTTGACCGTTTTTACAAGATATCTGATAAGTTTCTCTTCGAAAAATGAAAGATCATTCTCAAAAACATAAAGTTAATCAATAATATGATGCTAAAAATTGATATTTGATAAGATTTAATAGCATTTGTATGAAAAAACCTCAAAAAATGCACTAAAAATCAGTTTTTGTCAAATTTCAACCTCAATTAGGTAAATTTGACACAAGTTGCTGAACAAAAGTTGATTACGATATGAAAATAGAACTTTTAAAAAAGATTCCAGCAAGTTTCATTGAATTTTTGAAAAAAAGTGATTTTTTTTGAAAAATTTTGATCAAAATTGAAAATTTAACATTTCACTCAGAAAACTTGACCAAAGCATAACATATTTATACTCAAAATACGCGTCTTGATGAGATTTATTGATCTACAGTAAAAACAAAAATTTTTGTTAGACTATAAAAAAGTTATTCAATTTTTTCATTTTCGTCGATCCATTTCACTATCACTTCAAAGCCAAATTGCTCGAAAGTGTCCGATATACCGACTTCCAACTAACTACACTTTCAAATAGCATAATGTAAGAGCTATTTAAATATGCAATAAAGTTCCACTACTATGGGTATTCCTGAAGAGCTACAGCAACTTATGTCCAAAAATTGTGATTTTTTTGAAGAAAATAATTTTTTTCATCACCAAAACTGCAGTAAAATTATATAGTATGTTCATAAAAGTTGTAGATTGTATCTATATCTATAATATAAAAATATTTTTAGAATCCATAGTTGCACTGGTTGAGGCTCCGACAAACGGAAACACAACATGCCTGTGATTTTTATAGAAAATCCAAAAATTCCCCTAAGGGAATCAAGGCAGGATAATTTTTTATATCTTATAATTAAGCTCCTACACATAGCTATCAAATAAAAAAGTTTTAAGAATTTTTATCAAACCAGTGACTGGTGATGATCGTTTGAGTTTGATGAGAAAGGACACTTGAACCAAACTTTGAAGAGCCATATATCCGCAACGGAATCGAATTATCCAATTTCGTAATCAGTTCCATAAATGGGATACTAGGGACTATAATTTAAGCGAAGAAAATAATTTTTGGAAAAAAAATTCATTTCTGTCCCATAGTGTACTATTCTTCAAGCTTGTGTGTGTAGTTTTCAATTACAAATTATGTAGATCTTAGAACCAAGACTTTTTCATGCCAACTCTTGTTCCCAACTATTCATTAGCTCAGTAGAAGCCTAATTCTTGGTTTCCAATAAGTATCCTTAAATTTTTACACAGCGTCGAGAATGTGATATTCAAAAATATTATGTAATTCAACATATATCAAATTATCGTACATTATACAGGATTTCATTAAAATCATATTAAACGTACATGTAAGGAGAGAAACAAATATTTTGTCTGGCGATAAAGAGTTCCTTATCATATTCACTTGCTAGTTACTTCTTTTTCCATTGTTTTCTCTCCAAAAATTATATGCCTTGGGATTTAATTGTTCTCGCTCTTTTTTTAGTATAAAAGACTAAACATTTTGACAATTAAACTAAGTTTTCGATTGAATTTGAATCACTTAACAAATCTCGACAAAATGAAATTCTTCGCTGTTCTCGCTCTCTGCGTCGTCGGTGCCATCGCCGCCCCATTGTCAGCTGACCAAGCTGCCACAGTCCAATCAACATGGGCTTCAGTCAGATTCAACGAAGTTGACATCCTCGCTGCCGTCTTCGCTGCCTACCCAGACATCCAAGCCCGTTTCCCACAATTCGCCGGAAAGGATCTCGCTTCATTGAAGGACTCAGCTGCTTTCGCCACACACGCCGGAAGAATCGTCGGATTCATCTCAGAACTCATTGCTCTCGTCGGAAACGAATCAAATGCCCCAGCTGTCAACACACTCATCGGACAACTCGCCGCCAGCCACAAGGGCCGTGGAATCGCTCCAGCTCAATTCAACGAATTCAGAACCGCCCTCGTCGCTTACCTCCAAGCTAATGTTGCATGGAACGCCGCCGTTGAATCAGCATGGACTGCTGGTCTTGACAACATCTTCGGACTCCTCTTCGCCCAATTGTAAATTATTGACATTGTGATTTTATAGAATCTATAAGAACATGTATTTATTGACAGCTCTAAGCATGTAGATTTAAATTGTGACTTAATAAATATCTTTGAGTCAAAAAATTTATGTTTTTTTCATTTCTGCATAATTGTTATTTGTATTTTCTTCTCAGAAAAGCAAAGAAAAAAAATTAAGGAACAAGTGTTATATAGAATGAGAATGAATTTTAGGTTTGCCAGAAAACTACAGGCCTACATATTCTATTGTTCAGATTCAAAAACTACATGCCTGGATAAATGCAGAATACTGCAGGACTGTGCATCTCATTTTGGTAAATCCTAGAATGAATGCCTGGATGGTAAAATGATGGGATATTGAAACTGACATTGAATGAGCTATATGTAGATAAAATTGTAAATGATGCATGAATCAGACATCATCTTATCAAGACGAATGACAAAAATGAAGAATGGTACACTAAAAATCTGATATTGGCACCAAATGACTCATTCTTGTCATTAGGGTTGATGGAATAATATTTCATTCATACATTTTTTACAAATTTATCTACACAGGATAAACAAGATGCTCATTTCATGGGATATTCAATCAATTTTTGTACATATTGGTCTTTGGGACAGCACTCAGTAGATATATCCATAAAATTACCAATCAAGAATCAATTTAGCTTCTGAAGTTGAATATTTTGATATTATAATCAATAAAAGTCTTAAAATAATTCACGATAAAAAGCAGCGATATATGCAGGAAGTCACGTATCATTCATAAAACAGGAATAAGTCATTAAAATCAGCATCAGCAAAAACTAAATGTTTATATCCAATTTTTGAGTGAAAATACGATAAAAAACATTCTCAGAACCTGAAATAAAATGTTTTATGGATTTTTAGACAGTTGTGGACCGAAATGCACCGATCTGTAAAAAAAGAAAAAAATAACAAGTTGCATTTGTATTTGTTGTAAGATGATCAGCAGTTCTGTTTCACAGGTAGAAAGTTCTACTCAATAGAAACTGGTTTTTTACATTTTTATGGAGAGAATAGGAATCAAAATACAATCGGGTATTTAAAATTTTGTGTATATACTGTCTAAAAATAAAAAAAAGAACATAAAAAGATTGATGGAACTGGCAGATCTACACAAAAGAAAGGAACACAATTCTTATTTTTAAATGGATTTCTATTTTTTAAAAAGATCTTTTATTGCCTAGTTCTATTGTTATTTCTGTTATGCCTGACTAAATTGATTGCTTTTCTGTGTCCTTGAGAACAAGTTTTCTTTTTGGATGTTTTGATTGATTTTATGTGAGAAAGTGGATCCCTAAGTTTGAAATGTAAAATGGTGAAAAAATTTTTAGAGCCTTAATATAAACAAGTTGGTCAATCGATTCAAAATCACCAGTTATCTGGCCGTTTTGAGTGCGCATATGAAACAAATCCGGCACTTAGTCAGAGTCAAGTCTGACCTGGGCCGGATTTTTGATCGATAAATCAAAACTTTGCATAATAAATAAGTCTGATGATGTTTTGTCTTTAGCAGTTGCATAGCAGTAGCATGTTGGTTAGAATGTCGATCAAATGATCCTAACGATCCGTGTTCGATATCAGGGAAAATTCACTTTAATTTGGGTGTTTTATCGCTGTTCTAGTCACATCAGCTCAGTTTGTGTGATTACTGTCCTTGTCAACAGATTTTCTATGAATTCTTAGGATGTCCTCGTGATATTTTGTCTCTAAAAGGTCAGATTTGAAGATTTTATTTAGAAACAGGCCTTCTTACAGTTTATCGAACAAACAATGTGTAGAATTGGGAATCTATCGCCTTCAAAAGGCAGCAAAAAGGCAATAACAAACTTTATGGTATCTATCACACCAATATCAATAATATGTATATAAATAAAATCTAAAATTTATGTTCTAATATCCTCTATCTACATCTCTTTAAACTTTTGAATCATGAAATACATAAGCAAAAGTACCTTGAGAGTTCATTTAGCCATGGTAGGGATCATTGAAAGTAGGAATTGAATTTGAATTCCTGCATTTGCATTTAATCCTATCATGCAAAGAGCATGCACATAGTGAAGAGTCAAGTGGAACAACACCCACGAGCATGCTCATTTAGTACATTAGAGGTGAGCAAGCTCTTTAAAGCATGCTATTTGTTTGTTGTTTTGGAAATTTCAGCTTGTTAAGTTCAGAAGTTTAAAGATGGAAATCAAAAATTAGGCTTCGTGAGATGATAAAATGGATCATGAATGAAGTAGCTAGAAAAAAGAATGATTTCAAACTGTTTTACTATAATTAGCTTTGAAATCTCCAAACTTGATAACATGGTGATTTTATTAATATTTTGTATTTTATTTAACAATTTTAAAAAATTAAAATTTTCTTCCAATAAAGTATAAAATTCTTCGTTTAATGTCAAATGGATTTTCCTTTCCTTTTTGTAAACTGTAAAGTAAGTCGAGTTGATCTTTTAAAAACTCTTTTTGGAGTTCTTCAGGCATTAATTTTAAACGAGGATTGACAACTTCTAATGATGCTATAAAAATTAGAATATAAATTTTATTTATTTTTGAATAACTTTCCCTAACAGACATAGAGCATAATCTGAGTATACGCACTTTTGTGAGCATGCTCTTTGTATGTTAGGGTTCAAGAAATATCACCTGTAAAAAAATCCTTATTTCCAAAATCAAACATTTCATTTTTGTCATCAATAAACTCAATGACATCGATTCCACTTTCATGAAGCATTTTCATAATTATTTCATCGACATTTTCAAAGAAAATAGTAAAGTCCTTCTTCCAATTGTCCATATATGGTGAATATTTGTCAACTAATCCATCCCAAAGTTCACATAAGATATGATCAGCAATAAAAACGCAGCAGAACAATCCATCAGATTTCATAAATTTATTAATCTTTTCAAATGCTACTGTCAAGTCTTTAAACCAATGGAGGCAGTAAAAAGTTGTGACAATATCAAATTCAGCCGATTTTAATGGTTTTGGAACACTTTCATGGATATCCATTAAGTAAAATGAAATCTTATCATTTCCATAATTTTTATTAGCAAGATCCACCATCGACTGACTCGAATCAATGCCAATAGCTTGAGAATAATTTAAGTTACACTCTTTTAGAATTACTTCAACAAAAACTCGTCCACATCCAGTTCCAATTACTGTTACTGAATTTTGCTTAAATTTTTCTCTCAAATATTCACCAAAATATTTGAAAAAATTCTTAGCACTTTGCATCTGCTCGCCATTATGCTTTGTGTACAAATTTGCTTTTTCCATTTAGTTACTTTAAATTTTTGTGGAAATAATGAATTAACTTATTGAAATTTTGATTAAGACTGCCAACATTTATACTTAATTATGATCCATTTAAGCTTCATTACAAGATTATGTGGACATTATACTTTATGAGAGTAGAATTTGTAGTAATAATATAATTTAGTTTATTTGTTCTTCTGTCCCTCTGTCCCTCTGTCCCTCTGTCCCTCTGTCCCTCTGTCCCTCTGTCCCTCTGTCCCTCTGTCCCTCTGTCCCTCTGTCCCTCTGTCCCTCTGTCCCTCTGTCCCTCTGTCCCTCTGTCCCTCTGTCCCTCTGTCCCTCTGTCCCTCTGTCCCTCTGTCCCTCTGTCCCTCTGTCCCTCTGTCCCTCTGTCCCTCTGTCCCTCTGTCCCTCTGTCCCTCTGTCCCTCTGTCCCTCTGTCCCTCTGTCCCTCTGTCCCTCTGTCCCTCTGTCCCTCTGTCCCTCTGTCCCTCTGTCCCTCTGTCCCTCTGTCCCTCTGTCCCTCTGTCCCTCTGTCCCTCTGTCCCTCTGTCCCTCTGTCCCTCTGTCCCTCTGTCCCTCTGTCCCTCTGTCCCTCTGTCCCTCTGTCCCTCTGTCCCTCTGTCCCTCTGTCCCTCTGTCCCTCTGTCCCTCTGTCCCTCTGTCCCTCTGTCCCTCTGTCCCTCTGTCCCTCTGTCCCTCTGTCCCTCTGTCCCTCTGTCCCTCTGTCCCTCTGTCCCTCTGTCCCTCTGTCCCTCTGTCCCTCTGTCCCTCTGTCCCTCTGTCCCTCTGTCCCTCTGTCCCTCTGTCCCTCTGTCCCTCTGTCCCTCTGTCCCTCTGTCCCTCTGTCCCTCTGTCCCTCTGTCCCTCTGTCCCTCTGTCCCTCTGTCCCTCTGTCCCTCTGTCCCTCTGTCCCTCTGTCCCTCTGTCCCTCTGTCCCTCTGTCCCTCTGTCCCTCTGTCCCTCTGTCCCTCTGTCCCTCTGTCCCTCTGTCCCTCTGTCCCTCTGTCCCTCTGTCCCTCTGTCCCTCTGTCCCTCTGTCCCTCTGTCCCTCTGTCCCTCTGTCCCTCTGTCCCTCTGTCCCTCTGTCCCTCTGTCCCTCTGTCCCTCTGTCCCTCTGTCCCTCTGTCCCTCTGTCCCTCTGTCCCTCTGTCCCTCTGTCCCTCTGTCCCTCTGTCCCTCTGTCCCTCTGTCCCTCTGTCCCTCTGTCCCTCTGTCCCTCTGTCCCTCTGTCCCTCTGTCCCTCTGTCCCTCTGTCCCTCTGTCCCTCTGTCCCTCTGTCCCTCTGTCCCTCTGTCCCTCTGTCCCTCTGTCCTTCTGTCCCTCTGTCATTCTGTCCCTCTGTCCTTCCGTCTGTTATTCCACTCTAAGTTCTGTCCCTTTTTTCATAAACACAAAATTTCCTGACAAAACTTCACACCATGCTTGGTAGGGTATTATTCTAGTTAATAATATTTGTGTTTATTTACTCTCCCGGACAGCTAAATATGAATGTTATACTTTTTAATGTAAAAATAGAATTTGAAAACAAAATAAAAGTCAACGAAATCATTTGACAATTGATAAGAATAAGTGTTGATGATAATACAAGAACAGTTGAACTTAACACGAATTTGTATGAAAAAGTTGACTAAGTCGACTAGACTCCATATAAAATCTGAGTATAATCCCAGCTTTAAGTTCATCAGTGAATGCCAGAACTCTTAATGTCCAGAATATTGGCAATTTGATGACAATTATGAAGATAGTCACGACTATCATCAGTGATTTTCTTTAGCAATTTTCATTTTAGTTAAGCATAGCTTAATAATGCACAATATTTGTTTTTTGGATTGACGAAAAAAGTCAATAACATGGGCAATTGGCCTATGAGCACCCTAGTCAAGGAAGTAAAGAAGAAAGCAAGGACAAAAATGCAATGAAGTGACTTGATAAGAACGAGTATTTTTGTATTTTTGTCAACTGTTTATCTTTTTTGTCACTAGACACTTGCTAGAGAAATCGAGTATGATTTGTGTGACTTAAAATATTATTTTAATGAAAACTTCATTTATGAGTTTCCTGAAATAAAGAAGAATCCATGATGTACCAGGACAGAAGTGTCCACTTTCAACTAATGTTGAATGCTGTAATCGATCTTAAATGAAATAATGTTTTAAGATATAAATTTAAGTACTAAAGTTCCCTTTTAAGATTGAATAGATTTTTTTTTTCAATACTTCATGCTTCCTTTTAATTTGGATAGCGTTTGCTATCTTAGAAAATCTTCAGCAACAAGCTGTAAGACGGTTTTACAAGAATGCTAGTTAGATGCAAAAAACGGATAATTTGTACAAATTTTATGATAAGGCCAGTAATAGAGTCAGATTGAAGATGTTTTGTAGAAGTCTAGACTTTACATCAGAACATGTGGAACCATGTTATAAGTAAGTAATAGAAAAGCTGGAAAACTCAGAATAATAAATACCAAATAATTATTTTGTTGCTAAAAAATCACAAAGAATATTTGACGTTTATTGGATCAAAAGATTGAAATTTAAATGTTATAAAAAAAGAGAAATACAGTCTTTTATCATCAGTTAAGCTTCACTGCTTCCAACATGAAACTGTTTAATCATCAAGTTGTTTGAATGCAATGGCCATTGTGTTGTCTAAAGCATGATTCCATGCAGCAGCAACATTTTCACCCCATGAGACATGGCTTGAGAGGTATGAGACAAGTGCTGTACGGAATTCATTGAATTGAGTCTTGGTGACACCACGAGCCTTGTGATCCTTTCCTAATTTTGTAACGAGTGTATGGACAGCAGCCAAATTATTTTCACTGCCTGAGAGGGAAACAATCTCTGACAAGAATGAGACAATTCTTGTGGCGTGTGTAGCGAATGGTGCTGTATCCTTGATGCTATCCAAGTCCTTGCCAACGAATTGTGGGAACTTAGCTTGAATATCTGGATAAGCCTTGAAGACAGCATACAAGATGTCAACTTCATTATGCTTAACTTGATCCCATGATGCTTTAACAAGACCAGCTTCGTCAACAGATAATGGTCCGGCGATGGCACCGACGACACACAAAGCGAGAACAGCGAAGAATTTCATGTTGATTTCCAGATATGTAAGCTAATTGAAACACAATTGAGTACTGACTTGTTCTGTAAATTGTGGCTCATTTTATACCCAAAAAATTCTACCTCGGATAGCTATTGCCTCCCTATTTCAGGTAGAAATTTTAAGGGGAAATTTCTTTTTTTTGCGTCTTAGAAATTTAAGAATCTTTTTGTATGTATTTGTGTAGATTATAAAATATTAATACTATTCTCCAAGTAGGTAGACGTTTTCTGTGTCTAGCTATATCTAAGTGCATTTTTTGATGTCTAAACATGTAAATAACATAGAAAAAACATATTAGTCTTCTGGGCGTAGAGAAAATAAATTTGAACGATGAACTGATTAGAAAAAAAAATATTTTAAAGTTTTCGATGCTATTTTTAGACATTACTAAATCTATTTTATGTCATTTGAATATGGAAATTGATTAAAAAAATCCTTGATTTTTGTATTATATTAATCAATCTGCGATTTTATGTGGCTTGAAACATCAAATTTTAACAATTTTGATGCCTCATTTCATTAAATACACGAACAGCACAAATTGGTAAATTTATGAGCAATCCAGTCCTACCGAATTTGGTTTTAAACGGCACTAAACCAGATTAACGCTGCCCTTACTTGCTTACTTACTGTACCCATGTTTCTATATTAAGCTTATGACAAATAAACGGCTTTCCATCTGGCTCTATTGCTGGCTGTAACTTGGTTTTCTACGAAATCTCTGTCCGCATGTTGAGTCGATGATGACCTTCTTTCATCACTGTTCTGCTCCAAGTAGCTTTTAGAGCTCCTGATCACTTTTTTCCTTGTGGATGTCATCCAAAATTATGAAACAAACTTGTGGTACCAAGGAATTTGTATCGTTGGCTTGACTCCAGCCATTCAGCCGGATTTTCGATAAATTACTCTGACTTGGGATTGGTTAAGCCGAAATCTGACTTTGAAGCTGATCAAATGTCAATTCTCGTATTATCATCTGATTCCACCAAATTGATGGCCATCGAAGTAAGTAAGCCAACCGACAACTTGTGATATTCAGGCATATTTTATGACTTAAAAATCGATAAAGACAAAACATCAAATTTTTGGCATTGCAAACTGATACTAAATAATTAGAACCAGCATCAAAACAAATTTTTAATGTATATTTTATGTTAATCATCATGACGTTAATCACTAACAAATTTTGCATTATCATGACACTCTGAAAAACCTTTAATTATGAATTTGTGATAAGACAATCTTTTGTTTCGTAATATATTAAAATTTAAATATTTTCTGGAATGTCCAAATATATGTTGATACTTGTCTATACTTGGAATATGCGAAAAAAATGTATTACCCTCAGATAATGAAGACTAAGGGTCAAGTTTAACATTTTTAAAAAAGTAGCTAAAAATATATTCAAAATATTGATAAAGACATTCCTTTTTTTGGTATTACAAATTGAAAAATGCATGAATTGCGGTGATTTCAAGAATTTTTTAAGATATTTGGAGACCGAGTCCGAATCAAAGACCGTAACTGAGACCAAGATTACAAGGGAATGCTTCGAGTTCTCGGACTTGACAAATTTTAAAGACTGGGAAAAAATTTTTTTTTTTACTTTTTTTTGGATTTGACGGGATTCGAACCCAATAAATTTGAATGAAAGAAAAATGTACTTTTTGTATTCTCAAACGTTCTGAGACTCGCCCCACAACCCACCTGGGCGTTCTCCGTTTACAAAAAGTACGAAATGTATTCGGCAGAAATTAAATTTAAGTTGCTAATTGCGAAATTTTTTTTTAATTTTGTTTTTCTGCGCATTACGCTGTATAACACAATTTTTCATGAAGGTAGAATATGTGTAGAATGATTTCATGTACAATTGTGCATCAAAGAAAAAAAAATTTTAATGGGAATTGTTCCTGAAAAAAGTGAAAAATGCCCAAAAAATGGTGATTTTGTATGAAAAAAAAATTTTCTTTTTACTTTTTTTTTTGGATTTGACGGGATTCGAACCCAAGAAATTTGAATGAAAAAAAAAAATGTACTTTTTGTATTCTCAAACGTTCTGAGACTCGCCCCACAACCCACCTGGGCGTTCTCCGTTTACAAAAAGCACAAAATGTATTCGGCAGAAATTAAATTTAAGTTGCTAATTGCGAAATTTTTTTTTTAATTTTGTTTTTCTGCGCATTACGCTGTATAACACAATTTTTCATGAAGGTAGAATATGTGTAGAATGATTTCATGTACAATTGTGCATCAAAGAAAAAAAAATTTTAATGGGAATTGTTCCTGAAAAAAGTGAAAAATGCCCAAAAAATGGTGATTTTGTATGAAAAAAAAATTTTCTTTTTACTTTTTTTTTTTGGATTTGACGGGATTCGAACCCAAGAAATTTGAATGAAAAAAAAAAATGTACTTTTTGTATTCTCAAACGTTCTGAGACTCGCCCCACAACCCACCTGGGCGTTCTCCGTTTACAAAAAGCACAAAATGTATTCGGCAGAAATTAAATTTAAGTTGCTAATTGCGAAATTTTTTTTTAATTTTGTTTTTCTGCGCATTACGCTGTGTAACACAATTTTTCATGAAGGTAGAATATGTGTAGAATAATTTCATGTACAATTGTGCATCAAAGAAAAAAAAAATTTTAATGGAAATTGCTCCGGGAAAATGTGAAAAATGCTGGGTCTTGCTTTCGGTCTCTAAAACTCGTGTAAGGCATAAAGTGATCATTGTGACAATTGATCTGTATGGCCTGCTAATTGCTAAATAACAAAGTACATTCAAAATATCAAGATTTTACAAATGCTTGCAAATTATTTAGTAAGTTGTATGCATTTTCTACGAGTAGCTGAGTAAGTCAGCTTCAGACACCAACTTATCAAGTAACTGAGCTAAGGAAGAGAAAAAATATCAAATTCAGTGTAAAAATGTCAAAAAAACAGACTTTTATCACTTTATATTCATGATTACCCTCTACATGAATTATGTAATCTCTAATCAGCTCCCTTGGTCAACTCATTGTGCATCCTATCAATTAAATCATAGAGTTTTGATAATAAAATGTACGTGGACAATACGGCGACCTTAAAGGTTAATAGTCGATTGTGAAAATCACATCATACATTAATTTAAGAATGCTGAACATTTAATAACAAATACTTTTCATGCACGTTTGTACGTGTTGTTTTTAGATTTGCTAATCAAAAAATATACATGACAAAGTTTAAGAATCCGTAAAAGAATGATTAAAATAAGTTTTGAATTCTGATGCTAGAATTTTGTATTTTATTAGATTATTTTGGAATTTTGATAATTTCATGAATTTTTTAAGGGGTCGGAGACGATCCGGAAGCCTACATTTTAGATGCTTATGCCTGCAGTTTTTGACTGTACCTTAAAGTTCGTCCAATGTTTCAAGTATAGATCTATTTACAATTTGTAAGAGAATTTATGTCAAATTCATGTGCATAGACTCTCGTGGACGACCAAAAATCTCTTGGAAGGGTACTTGGAATTGGTAATTGGCAGACAGATGTAAGCTACAGATCCAGCTTAAGGCGTCATCTGAGGGATGCCATGGCTCACAATTGATATGTACGACCAGCGAATTAAGTAAGCAAGTTTATGGACATAAAAGAAGTTCTTCAAAAAATAAATTCTACCCAAAAAAACATCGAAAATAATTCTATGTTTCTCCTCCTACACAAGACAACATATCCACATCTATCTTCTTTACAATATCCACAAATTTCCCTTTTAAAAATACAATCACAAACAGTAAACGATTGGGCCAAAACAAAATCAGCTGTGCTGCTTCAAAACAAAACAAAAATAATCTTTTTTCTCTTTCCATTTCTTTCTTGATGTAATGCTATAGACATTCTAATACATACGCACGTTTACAACATCCCTGTTATTAAATGTAATAAATATTAACAGACTGTGGAAATGTCGAAGATGGCCGTTATTTTTATTTTCAAAAATATAAATGACCGTTTAATTTTGAATTTAGATTGACCGTTATAAAACTTCCAAAATTTTTATTATTAAGAAAACCAAAAATTTGTTATGAAATTCATTATTTCTTAAACTTTGAATCATATTTAGGTCGTGTAATGACAAATCAAGCTTCATGTGACAGTTTAAATCGAAAATTTACAAATTTTTACATCGATTTTTATAACGGTTAAAATTAATTTAAAATTTCGACTCCCTTCGACGTTTTTTGAATCCTTCGACATTCAGTGTCGAAGGATTTCGACGCTCAGATTTCCACAGTCTGATATTAATAAGAGAAAGACGATGTAAAGAAGGAATCAATTTATGTCGATAAACAAGTTTTTTTTGGAATTGAGTATTATGAAATCGAAATGATGTAAGATGTCTGGGATGAGTTGAGCTGTTGTTGTTATTGGTTTTTTGAGAATCTTTTGAATAATTTTATTTTTATGACAGTTTTTTGAAAGGCATACTGACTTACTTACTTCAATGGTCGTACAGATCAAGTGTGATCCATGGCCTTCTTCAGTTGATGTCTGAAGCTGGCTATATCGCTGGCTTACGCTTGCCAATTACCAATACCAAGTGCAATACCATCTCTATCGAAACCCTTTTTTCCATGAGTTCTTTGGTCTACTGCGTGATCTCTTGAGATGCAAATTATTTGAATAAGTAAGAAAATTATGTCCCCTGGTCAGAGTGACCCTAGCTTGGAGCCGGATTTTGCTTAATCTGACTAAAAATCACAATAATCCTGGTCTGAGGACACTATTTTATGAGTTTTTTACACCATCAATGTGATTTTCGGATTTTATCAGAGTTGTCAAAAATGATGCCTTTTAAAATATGCCTAGCTGTTTCATGGTAGCATTTGATGTTGCCTAAGCCTCATTCAGTTTGACATCAAGTTTGTCGACTTCAAGAAAATGAAATTGTTTTTGAGCTCTGGCATCACATTTACATTGATATGGGCAAATACATGTGTCTGTTTTTGACCAGGCTCCAGTCTAGAACTTTTCCAAAAATGTTAATAAGTTTTAAATGTGTTTAACTAAAAGTCTAGACGGAATGGTGTTAAGGTGTTATTAAGAATGGCATTAACTATTTTGAAGACTTGCATTAAATATTGTTGGTTGTAAGTGCCAAAAATTTGGTGATTGCCATCGGTAGCGGCTTTGTGAAAGTCTGTGCTTATTTTATAATACAAATTTCTTCTTACTTCGCAGTCCGTACAGATAATAATTGATTCATAGCCTCCCTCAGATGACCCCTAAAGCAACTTCTATCGCTGACTTTCGTATGCCAATCACCAATACTGTCTCTATCGACTACTTCCTTCTATGTAGGAGTTCTTAAGTCTACCACGAGATCCACTAAGTGGGATTTAAGACAAGCATTCGTTAATAATAGTCAATTACCTTCTTTGCTTTGGATCTTCATCTTATTGTGGTATTTAAATCACTAATTTGAAGATATTACTATATGCAGCCTTACCAGAAGAGCTATGAGCTTCATATCTAATTCTAGAAACTGTATTTTAATTGTTTTGTTAAGATTTGAACCTTAAATTGCATTAAAATGTCTTCCACATAAAACACTAGACCAATAAGCTGCTAATCCACAAAATGTCGTAATTCTGTTCACAATCTCTGCAAGAAAAATCAACTTTTATCCACCAACAGCATCAGCATTTTTGCACGTACACAAAAAATTAAAAACACAAAATATTTTTGGTTTTTTTTTTTTTTTAAATCGATATAGTTGGTGAATGGATGTTTTTATTTATCTGACTTCGATGTAATTTACACAAATCATTAGAAATTCACATTTTTCACACACATACTTCTTATGCTGCTGCGAGTTGTTCTTTCAATACTCCGAAGACAAAGTCAAGGACGGCATTCCAGCTTGATTCAACATTTGAGTCCCATGTGGTAGCTCCCTTAAGCCAAACGACGAGTGTCTTACGGAAGTTATCGAATTGTCCAGCTGTAGCACGGCTCTTGTGTGTCTTTCCTAAGTCCTTGGCCTTGGCAACAATTGTTGCTGTGTTGGCATCATTTCCGAGAAGATCCATAACATTTGAGAAGAATCCTACAATTCTACCAGCATGTGTTGCAAATTCTGGTGTTCCCTTGATTGAGTCGAGGTCCTTTCCGGCAAATTGTGGGAATTTATCTTGAATGTCAGAGTTGGCCTTGAAGACGGCATAAAGGATGTCAACTTGCTTGCCCTTAACGGTGTTCCATGATGCCTTGGCAGCTGCGATTTGGTCTGCTGTTGGACCAGCCATGGCGGCTGTGACGCACAATGCAAGAATTAAGAATTTCATTTTTTTTTTGTATATTTGTTTGTTTATTCAATATCGAATGTAAACTGATTATTTCAGCGAAATTTGGCTTCTTTTATACCAAAAAATTTCTTCTCGTTCTTTTTCCGATTTCTCGTTGTGTTAATATCTAAATTAAATACTTTTTATTCTGCTAGTATAAAGTCAAGTTTCAGGTTTTTTGCTTCTCTCATGCAAAAATTAAGAGAGAAGATAGCGCACTTGTGTGACAACTTGTGTGACTGTTCGTTCAACTTATCATCATTTACATATCACGTACATGAAGATGATTTGGCTTTAAGGTATAATTAATGGATGATTGTATGAAATCGAAAGGAAGTTGAGGTTTGTAATAAATCATATCAATACTCATAGTTATTTCATGATTTTATGATGTTGAAGTAATTCAAGACTATTGCTAGTTATGACTTACAGCTTGACATGAAGTGCTTAACGATATTATGCATAACTGTTTAGCATTGATTAAGGATCTATAATTGTAGTGGGTGTAAATTACCTTAACAAGCAAAGCTGTTATGCGTTCATGCTACAAAAGCACCTATGGTACCTAAAAGCGGTCTCTATGCCTGATAGAGTGAAATGCTTGGTAATATTGACAATGCTTTAATATAATGATTGATAAGTTAGTAATAAATGATTAGTAATGATCGATAGACTAGTCAATATGTCAATAATTTTGTAAGAACTCGAAGAGCACAAGTCAATTAGTCAATCCGTTATCTGATACCAGGCTGGCGTGACTCTGACTTGGTACCAGACTAGAATTTATTCTTAACAGATGCTCGAACAAACAAGATGCTTGCTCACGAATGTGCTAATTATGTTGAAGTTGATTAAGTTTATTTGTGAGCTAGTTCATTTAGGTGAGTATGTTCATTATCAGTTAGGGAAGTCAAAGTCATGCTGCTCTAAGGTCGGATTTTTGATCGAATAACTGATTTATCTTGGACTCAATCTACTCGGACACGAAGTCGGAAGAATAGCAATGCAGATTTAAATAGTGGGTGAATAGTAGAAGAATGTTATGACCAATCTAAAAGAGTCTGTCAAAATCAAGACTTTATATTTGTGAATTACATATTAAAGACATAAACACGCTCTGCACTTACTTTAAATCCTTAAAAAGTAAATGCATCATAATGTACCTAAAAATGAGTATAATTAAATCAGTAGTGGGAAATATGTGTGCCGCGGCACATTAATGAGACATCAAAATTTCTAGAAATGCCATGAATCAAATGCTTAGTGCATTTTTGGTCGACGCTTGTCACCAAGGTATCTCGCAAAAATTAAAGGATTAGACCACTGATCTAATTTAAGAATAAGACCTAAAAAGTTAAGCACTCTATTGAGTATACTCATGCTATTTATAACTAGATAATCTAATCTATATGACTAAATAATCATAAATCTCAATTCCAACAAGACAAACAAAAGACATCAACTCATCATCGAAAAACCTCATCATCCCAGAGAATCTGCAAAATGAGTCAATTGTATTGGAGAACAACAACACAGCACATAAAAAAACGACACATGCAAAAATCTCGTTTTTCCATCTTTTTTTTAATGAAAAGAAAAAAGAATTTTCAAGGTTAAAATTAGTTGTTTTTGATACTCGGTAAAACTCGTGAGCATCCACAAAGATTCAGTCTGCATAATATGCACACGAGCGAGCATATAAAAATGCAGTAAAATAACTTGTTGATAAAGAAAAAAATCAATTGTTAAGGAGCAACTTTTTGATGAAGATGCTGAATCATTTTGTGAGCTATAAAATTAATTGTGGATGGAAATTTAATTTTTGGGATAAGAAAATGAATTTTTATAAATCATGAAAAAGTCATGTCCAAAAAGGCCTACGTGAGAAATTTTGTTATCTGTTCCAATGCTTTTCAGACACTCTAATTGAAATGATGAGCTTAAAATCAAATTAAGACTTTAAAATTTGTCATGAACATTTGCAGCGTTATTTAGCCAAGCTATCTTATTGGGCATTAATTTGAAGTTAAAGTAACGCATGTGTAACATTCATTTAACAAAATATTGACAGTTTTTGAGGTGCTAATCAGTAAAAATTAACGTTTAATGAGATATGAGATGAGATTTTGTGATAAATTTAGCAACCAATTGGAATGACAGTTTAGTGTAAAATATTTAATAACGAGGATGTATTTGATTTAAAACCGACGAGGTTAATATCAAGTAAGAATCTTTTTTGTTCCGACCTATGTACTGAAGTAAATAAAGGATTATATTATTATTATTATTATTATTAACGAGGAATTTTAGAGTATTTTCTAATTAATTTGTTATTTTAAACTGGCTTTCAATTGTTGAACCTATAAAAAATTCAAATAAAATGATAAAATGAATTAAATAGTAAAATCGTAAAAGTTTAAGAGTTTTCCGTCAAATCTTATTTCAGTTGAGTTTCTATTCACTTCAATTTCGAAAATCATATTGTAGAAAGTGTGTAAATTAGTGGCCGGCATAGTTCTTGCGAATTTAGTCCAATTTGATCAAAAATCTGTCCCATTTAAGAGCGGCACCCTAGCATGCAATGAGTGTGGTGTCAAGAGCAGAGTAAGCTCAAAGCAACCCTCTCGAGAATGCTCATCTAGTGTATTAAAGTTGAGCAATCTCGAGAGCATGCTTTTTTGGGACACAAGCTTAAGGACACTTTTACAGATATACAACCCAGAATAGCACAAATTGGTTTGCTAATCTAAAATCCGGCACCAGACCATCATGATTTAAACAAAATCTGGCACATAGTAAAAGTCACGTTGGCCTGAATTTTGTATGGTGTTATTTGGTTTGAAACCGGCACCCGTCTAGAATTAAGTAAGGGATCAAGTCATAGTAACGCCAGTCTTTTACCGGATTTTCGATCGATTAACCAATTCGTCTAATTCGGAAACATTAAAAATAATAGTTTTAATTTAAATATCTGAACTCGTGTCATTTTATCCTTTGCGAATTAATTTTTGCAGACACGAAACAAATTTTCAAACAAAACAATCATAAAAATCTTCCCCAAAAACCAGAAACCTCGTTAATCGAGATCAAATATCCCAAATAAATATTTAATGAAAAAAGTGTGTGTTAATATACAAACTAGAACAATCTGAACCCGTAATCCAGCCCAATATTTAGAATTCAGTATGTAAAGAAAAACAAGAGTTCAAAAATCGAATGGAAAATTTTAAAATAAACTCAAAAAGTCTATGAATATTTCATGAGATTGTCTACTGAAGACGTCTGTCGTTTAATTATCATGTGTCTGATTATTTTTATTGCATTTTTCACTAAAATTTGTTTTTAAATAAGCAGCTGGATTTTTCTGATTGTAAAGTTCTGGAATAAATTTATTAAGGATTGTTTACTTACTTTGCTGGTCATATAGATGAAACTGTGATAAATGGCTTATATTTAAATGATACCTAAGTCTGGATCTATCGTTATCTACGAGCTGTCTAAGGACCTAAAGACTACTTGCTCTTTATGAATAGCAGAATTCATTTGATTTTGACCTTATTGCAATCAATTAAGAACATTTGATAAGGATTTCCGAAATGTCGGTTTCGACGATCGATCTCTAGCTGAAAACCTGAGAGTCTTGGTCTTAATATCATGAATTTTCATGACAAGTCTATAAAATCTAGCAAAAAATGATATCACAGCCAAAAATTAATCAATAAAGTAGCGCATTGCTATTAAAAATCATTTAGTATGTTGAGTCAAAAGCATGTGTCAATGCTGTTTTAGTGGCTTCAAAGGCGACGTGTTCCTAAATTGCATGTAACGACGACAAATGCAAATTTATCTTCGATGATGGAAACATATGGAATCGTATGAAGCTGATGATTAGGGATATTTTTTAAAGCTGCGTTTCTAAATTTTTAAACTGCTGACAAATTTTAATGGGTAAAATTTACCTGATTTTTATTTTCTTTTCTACCTAATCCTTAATAATTTTGTAAACATCCATTAAAAATTGCTATACCTCACTAAGACCTTTGAGAATAATTCATATCTTTATTATTTTCAGGAAAGGTAGACATGAACATGAATAACTTAAAATTCTGTCTACTTTCTAGAATGTATGTTTAAGGAACAAATGGCAGAGACTTTCTACAAAATGTAAATCTTTAATAAATAGAATAGCATGTGATGTTAAGTTGGCTGATCTTTGACTTTCATGTAGATTAATTAACTGGATTTTATTTATTTGACCAATGCAATTATAAGAGCTGTACAATGAGAACTGTAAAGAGAAACAAGGCTTAAGTGACACAATCTCTAACAACTGGACTGTAATTAAGAGAGTATAAGTTCGAGTCCAAAGAACTCCTGGAACGAAACTGTCGATAGACACAGTATTACATTTAGTATTGGTAATTTGCAAACGGAAATCAACGATAGAGTCAACCTTAGGCGTCATCTGAAGGAGGCCATTCTGACAGGAATAATGCTGTAGGGTAGAGTACTTTTTTCTGTTGAAGATTACATACCGAGCATAATCAACCCAAATTCCTGCACTAGGCTGACTTGACTCTGGCATGATACTTATTTGCTTAACTGGTTCGCACGTGCACCCAATGATGCCGGATTTAGTCCGAATCCGGGATCAAGTCATGATCTTGCCAGCCTTGACTGGAAGATAGAACATCATTTATGCTACATGTTGCTCTGTAACTAAAACTTGCACTTCCAACTGAAAATTTACAAAATAAAGCCAGGTAAAGACGACAGCTGAGTGAACTTCCGGGAGGCATACGTCATAAGCGAACGACCAAAAAGTATCCTTATCGCATTTCACCTTCACATATTATAATCCATAAAGAAAGAGAGATAGAAAAAGGCCTCTAACGGTCGTATGATGTTGTCTATCTCTCTATACACATAAATTCTTCAAATAACATTATCAGTAAGAATGTGAATATTTATGACCCGCACCTACTCGTGTTCATAATATGTACTTTTTTGAATTTATATTATAACAATTTATTATTGATCATTTGTTCAGTTTATGGACCTTTAGTTTGATCTTAATTAAAGACACTATTTCTGTGTGATTAGAGCTTATTTTATTTTTTTTGGAAGTAAACAAGTTTTTGGAAATAAAAATAAATTTTTCAAAACTCACGTAGGCCATAGTTTTTATCAATTTTAGAATAATTATCAGCTTAACTTTATGACATGATTATAAATGGAATAAGAATTGTTGATTAAGATTTATATATTTTATTTAAAATTCTGTCATAATAATTTTTTTTTTTTTGATAGATTATAATTTTATTTGCGTGGCTTATTTAAGGATGTCAAAAAATTCTAAGCGGAAAATTTTGGCAGAGCAGCTTGTGGACTTTTCAATCAGGCACCTTCTTGAGTCAGGAAGATATCCAGATGCGTCAAGATACAAATTTACAAGACGCTATAAAATGTCCGGTAGCATTGTACGTCGACTGCGTTGCTCCTGCTTTTGAATAGGTCACCTTCCTTCTTTGGTCCATAGAAAACTCAAAGGATCTTCCTTTCAATTACTCCAAAATCGTTTTCGTTTATTACAGTCATGTTGCATGACATTGTTCAGTAGAATTGATAAAAGTCCTGGGATATGACTGTTGTGTCGTCAGTTGTGTCGCTTATAATATTATTATTCCATGACTTGGACAAATGCTGCAGAACAATGTCAATGAATACGACTGTTGAAGACGAGAACGCATTTGGAGTATTTGAAAGGAAGATCCTGAAAGTTAACTATGGGCCAAAGAAGAAAGGTGACTTATTCAAAAGCAGAAGCAATGCAGAATTGAACCAGTTTTACAGAGAAGCGGATATTGGTCGAATAATCATGTTCAACAAGCTCCATTTGGCAGGACATGTTGTTAGAAGACCTGTGGAAGCTTCATTAAATGAGGTCTTTAAGTCTAATTTTGTTGATGGCAAAAGAACGCAAGAAAGGCCTTAGTACTCATGGAAAGAAGCTGTTGATAGAGATAGCATGGCATTTGGTTTCGGGAATTGACAAACGGAAGCCAGCAATAGAGCCAGCCTTAGGAGTTTTCAAAGGAAGGTCATGGATCAAAATTGATCTGTACAACCAGTTAAGTAAGAAAGTAAGTAAGAAAAATGTCAATGTTAAACATTCAATATTGAACTTTCCTCCTTAATCTTTGTAACACGTCACACTTAACGTTTAATCTAGTTCCTTATCGACTAACTAACCTTTTGAAGATTAAAGTTGACCATCATCTGGAAATAACATGTTTAATTTGAACAAGGTACGTTATCAATTGACTATTCTGAGATTAAAGTGACCATACACGTCAGTTTTTTTCTTCGCTTATCAGCCTTAACGACGAAATTTTTAAGACTTGATTTTAAAATTTATGAATTTCATATTACTTGTTTCTGAGAAGTTATTAAAATTGTGGTTCAGAATTACTTACTTACTTCCTATAACTATGTTCATATGTAGAAATTCTGTTAAAACTAGATGCTTTCCGTCTGATTTTAATGCTAACTCTGACACCTATTTTGTACAAATTCTCTGTCCGCACGCTGAGCTGACATTGTTTCATCACTGATCTGCGCCAAGTAGCTTTTGTAGTTCCTGGTCGCCGTTTCCATAATGGATTCAATCCAAGGGCTATGTAGCAAACTTGGGTTTCTTTCCCAGCATTAAAATTCTTTTTACGAAGCATATGTCAAATCCAGCCGTACTTCCTTATCTGAATCTCCTTGTTGACGTCGTGTTGACCTGCTTTTTAAAAGCTTCTCATTTGAAGGCTAATCATCTGGATTCCTGTTCTCCCTAATCATAAGAATTCATCTGAAGCAGCTAATAACGTAAACTTGTAGTCTATGCTTGACTTGGTTAAGTGGTTCAGAATTGCAAACACTGAACATTCCAGAAAAACTGCTTAAAAATTTTGGATTTCGCCAAGTTTGCTGGCTGCATTCAAATCCTTTTCATATTACCCTAACAGGCAAGAGCATACTTTCATGGTACAGAAATGCCACTATGGTACCTAAAAGCAGTCTCTATGCATGTTAGCATCATAAAAAAATATAAACTTTTTCATTTTACATAATCATGCTTTCCAAAAAGAAATGCTTATCATTAGACTCCTGGTCTCGATTATTCTAATTTTAATTCTACGTCATGATAATAAAAATTCAGCTCAGACTTTTTTCGATTCTCACGTACGCCACTTTTAATCAAATGAAATTATTTGACGTCAGACATATTTCTAAGTCGATCACCCTACAAAGATTTAGATTAGCTGAAAATGTTCAAATATTTATTTTCTAAAATTAGATTTAGATGGCTGGATGGCAAGAGATCACAACGACGAGAAAGAAATTCATGGAAGAAAATTGCTGATACAGACAGTATTCCATTAGTTATTAGAAATTGGTGGGTAAGTACCGATTTCGACGAATTTTTGAGACTGATACTGTGATGGAACCGAGACTATGGACGAGATCAGATCCGGGAAGTTTATTTTGAGAGCCAGTAAGTAATGGCCAATAACAAAGTCTATTTTAGGCGTCATTTGAGGGACGCCTTGGATCCCAATTGATCTATACGGCCAGCAAAGGAATTAAGTATTAATGATCAATGGCCTCCCTTATTTTGCGTCTGAAGCTGACTCTACCACTTGCAACCACTTACCAATCACCGATGTCATCCAAGTGCATTACTATCATAACTATCGACAGCATTTTTCCATGAATTCTTGGGGCTTCCTCGTCATTTGATCTATGTGACCAATAGCGTAAGTAAGTCAAATTTAGACAAAAACAAAGCTATTTGATAAGGAACCGATTACTTATTATATAACTCAAAAAGTCGACTATCTGACCTATAACCTCTAAAACAATTGAATAATAAGTGAACGGCTAAAATGCTGTAATATGAATTCTATTTAAAGATTATAGAAAAATATATTTATTTTTTGTTTGACATGAATTCAAAAATAAAATCGAATAGTGAAAGCGGGCTAATCTATCTAAAATCTGAAACTAGGCTGGTGTGACACTGGCATGGTTTTGAATTTGAACCGAATCAACCAGGTTTAAACCAAATCTGGCACGATGCAAGAGTCACACTGAACGTGAATGGTTGGAAAAGATTTGCAGACACGATGCAAGAAAAGGTGCTATAAAGAATGCCAACTTCATTGAAAGAGGCTTGAACAATGCTAAGGAATACTAGACCTTGTCATAGTATGCTGATGCTGCAGCAGTGCATAATATTTAAATTGTGAGAAACTTCATCATTGAAGTATTTCTCAAGAAATTCTGCAAGTTTGTTACATTCTTATCAGCTATAACAATATAGATTTTGGTAATCATGAACGATTTAGTAACATTTTGTGATGTGAGGAAAGCTATTATAATTCTAAAAGACTGAATTGCTTTTGGAAGGTGAATTTGATGCCTTAAATCAAATTCAAGTGTACCGAATCACAGGTTGTCCACCACTGTTTTTTTTAAAATCAATCCATAAGTTCAATACATGGATAAAGTCGTTTATAAGTTTCATACCAAATATTAATAACATCACGAAATCAAATTAATTCTGCTTTAAGCTAACTTTAGAAAATCTCATCTATGTTATCAGAATTAAGCTCATCAAAATCACCAAGTTCAAAAAGTTGTTATAAAAAGCGTGTAAAAAAATATATTTTTGTTGCTAAATTTAGCAAAAATACTCGATTAAAACCGTAAAATTTTTGGTATAAATAGAATCACTTACAGCTGAATATGAATATTGTTTAACAAAAATTGAAACTTAAAACTTGAAAATGAAATTTTTGGCTATTTTCGCTTTGTGTATCATCGGTACATTTGCAAATCCATGTGATGACTTCGCATTGATGCAAGAAGCATGGAATACAATGAAGCATGAAGAGACTGCCATCCTTTATACCGTTTTCAAGGCCTATCCAAACATTCAAGCCAAGTTCCCACAATTTGCTGGTAAAGATTTGGAAGAAGTCAAGGACACAGCTGCTTTTGCCGTTCACGCAACAAGAATTATCAGCTTTATGTCAGAAATTATTTCACTTCTCGGTAAACATGACAATCTTCCAGCTATCAAGTCATCACTTACTAAATTAGGACAAGATCATAAGGGACGTGGCATCACTGTTAAACAATTTGATGAGTTCCACAAAGCCTTCCATTCCTTCTTGCATACACACGATGCATGGAATGAACAAGTTGATGCCACATGGCACTGCAATGAGAATGAAATCCGTAAAATTGTCAACGCAGCTCTTGAATAAAAATTGAGTGATTAATAAAGATTGCTTAATGCTTGATAATTCTAAAATTTGCTTGTTTTTTTGCTGATTTAATCATCAATTTGAAATTTTACAGGAGTTTAAGGAGCTCGAATGGTTTATTGTTGCAAATTTGAGTTTTTGCTGTCAGTCATTAAGTTGCCGTCAGGCGTTGTGCAGCTCAGCGAATTTAGAGGTACAGATACATCATTTAGATAATTTTGGACTCAATAATGCCGATGTTATCTAAATTCAGAATAAATTTGACTAGGGTTCTTACAAAACAACAGGACTGGCAACCATGGCTTTAAGTTACATGAGTCTGACTGATTAATATCAAAACCGGCACCTTGTCAGACTTACATTGGCCTGTAGCTGCTGTCCTAAAGGTGGTGAACGCTCAATATATGTGACTTTATATCGCTCTTGGCGTTCCTACACGATGTACCAACCTCCAACCCAAAAGCCACAAAGTGAAGCAGAGTAAAACGAGGATCTGGTTAATATGCACAGGATGAGTTGACCTATCAAGTTGCTATCCTTAAATACAAGGTAAGAGAACCAGGGGGCCATGGATCACAATTGATATGTACGGCCAGTGAAGTAAATAAGTACCGACTTGTGATATTCAACTTTCATCAATAGTTATACTAAATCTAAATTATTTCCTATCAGCAATAAGATCATGGCTCATGGCTTAATATAAGATTTATAATTTATTTTTGCGTGCTCATTCAGATTATGGACTTGTTATGGACACGAATTTCTAATTTGATTAAAGTTATTAATTTGTGAAATTCTTAATTAGCAAGTCATGTTACAGCATAAACAAGATGCTAGTATAAAAACACAGCAGATTCATTCCTCAAAACATCAGTCAAAGATTGAAAATTAAATCAAAATGAAGTTTCTTGTAATCCTTACATTGTGTGTTGCTGGTGTCCTTACTCACTGTGATAAGGCTCCATACATCAAGGCAGCATGGAATCAAATTAAGCATAATGAAGTTGACATTCTCTACAGTGTCTTCAAAACATATCCAGAAATTCAAGACAAATTTCCACAATTTGCTGGAAAAGATCTCGAAACAGTCAAAGACACAGCACCATTTGCCGTTCATGCTACAAGAATCGTATCATTTATGTCGGAAATCATAAATCTTCTTGGAGATCCAACAGTTCAATCAACAATTGATGCGCTACTCGTGAAAATGGCTAAAGATCATAAAGCTCGTGGAGTTACAAAAGAATTGTTTGATAAATTCAATAATGGTATGAATAATTACATTAAAACACATGCAGCATGGGATGAAAAGACTGAAGATGCATGGAAAGTTATTGGTGATGAGCAGCGTGCTCTTATCTACACTGTTCTTGAGTAAAATTTGTGTACTTTTTTGTGAATAAAATATTTAAATTGAAATTCTAGTTTGTTGTTGATTTGCATGATTTATAGGCTGCAGTAGAGGAAATGGTTAGTTGATAGTTCTCATATTTACAAGACCGAATGATACAAATAAAGAACGCTTTATTATTGAGGTTTTAAGGTGCTTCTAAAGCTTCTTTATTAACATAGAATGGAATCCTTCTCAATTTGACAACCATATGGATGTCACATGGGTTTTTTGTGTCGCTCGGAGGAGATGATACAACTGATTTGTATCCAAAATCTTTCGTGAACCCCTCTGCACATGACCAGCTTACATAAAATAGACTTTTCGCCAGCATCGATGAACTTAAGAGCTTATAATCTTGTGTTTTAAAAATAGTGGACTAGTTAGAAATTTAGCGAACATGGGGAGCAGGGATTGGCTAGGATCTCTAAAATAAAGAGATTTGACTCTCAAAATAACCACTTCATCATCCTGTACCCCCTGTACACACCTGCCCAAATAAACATCACAATAAAATATATAAAACTAACTACGAATTACAGATCTTTATTAACTCTATTAATTATCATAAATAAACATCTTAAGCTGGGATGATTTCGAAGGCAACTGTGTATGTGTTTTCGAGGGCATGATCCCAGGCAGCGGCAACATTGGCACCCCATGAGACATGTGTTGAGAGGTATGAGATAAGAGCTGTCTTGAATTCATTGAATTGTCCTTGTGTAATTCCACGTGCCTTATGGTCAGCTCCCAATTTTCTGACGAGTCCATAGACAGCTGAAAGATTTCCTTCATTTCCTGAGAGTGCGATGAGTTCTGACAAGAATGAGACAATTCTGGTGGCGTGTGTGGCAAAAGCAGCTGTTTCCTTGACTGAATCAAGGTCCTTTCCAGCGAATTGTGGGAATTTGGCTTGGATGTCTGGGTAGGCTTTGAAGACGGCAGCAAGAATGTCAACTTCATTGTGTTTAACTTGATCCCATGATGACTTAACGAGTGAAGCTTCGTCAGCGGTCAATGGATGAGCAATAGCTCCAACAATGCAGAGAGCAAGAACAGCGAAGAATTTCATGATGCTTAGATTCAAGTCAAATCGAAAACTGATTTATTGGAAGTCTTTTTCTCAACTTTTATACTGTTTAATTAATATTTTACTCAAAAATCAGTAAGAAAAACAGCAAAAAGAGATTTTATTTTCAAAAATTGTACAGCATAAGGTATTAATTAATCACAAGCGATAAGACACAGGTCCGAACAAATTACTCGTACGATTATCAAATTGAACCTCGAAACATCTGGCTTGTTATGATCATTGCTTCTTAAATGTATTGAAAAACATTGAAATAATCTCAACTAATTCCTCTGTATCAAAGTCGAAGCTCTTGCTGTGATTAATTTAGTTTCAAATTGAATTTTGAATCAAATTACAAATCTTGGCAAAACTTGCTGAAAAGGACTTCGATTCAGTGTCAATTCCACAGCTGCTTATGCCACATATCCCACCAGAATTGTCTCATTCTAGTCAGAAGTCATCGCTTATTCATGAGAAATTAGCATCCTTCTAGACATATACAGACTCGTTTCCAAGATGTCCAAAGACCACAAGTAACATAGAAGTACACAAGCTCAATTCAATAAATTCTAGTCAGCTCTCGTTACATACTTTTTCTGAAAATAAATTATCTTCTCGCTTTTTTTCTTGTTTATATTTGAGTACAATATTTATTTAAAACCTAGTATAAAAGCTGAAAGAAAGACTTACAATAATTCAGTTTTCAATTGCATTTGAATCTAAGAACTCAAGCATCAAAATGAAATTCTTCGCTGTTCTCGCTCTCTGCGTCGTTGGAGCTATTGCTTCACCATTGTCAGCTGATGAAGCTGCACTCCTTAAGTCATCATGGAAACAAGTTAGCCACAACGAAGTTGAAATCCTTGCCGCTGTCTTTGCTGCCTACCCAGACATCCAAGCCAAATTCCCACAATTCGCCGGAAAGGACCTCGCTTCAGTTAAGGACACAGCTGCTTTTGCCACACATGCCACCAGAATCGTTTCATTCTTCTCGGAAGTCATTTCTCTCTCAGGAAATGAAGCCAATCTTTCAGCCATCTACTCTCTTGTCTCAAAATTGGGAGCTGACCATAAGGCACGTGGAATTACACCAGCTCAATTCACAGAATTCAGAACTGCTCTTGTTGCATACGTCTCAAGCCATGTCTCATGGGGTGATAATGTTGCTGCTGCCTGGAACCACGGCTTAGATAACATTTATGCTGCTGTATTCAAAGCTCTTGAATAACTTGATATTCCTGAAATTATAATCCTCAAAAATGTTATATTGAGCAATTAATAAACTTTTTTATTTCTCTTTGTGATTCCTAAAATACCAATTGTTGTTCCTTATTGATTTCACAGAACTCCATTTACAGATCGACATAAAAAGATGAGCTAGAACAAACATCATCTGAAACCAGCAAAACCCTAATTAAACTGAATAAAACTCCTATTATTTTATATCCTTATGGATCACTAAGAATTTCAGATGTTTATTGATTCTTCATAATTAAAAAGCTACAAAAAAGTGAGCTCGATTTGACTTGATCTTATTCTAATATTTAGGCAGTAAGTGTTTGGAAAGCAATGGCATATGTATTGTCAAGAGCTTGATTCCATGCTGCTGCAACATTATCTCCGAATGAGACATTAGCTTGAAGATAGGCAAGGAATGCAGCACGGAATTCATTGAATTGAGCACGGGTGACTCCACGAGTTTGATGATCTTGTCCTAATCTTGTGACAAGTGAGTTGACGGCAGCAGCATTGGATGAATCTCCTGAAAGAGCGATGACTTCTGAGAAGAATGAGACAATTCTTGTTGCTTGTGTGGCGAAAGCAGCTGTTCCTCTAACGGCAGCAAGATCTTGTCCGGCAAATTGTGGGAAACGAGCTTGGATGTCTGGGTAGGCAGCGAAGACGGCAGCAAGAATATCAACTTCATTATTCTTAACTTGAGCCCATGATGATTGGACGAGGTTGACTTGGTCAGCAGTCAATGGTGTGGCAATAGCTCCAACGACGCAGAGAGCGAGAACAGCGAAGAATTTCATGTTGCTTAAGTTTGTTTGTTACTTTAAATTCAATTGTAAACTGATTTCTAATTGAAATTGGCAATGCTTTTATAGTAAAATATGAATTTGAAATTAGATGCGTACAGGGATTGTTATGTCTAACTTTTGTTGTCAAATAGAAAACCAGACAGCATTGCAGACAGCGATAACGCAATTTCTCGACCGCAAATTTTTCAAATCCGCATTTTATTTTTGAAAACTAAGTTATTGACCTCAATAAAGTTATGTTTTGACTGGAGATAATAAAAATGTCTGGAATGGGGGGAACCTCCTTCTTATCATCGTCTTCCGCATGATTTGCACACATTGTTTGCATGAAGATTACCGACGATTGTTTTGACTGCGTCTTCTAGTTATTATTAATTCTAAATATTTATTTGTCTATTGCCGAACAATAAGAAGTGCTGCTTACTATAAAAGCATTGTCAATTTCAATAAGAAATCAGTTTACAATTGAACTTAAAGTAACAAACAAACTTAAGCAACATGAAATTCTTCGCTGTTCTCGCTCTCTGCGTCGTTGGAGCTATTGCTACACCATTGACTGCTGATCAAGTCAACCTCGTCCAATCATCATGGGCTCAAGTTAAGAATAATGAAGTTGACATTCTTGCTGCCGTCTTCGCTGCCTACCCAGACATCCAAGCTCGTTTCCCACAATTTGCCGGACAAGATCTCGCTGCCGTTAGAGGAACAGCTGCTTTCGCCACACAAGCAACAAGAATCGTCTCATTCTTCTCAGAAGTCATCGCTCTTTCAGGAGATTCATCAAATGCTGCTGCCGTCAACTCACTTGTAACAAGATTAGGACAAGACCATCAAACTCGTGGAGTCACCCGTGCTCAATTCAATGAATTCCGTGCTGCATTCCTTGCCTATCTTCAAGCTAATGTCTCATTCGGTGACAATGTTGCAGCTGCATGGAATCAAGCTCTTGACAATACATATGCCATTGCTTTCCAAACACTTACTGCCTAAATATTAGAATAAGATCAAGTCAAATCGAGCTCACTTTTTGTAGGTTTTTAATTATGAAGAATCAATAAACATCTGAAATTCTTTGTGATCCATAAGGATATAAAGTAATTTGAGTTTTATTTGGTGTCTATAAGGAAACTTGAGTTTTGCTGGTTTCTAACTCATCCTTATGTCGATCTGTAAATGAAGTCCTGTAAAATCAATAAGGAACAACAATTGGTGTTTTAAGAATCACAAAAAGAAATAAAAATGTTTATTAATTGCTCAATTTAACATTTTTGAATATTATTACTCTAACAGGCAGAGAGACCAGTTTAGGTACCATAATAGTATGCTTGTACCATGAGGGAATGCTCTATGCCTCTTAGGGTTATTTCATGAATAATGATTTATTCAAGAGCTTTGAGTACAACGGCATAAGTGTTATCTAAAGCATGATTCCAGGCAGCAGCAACATTGTCGCCCCATGAGACATGGCTTGAGATGTATGTAATGAGAGAGCTTCTGAATTCTGAGAATTGAGCAGCTGTAATTCCACGTGCCTTATGGTCAGCTCCCAATTTTGAGACAAGAGCGTAGACGGCTGAGAGATTGGCTTGGTCTCCTGAGAGTGAGATGACTTCCGAGAAGAATGAGACGATTCTGGTGGCATGTGTGGCGAATTCAGCTGTATCCTTGATGGAAGCGAGATCCTTTCCGGCGAATTGTGGGAATTTAGCTTGAATGTCTGGATGAGCGGCGAAAACGGCAGCAAGAATGTCAACTTCATTGTGCTTAACTTGAGCCCATGATGACTTGACGAGTGCAGCTTCATCAGCTGACAGTGGTGAAGCAATAGCTCCAACAATGCAGAGAGCAAGAACAGCGAAGAATTTCATCTTGATGCTTGGATTAGTTTTAAGATTCAAATGCAATTGAAAACTGAATTGTTATGAAAAATAGTGCTGCTTATATACTAAATGAACATCCAAAAATAGTTCAAATACATCGATAACTTATTGATTAGTTACTATGAGAACTAATGGGGTTATTGACTTATGTTCAAAACAAACAAATGCTAGTTTTGATAATCTATTGATAAGAGATGTCGCTTCATAATAATAAACATAAAAATGAATTAGTGCTCTTATCTCAGATCATAGTGCATTAAATGTAAGAACTGAAGAAAATTTGAGAATTTTGAATGAAATTTGAGTGCATCGTTAAAGTTCGAAAGAAAGCCATTTTTATGCTGAAAATGCCTATTTAGTGACCAAAGTATTGAATTGAGCAAGTGAAATTCTAATACAGCTTTGAAAGGAAAGACTGAATTTTAATCAAATCATACAAATCAGCAAATATATCTCAGTTTAATTGATGCCTACATTGTAAGTATATTCTAACACTTGAATGCAATACTTGCATAAAATCATCACGTGCTGCATACAAGTTCTGAATCTTAGTTTATAATAGAATTAACGAAGCATGAAAAGTCTGTAAAGTTTGCATTTTAAGCACATTTGCGGCCACTATTTGGTGAATTCTTCCTGGGAAGCTGCTGTTATTTTCATCTCTTCTGCTGCTGTGTTCTATAATAGTCACAAAATGCCCTTAATTTTTAAAAAGTCGAAAATTCTGATGCTTAATTCTTGCTTTTGTCACTAAATTGCTAAAAAGCGAAGTTTGGCACATATTTGAATGATTAAGTTCCAGTGGGTAGGCCAAGCTTTACTTGACTCAAATTTGAGAGATCAAACTCTAGCGGGTTGGCAAAACTTCATTTGGCATATGTTTGTTTGAGTGATCAAGCTAGAGCTCAAGTTAAACACCAGCTTTCATGATATCCACCTTGCTAAGTGAGCAATCAAAGCACTTTTGCTTCTTATACTTTGTGAAAAATCGGCTAATCATCCTATGTAAGTGCAAATTATAGCAGCTGAAATTTACTAAATTTATCTCAATAAGTCAAATAAAAGTGTCAAATTTAGATGTTTTAAAAATTATACAGAGAATTAGAGATGTTTATTAATTCATTATTTTAAATTAATTTAGCTATTTGGATCTAAATAATTTAAAGACGGGCAACGACGATAGCATAAGTGTTATCGAGGGCCTTGTTCCAGGCAGCGGCAACATTGTCACCCCATGAAACCTTGCTTGAGAGGTATGAGACAAGAGCGGTTCTGAATTCTCCGAATTGAGCAGCTGAGACTCCACGGGCCTTGTGGTCATCTCCGAGTTTTGAGACGAGTGATTCGACAGCAGCGGCGTTTGAGGCATTTCCTGAGAGAGCGATGACTTCTGACAAGAATGAGACGATTCTGGTGGCGTGTGTGGCGAAAGCAGCTGTGTCCTTGACGGCAGCGAGGTCCTTTCCGGCGAATTGTGGGAATTTGGCTTGGATGTCTGGGTAGGCGGCGAAGACGGCGGCAAGGATTTCAACTTCGTTGTGGCTAACTTGTTTCCATGATGATTGGACAAGGCCAGCTTCGTCAGCGGTCAATGGTGAAGCAATAGCTCCAACGACGCAGAGAGCGAGAACAGCGAAGAATTTCATGATGCTTGGATTAGTTATTGAATTGAAGTCAAATCTAAAACTGAATTATTCTGAAGATTATTGCGGTTTTTATACCAAAAATTGCAAAAAGAAAGAATCACAATACAGTCATAAAACAATGATTAGTTCCTTATTCTTTACAAGAAGAAAAGAATAAATATAGAATAAACCAATACAATCATTAGTTTTGTTCTTGTGCGTTATCAATTACCTTTTTGCTATCAATGAATAAATGGACCCGCTTTATATAAAATCTTATCAAAATGTTGATGTGTTGCATAAATTTCTTCATTTTTAGTCGCCAAATGCTTTAGAAAATACATGATAATCGAAATGATTATATACATAAAATCACATAGCGCAGTCACAAAGCAACTGTAATTGCAATTTAAATGTCTAGACTCCACCCCCAAATATTTTGTGTTCAACGGCTTCAGATTCAGACTTCCTTTTTTTAGTTAAATGACAATATTAATGAACGAGGCCAGCTTGACTCTTTCATGGTGCTTGATTTAATTCAAATCCGGTAACAAGTCGGAGTCACGCAGGTTTGGTGTCGAAGTTTTTATCTATCAAGCAAGTTTTACTATTCTGGATTGTATTATGTTATGAGATGATGCGATTAGCCAGAACACTGAAATGCTTCTCATAGTATTTTTGAAGAAAATTGCAACAAAATCAACAATTACATAAATCAAATGCGTTTTTCCACCAAAAAAGACTTTATTCGTCATTTTCGAAAACGTCATTACCTTTTTAAAAACTCACTTTACACAAGAGCGATGAAAAGAACGTAAAAACCCTGCATCTACTCATTGACTTAAGGGATACTTATGATTCCATAGTCAGAGAAGAACTATAGAATTTGATGTCTGATTTTAAATTGCCAAGTAAAATGATTCGACTGCTAAAAGTAATACCCAGTAAAGTATTTAGAAGCGTCAAAGTGCAGGGTTTCTTTTCTGAATGTTTTGCGGCAGCGACTGGAATTAAGCTGGATGATGAATTGTCGACAAAGTAATTTAATATCGCATTGGAACAAAATTGTATTTCAAGGTTTCAATTGACTGGCACAATTTATTCCAAATCGTCGCAACTGTTATCAAATAAACTGTTCATGACTGTTTGTCATAAATGTTAGTCATGGCTGGCAATCACTTGTAGACACCTTTAAACATTCCAAATTTTCTTGAGAGGCACCAAAAAGAATATTTATAAGACAGCTGCTGCAATTGCGGAAACGCTTAGTGTCTTCGAGAGATGTGTATTGAGAACGATTCAAAGGGTGCAATGAATTTAGAAGAAGATTTGATAATAACTTTATGAGATATTCCAGGATGCTGCTAATAAATCGGTTAGAATAGGTTGTACATGTCTGCAGAAGAAACTGGATGGAAAAATATCACGAGGTTTACCCAAGAGCTCATGGGATTACTGTGTGATTAACGAAACAAAAATTCTAGGAACTAAATACTTAAGTTATTTAAATAAAAAATGTTAAATTGAGATTTTTTTAAAAATTATAGAGAATTAGAGATGTTTATTAATTCTTCAACACATAATCATAAATTAATTTAGTTATTTGGTTCTAAATAATTTAAAGACGGGCAACGACGATAGCATAGGTGTTATCGAGGGCCTTGTTCCAGGCAGCGGCAACATTGTCACCCCATGAAACCTTGCTTGAGAGGTATGAGACAAGAGCGGTTCTGAATTCTCCGAATTGAGCAGCTGAGACTCCACGGGCCTTGTGGTCATCTCCGAGTTTTGAGACGAGTGATTGGACAGCGGCGGCGTTTGAGGCGTTTCCTGAGAGAGCAATGACTTCTGACAAGAATGAGACGATTCTGGTGGCGTGTGTGGCGAAAGCAGCTGTGTCCTTGACGGCAGCGAGGTCCTTTCCGGCGAATTGTGGGAATTTGGCTTGGATGTCTGGGTAGGCAGCGAAGACGGCGGCAAGGATTTCAACTTCGTTGTGGCTAACTTGTTTCCATGATGATTGGACGAGACCAGCTTCGTCAGCGGTCAATGGTGAAGCAATAGCTCCAACGACGCAGAGAGCGAGAACAGCGAAGAATTTCATGTTGCTTGGAATAGTTATTGAATTGAAGTCAAATCTAAAACTGAATTACTCTGAAGATTAATGCGGTTTTTATACCAAAAACTTGCAAAAGGAAAGAATCACAATACAGTCACAAAACAATGATTAGTTCTTTATTCTTTACAAGAAGAAAAGAATAAATATAGAATAAACCAATACAATCATTAGTTTTGTTCTTGTGCGTTATCAATTACCTTTTTATTATGACTGAGTAGATGAGACCACTTTATATAAAGTCTTATCAAAATGATACTGTGATGCATAAATTTCTTCATTCTTAGTCGCCAAATGCTTTAGAAAACACATGATAATTTTCATTATATATATAAAAAAATCACATAGCGCAGTCACAAAGCAACTGTGTAATTGCAACTTAAATTCTTATCTCCCCTAATATTGACAAAATTATTTTCATTTGTATCGAAGAGATCAACAGCTTCAGATTTAATAAAGAATCCGAATGACACAAACTGGATTGAAATTTATATATTTTTAATTTGGCCTCAGGTTTGTTTGATTCTGATCGGCTTATTGTTTGATTTAAATTAAACCAGAAAACAAGTCGGAGTCATGAATGATTTTCGTAGTATATTTATTAAAAATTTTCTTGCTTATATCATTGGCTGGGATGCACGTTGACTCATTGGAACAAGAAGAGATCATATAGTCGGCGCCATCGTTTAACTTCTGCTTGTTCGGAATGTTAAGGACTATAACGCCACAAAGTCCTATAATGTCACTCAATATACTGAGGCATCTTCTGGGAGTATGTCATGTCCATCTTAATCGATTTTCTTCCATAAGAACAACCTCAAGTATCTGGGATCATTTATTAATTCGACATCGGATGTAAGGTTGAAACTGCATAAGCGTATACAGTCGGGATATGGTGCTAATAACACTCTTAAGTAGGGTGACCTGAGGATTTTCGCAAAATATCTAGACACATTTTTAAAAAAATCGGGATATTTCTGTGCTTTCTCGAAATCCTGGTCCCGATAAATTTTCGGGATCGGGATCAGGATTCAAATTTTCGGGATATCCCAGGAAATCCCGATCCCGATCCCGAAAGCGAGAAAGCATATCATATTTCTATGTTAGGCACCATTGGAGCTCTATTGGACTATTTTGAATTTGGATATATATTCACCCAAATTGAAAAGTTGGTGCGAATATGATTCACAGAACTAGTTAAATTTAGTTCGAATCTTGTCAAAAAGTTAAGGAAAGCAGCAAGGGAGAAAAGTACAGCAACATCCCGACAAAAATACAGAAACGTTCTTAGGCACCTTTTAACATTCTAAACTTTATCAAGAGGCACCAATAAAAATATTTATAAGACGTTAATCAGAGTAGTTGCAATGTACGGATCTGAGATTTGGAAAACGACGGCTGCAGATGGAGAGGCACTTGTTGTCTTTGATAGATGTGTGTTAAGAACGATTTATGGGATTACTGTGTGAGCACCACAATAATGTAAAATTGCTGGTAATTAGAAATTGGAAATCTAAAGACAGATCCAGCTTTCGACGATCTCCAATTAAATTAATTCAATACACATTATCTGTAAAATCGAAAAATATTTTTGAAAAAAGAAGAAAGCACAAAAATTTAGATGTTTAAAAATAACACAGAGAATTAGAGATGTTTATTAATTCTTTAACAAATAATCATAAATTAATTTAATTTAAATTAAATAATTTAAAGACGTGGGACGACGATAGCGTATGTGTTATCGAGGGCCTTGTTCCAGGCAGCGGCAACATTGTCACCCCATGAAACCTTGCTTGAGAGGTATGAGACAAGAGCGGTTCTGAATTCTCCGAATTGAGCAGCTGAGACTCCACGGGCTTTGTGGTCATCTCCGAGTTTTGAGACGAGTGATTGGACAGCGGCGGCGTTTGAGGCATTTCCTGAGAGAGCGATGACTTCTGACAAGAATGAGACGATTCTGGTGGCGTGTGTGGCGAAAGCAGCTGTGTCCTTGACGGCAGCGAGGTCCTTTCCGGCGAATTGTGGGAATTTGGCTTGGATGTCTGGGTAGGCAGCGAAGACGGCGGCGAGGATTTCAACTTCGTTGTGGCTAACTTGTTTCCATGATGATTGGACGAGACCAGCTTCGTCAGCGGTCAATGGTGAAGCAATAGCTCCAACGACGCAGAGAGCGAGAACAGCGAAGAATTTCATGATGCTTGGATTAGTTATTGAATTGAAGTCAAATCTAAAACTGAATTACTCTGAAGATTATTGCTGATTTTATACCAAAAATTGCAAAAAGAAAGAATCACAATACAGTCACAAAACAATGATTAGTTCCTTATTCTTTACAACAGTGACAAATTAAGTATAGAATAAACCAATACTAGCGTTAGTTTTGTTCTTGTGCGTTATCAACTCCCTTTTTATTATGACTGAGTCCACTTTATATAAAGTCTTATCAAAATGTTATTATGATGCATAAATTTATTAATTTTAATCGCCAAATGCTTTAGAAAGTACGAGATATTGACGAAATTATTTTCATTTGTATCGAATTATTCAACTGCTTCAGATTCACTTAAGAAACGGAATGACATAAGTCCATTATGGATCGAAATTTGATATCAGGTCGGCTTGACTCTTGGATATTGTTTGATTTAAATCGTCAGAGTCACGCAAGTCTATTCGAGTATGCAATATGTTCTCATATGGTGTGATAGCAGGTGAACTGGAATGATGCTCGTAGAATATTTGAACAAACTTTACTTACTCACTTCCTTGGCTGAGGTGCACGTGGACCAATTGTAGCGGTGAGAAAACATCTAAAGTCGGCTCTATCCTTCAATAACTTCAGCCAGTTTTGAATGTTAAGGACTTAAGCGTCCTTTTCTACACGTAAAATTCAGGAATTCTTTGGAATTCTTACCATCCGCAGAGTCCGATACTGTCACTCTATATACCAGGGTGTCTTTTGGGCGTATGTCTATCCCATCTTAAACAATTTCCTTTCATAAGAACTACGCCTATCTATGGAATTCCAGTACCGTAGATCGTTGATTATTATGACAACAGATGAAGTGCGTAAGCGTATACAGTCGGAATATGATGCTAATAACATTCTTAATAAGGTTGACGAAAGAATTTTCGCAATAGCCTGAGTCGAAATAGCATGATTCTAAACATTTATCTAAAATTCCAAAATTTTTATGAAGTTTTCAATTTCTTTAAAAATCGAGAAACATTAAGTTTTGTTTTGAAATTGCAGCATCCCGGGAAAAAATACAGCAGTTAGGCGCCCTACTCTTAAGGACCTTTTAACGTTCAAAAATTTATCAAGAAAGAACAAAAAATACTTATAAGACTTTGATAATAGTAATTTTATTGCATGGATCCGTATGGATGTGAGGTCTAGAACACATCAGCTGTAAGATGGAAAGGGACTAAGTGTCTTCGATAGACGTATATTGAGATCGCAATTTATGGTATCACTGTGAGAGCAACGATGCAAAAGTGCTGAGAATCAGAAATTTAATATCAAAAGACATATTTAGCTTTCGGCTAACTCTAATTGAATTAATTTAATGCACATCATCTGTAAAATTGAAGCTTATTTTAAAAAAGAGAAAACACAAAAATTTAGATGTTTAAAAATAACACAGAGAATTAGAGATGTTTATTAATTCTTTAACAAATAATCATAAATTAATTTAATTTAAATTAAATAATTTAAAGACGTGGGACGACGATAGCGTATGTGTTATCGAGGGCCTTGTTCCAGGCAGCGGCAACATTGTCACCCCATGAAACCTTGCTTGAGAGGTATGAGACAAGAGCGGTTCTGAATTCTCCGAATTGAGCGGCTGAGACTCCACGGGCTTTGTGGTCATCTCCGAGTTTTGAGACGAGTGATTGGACAGCGGCGGCGTTTGAGGCATTTCCTGAGAGAGCGATGACTTCTGACAAGAATGAGACGATTCTGGTGGCGTGTGTGGCGAAAGCAGCTGTGTCCTTGACGGCAGCGAGGTCCTTTCCGGCGAATTGTGGGAATTTGGCTTGGATGTCTGGGTAGGCAGCGAAGACGGCGGCGAGGATTTCAACTTCGTTGTGGCTAACTTGTTTCCATGATGATTGGACGAGACCAGCTTCGTCAGCGGTCAATGGTGAAGCAATAGCTCCAACGACGCAGAGAGCGAGAACAGCGAAGAATTTCATGATGCTTGGAATAGTTATTGAATTGAAGTCAAATCTAAAACTGAATTACTCTGAAGATTATTGCGGTTTTTATACCAAAAAAACTTGCAAAAGGAAAGAATCACAATACAGCCACAAAACAATGATTAGTTAATTATTCTCTATAAGAAAAAAATATTAAATATAGAATAAACAAATACAATCATTAGTTTGTTTTGTTCTTGTGGCTTATCAATTAACTTAATGTTATCAATGAGTAGATGAAACCACTTTACATAAAGTCCATGGAGTCGACTCCACATTTTTTTGGAAGGCGAATCCATAGTGGAGGCGATTTATTAGAATTTTGGAGGACGGACTCGCAAAGTTTTGCCAACTCAATAAGAAATCAACATAAATATTGTTTAAATGATTCCCGATGTACACATTTTTATAAATTTTTGTGAAGCATTTCCACTGCATATATGTACAGCTGCACATTTTTAAGTCTTCAGCACTTAATTGATGATTTTGTTACTGTTTTATTCAAATATTCTACGAGAATCATTCCAGTGCATCGGCTAATCCCATCATATGATAACATATTACATTCCCCAATAATATATCAAAAAATCGGTTAATATATCAAAAAGCATTTGTCGATTAAGAATGAATAAATTTATGCAACACAATGACATTTTGATAAGACTTTATATAAAGTGTGTCCATTTATTCATTTATAAAGAAAAGGTAATTGATAAGCCTTAAGAACAAAACTAACGCTAGTATTGGTTTATTCTATATTGTAGAAAATAATAAACTAATCATTGTTTTATGACTGTATTGTGATTCTTTCCTTTTGCAAGTTTTGGTATAAAATCAGCAATAATCTTCAGAGTAATTCAGTTTTAGATTTGACTTCAATTCAATAACTATTCCAAGCAACATGAAATTCTTCGCTGTTCTCGCTCTCTGCGTCGTTGGAGCTATTGCTTCACCATTGACTGCTGACGAAGCTGGTCTTGTCCAATCATCATGGAAACAAGTTAGCCACAACGAAGTTGAAATCCTCGCCGCCGTCTTCGCTGCCTACCCAGACATCCAAGCCAAATTCCCACAATTCGCCGGAAAGGACCTCGCCTCAGTCAAGGACACAGCTGCTTTCGCCACACACGCCACCAGAATTGTCTCATTCTTGTCAGAAGTCATCGCTCTCTCAGGAAACGCCTCAAACGCCGCCGCTGTCCAATCACTCGTCTCAAAACTCGGAGATGACCACAAAGCCCGTGGAGTCTCAGCTGCTCAATTCGGAGAATTCAGAACCGCTCTTGTCTCATACCTCTCAAGCAAGGTTTCATGGGGTGACAATGTTGCCGCTGCCTGGAACAAGGCCCTCGATAACACATATGCTATCGTCGTCCCACGTCTTTAAATTATTTAATTTAAATTAAATTAATTTATGATTATATGTTAAAGAATTAATAAACATCTCTAATTCTCTATTTTTAAAACATCTCAATTAAATATATTTTATTTCCTTGGCAAAGGTGCACGAGGGCCAATTGCCATAATTTGAGTTCGACGAAAACTGAATCTGTCTTTTGATAACTTCTGCCAGTTTCTACTATAATTCGCAATACCTTTGCACCGTTGCTCACAGAGTAATCTCATAAGTTCTTGGGTTTACCTCGTGATCTCTATTCATTCAGATAGTCAGCAGTTGTTAATTTAAATATTGATACATGATCTGGTTTTCTGTAGACATGATTAGCCCTCTGATCAATGTCTTATAAATTTTATTTTTGGTGCCTCTCGATAAACTTTTGAATGTTAAAAGGCGCCTAAGAGTGTTAAAATCACCATATCTCAACTGTATCCGCTTACGCACTTCCAAACTCACATACGATGTCCAATTAATATATTTAATCTAATATCGCCTGTAATTTCGTCAGAATTCTTCCAAGAATCTGCTATTATCATTCCTTATAGGCGGCGTTGAAATGACATCAGTGACCTAATGTTAAGTTAACAATAATTTTCGTAATTCTTTTCCATTTCACCGTACTAGTTGCGAAGCTTAGTTTGTGTATTTGTTAAAATCAGTGAGTTCTTGAGGTCGATATGACAAATAATGTGTCTCCACAACTAGGTATACAAGTATTAGAAATTACGAATTATAACTGGGTACATTGCAGGGTACATCTGATCTTTGGAATGTACTGAGATGATTACTTCATTGATAGTGAATCCATTGTTCGTGTTCCGATTTTTATGTTAAATATTCAAAATAATTTAAATCTTGAAAAAACAAATATTTAGAAATGGCAGAATTGAAGCCTATGACTATCGAATTGCCAAATTTTACTCTAGTCAGGTACCTTGACAATTACTACAACAGGGAACATAACAGAAAATTACTTTGTTGCTTCTTCTAAGGCTGCTTATGATTTTGAGTATATACTAGCCATACTAGCAAAAAATCACAAAAACTAAGCCTTGTGGAGCAAGGCTTAACAGGAACATATTAAATTAAAGTTCTAATTTAAATTTATTAAATATGTTAAATTAATATGTTCAAAAAAATTTAGATACACAATATCTGTAAAATCATAAAATTATTGAAAAAGTAGAAGACACAAAAATTTAGATGTTTTTAAAAATAATAGAGAATTAGAGATGTTTATTAATTCTTCAAGACATTATCATAAATTAAATTAGTTATAAATATCTAAATAATTTAAAGACGTGGGACGATGATAGCGAATGTGTTATCGAGGGCCTTGTTCCAGGCAGCGGCAACATTGTCACCCCATGAAACCTTTGTTGAGAGGTATGAGACAAGAGCGGTTCTGAATTCTCCGAATTGAGCAGCTGAGACTCCACGGGCCTTGTGGTCATCTCCGAGTTTTGAGACGAGTGATTGGACAGCGGCGGCGTTTGAGGCGTTTCCTGAGAGAGCGATGACTTCTGACAAGAATGAGACGATTCTGGTGGCGTGTGTGGCGAAAGCAGCTGTGTCCTTGACTGAGGCGAGGTCCTTTCCGGCGAATTGTGGGAATTTGGCTTGGATGTCTGGGTAGGCAGCGAAGACGGCGGCAAGGATTTCAACTTCGTTGTGGCTAACTTGTTTCCATGATGATTGGACGAGGCCAGCTTCGTCAGCGGTCAATGGTGAAGCAATAGCTCCAACGACGCAGAGAGCGAGAACAGCGAAGAATTTCATGATGCTTGGAATAGTTATTGAATTGAAGTCAAATCTAAAACTGAATTACTCTCAAAATAATTGTGGCTTTTATACAATTAATTTTGCCTTAAAAAATCACAATACAATCATATAACAATGATTAGTTTAAACTATAAAAAAATGAGAGGAACGGATTTTGTATATAATAAACCAATACTATAGTCATTGTCATTTTTTTGACAAGCGAAATCATCTTATCACTATCACTATGTAGACGAACTCAACGCATTTGACTACCCTTATCTCAATTTTTCTTTTCTTTTTTTTTTGTACATTCAAAATTTGCAACTTATGTACATAGAAGGTGAAATGAACTCGGTGATTGACTTCTCAAGGCTTTTCGAAAATCAAAGCGAAATTTTCAGGAACATAAATGTCACGTGACGTATATATAATGACTGAAGGGCCCAGCCTTATGAGCTGGAGGCACTGCGATTTTAAATCTGTTGTACCACACCCTTTAGCCCTACAGTTTATAGTGGGATCCGAACCACTTGCAAGCTCTGCACGTGACGTAATTTTTCTTTTTGCTTTCGTAATGACAACATATATGCGGATGTTCTTAGAATTATTTTGTGCAATAAGAGTCAGATATCAAAAGGTATTGGAATAAGATTCTTGTAATGATCTTACTTTGATGGCCGTATAGATCAGCTGTGATCCATGCCTCCTTCTCCCTGTAATGATCTATCACTTACTTACTTACTTAGCTGGCCGTACAGTTCAAGTGTGATTCATGGCCTCCCTCAGTCGGCTCCTGAAGCTGGCTATATCGCTGGCTACCGCTTGCCAATTACCAATTCCAATGGTCTATCAACGGAATATTATTTGGAGTGAAGTAGGAAAGGGGATACAGAAAAAGTATAAATTATATATGGCACCTTGACGTTACTTACTGGTATCATGATTCGACTTGAACCACAAAAGATCCTTTCCATCTGACTTTATTGCTAACCAAGTCACTAAGCTTGAAAAAACTTTCAGTTTTAACATTTAACTGACATTCCTTTTCGCCATGTTGCTTTTTGAGCACCAAAAATCCTTTTCCCTTTTGGATTCCAACCAAGAACAGGACAACAAGCATATGTCCTTCTTCAAGCTACAACTCTATTCCGCTTTCGAAGTGTGTCATTATGCCATACAGTCGAATAACCCTTCGATAGGTCAGTGATAAGAGTATTCGATCGAATATTATTGGATTTGATTTTGAGTCTCACACGCGATCAATCATACGGTCTATAATTTGTAACCTGTATGTCAAAAGCTTTTGAAAATGCTATGAACCGTAGGACGTGTGTGATTTTGTTCGAGGCTTATCAATTTGGCTATTTTTATTCTATTGTTTTTATAGTTTTTGTAAAATCATTGTTTTTGGGTGTATTGTGGACAAGATTTTCAGTATAAAAGCCAGAATAATTTTCAGAGTAATTCAGTTATCGATTTGATTCCAATTCAATTACTAATCCAAGCAACATGAAATTCTTCGCTGTTCTCGCTCTCTGCGTCGTTGGAGCTATTGCTTCACCATTGACTGCTGACGAAGCCAACCTCGTCCAATCATCATGGAAACAAGTTAGCCACAACGAAGTTGACATCCTTGCCGCCGTCTTCGCTGCCTACCCAGACATCCAAGCCAAATTCCCACAATTCGCCGGAAAGGACCTCGCTGCCGTCAAGGACACAGCTGCTTTCGCCACACACGCCACCAGAATCGTTTCATTCTTGTCAGAAGTCATCGCTCTCTCAGGAAACGCCTCAAACGCCGCCGCTGTCCAATCACTCGTCTCAAAACTCGGAGATGACCACAAGGCCCGTGGAGTCTCAGCTGCTCAATTCGGAGAATTCAGAACTGCCCTCGTCGCTTACCTCGAAAACCACGTTTCATGGGGTGCCAATGTTGCTGCTGCCTGGAACAAGGCCCTCGATAACACCTTCTCTATCGTCTCAGCCCGTCTTTAAATTTTTACTATCAAATAGCTTAATTAATTTATATTAAAGAATTAATAAACATCAATAATTCTCTGTGATTTTTAACATCTAAATTTTATGTCTTTTATAATCTTTCAAAAAAACATTTCAGCTATTCACATCAAACCATGATCTTAAGCTTTGCTAGAGCGTTTTGTGCTAATATCAGTCAAAGACAGAATTGTTTCTCAGAAAGTATGACGGAGAAATGGCGAAAAATTAGTTTTCCAATAGCGTGAATTTGACCTGTGGCCGGACAATTATCAAAGACTTTGATAATTTTTTGATAAACAACATTTACAAGCAAAGGATGCTATAATCGGAATGTAAAGCATCTTACTTACTTGCTTCACTTGTAGTACAGATCAATTGTGATCCATGGCCTCCCATTGGTATCTTAGTTTATTGTTAAGAGTGACGGCTTGCTAGACCAACGCACTCTGCATTAACCAGAGCCGCGTTTGACTCCGCCCCACTATGTGGCTTGGATTAACGGTCTCCACCGCGAGAAGGTGAGGTTGGTACATGGTGCGGCTACAGCCACATATATTACGCGTTCACCACCTTTAGAAAACCATGTAAAGTATTTAAGTTATTCATTTAAGGTGCTGAGTGTAAGCATGTATATCAAACAAACAAAATTTACAAAAATTCTCATTTCTAACAAATTACTGAAAAGCTTAGTGATATGAATAAGATCGGTAGCATATTGGTTTTGTCATATGTCATGTGCTCGAGACTTGACATTGTAAATTTTGCTGCTTTTTGTGTATTTTCACTTTAAAATAAAATGCTCAAACGTCAATTTAAAACTGATCATCAGATTTTAGCTGCGAATTAGAGCAATGTTAGACTCTAGTTCATGTTTCGATCTGAATAGCTGAAATGTTTTTCTTGAAAGATTATTAGCCGTCAAGATCATTAAAAACATAAAATTTAGATGTTAAAAATCACAGAGAATTATTGATGTTTATTAATTCTTTAATATAAATTAATTAAGCTATTTGATAGTAAATAATTTAAAGACGGGCTGAGACGATAGCGAAGGTGTTATCGAGAGCCTTGTTCCAGGCAGCAGCAACATTGGCACCCCATGAAACGTGGTTTTCGAGGTAAGCGACGAGGGCGGTTCTGAATTCTCCGAATTGAGCAGCTGAGACTCCACGGGCCTTGTGGTCATCTCCGAGTTTTGAGACGAGTGATTGGACAGCGGCGGCATTTGAGGCATTTCCTGAGAGAGCGATGACTTCTGACAAGAATGAGACGATTCTGGTGGCGTGTGTGGCGAAAGCAGCTGTGTCCTTGACTGAAGCAAGGTCCTTTCCGGCGAATTGTGGGAATTTGGCTTGGATGTCTGGGTAGGCAGCGAAGACGGCGGCGAGGATGTCAACTTCGTTGTGGCTAACTTGTTTCCATGATGATTGGACGAGGTTGGCTTCGTCAGCGGTCAATGGTGAAGCAATAGCTCCAACGACGCAGAGAGCGAGAACAGCGAAGAATTTCATGTTGCTTGGATTAGTAATTGAATTGGAATCAAATCGATAACTGAATAACTCTGAAAATTATTCTGGCTTTTATACTAAAAATCTTGCCTAAAAATCACAATACAGCCGAAAAACAATCGTTTTTCAAAAACTATGAAAACAATAGAATAAATGGATTGTATATTAAACTAGCCAATACGAACGCTATTGTCTTTTTCTTTGATAAGCGAATTTAATTTTTTTCATTTTTAATACCGTATGTTAATCTTATACGAAACATATGTGTACTCTTATCATCTTCTATTATTCAAATTGATTAATTTGATGTTTACAAAACTAGATTTACAAAAGTAATCATGCTGGATTCGGATTAATTATGGATTCATTGCAGGTTCACGCTGGGCTGGTCCTGGATTAAACATCGATTCACCAACATGTGACTCACAGAAACACAATTATTTATGTTTCGGCAGCAATTTATTCAGTATAAAGCTTTGTCAAGATATACAAATTATTTGGATCTTTGGGGATATCCAAATACTACCCGTTAAAATTTCAACAAAAATACAACATATAGTCACCCTAATACAGTGCTTAAATATTTCATAAACGTGTTAATGCATAGAGGTTCATTTATTGCGTAACACAACAAAAAAATGAATTTTCAGAAACCCTTTCACCACCCTTGTTCCAAATCAAGTCGTTACAGAGCCATATAAACCCCTCCTCCATTAAAAAGCGAACATTATAAGTGAACGAACCCTTATCATTTTCTGTACATAAGATGAATAAGGTATATTAAAATAAAATAAGATTAGGCCGTATGGAACATCATATCAGTTGCGAAGTAAAATGTTCTTATCAACATAAAATAAAGATTCTAGCGGCTGATTTTTGTACATAATCCGTTATTGTTTTCATTGTTTCAAGTTTTAACTAGGCATTGTTTTATGATTGTATTGTGTTTTTTAGGCAAGATTTTCAGTATAAAAGGCACAATAATTTTCAGAACAATTCAGTTATCGATTTGATTCCAATTCAATTACTAATCAGCAACATGAAATTCTTCGTTTTCTTCACACTCTGCGTCGTTGGAGCTATTGCTTCACCATTGACTGCTGACGAAGCCAACCTCGTCCAATCATCATGGAAACAAGTTAGCCACAACGAAGTTGAAATCCTTGCCGCCGTCTTCGCTGCCTACCCAGACATCCAAGCCAAATTCCCACAATTCGCCGGAAAGGACCTCGCTGCCGTCAAGGACACAGCTGCTTTCGCCACACACGCCACCAGAATCGTTTCATTCTTGTCAGAAGTCATCGCTCTCTCAGGAAACGCCTCAAACGCCGCCGCTGTCCAATCACTCGTCTCAAAACTCGGAGATGACCACAAGGCCCGTGGAGTCTCAGCTGCTCAATTCGTCGAATTCAGAACTGCCCTCGTCGCTTACCTCGAAAACCACGTTTCATGGGGTGCCAATGTTGCTGCTGCCTGGAACAAGGCTCTCGATAACACCTTTGCTATCGTCTCAGCCCGTCTTTAAATTATTTAGATATTAATAACTAATTTAATTTATGATAATGTGCTGAAGAATTAATAAACATCTTTTAATTCTTTTAGAAAGCAAATTTGATATTTTTTTATTACTTGTCATATTTATGAAAAATTTATTTTACAGTACTTGATGATGAAACAAGAGTTAGCGGGACTTTAATTGGGAGGCATCTCCTCTGAAGTCTCGATTCCCTAAGTAATGGCAACTCTTGATACGAAACTTCATAATGATTCATCAAATGTGTGTTTAATTTAAGTAGATTTGTGAAAGGTTTGAGTTGGTAGCAATAGTTTTGATTCTTAAATTTGACATAGGGCAGCAACATCTGTTGTGAGTATATATTCAAAATAAACAAGATTGCCTTAAAATATTTAAACTTTTATGTTTTATTTTAGGAAAAGAAATTGAAAAAAAAAAAATGTTTTAAATCCTTTGGAATCACTGTAAGGAGGAAGGATCATAATAGGATAATTTACATAGTTCCGTGAGTATTCAGAAAATAATTTAGTATGCAAAGCTAATTAAAAGTAGGGTTTCTGGAAGCGGTTTTCCAAAAATCGCAAAGCCGCACTTTTTGACCTTAACCCATTAATTACTAGCGTAACTTATATGTAACGCTTAATTTTTCTTAAAATTCTCTTTATATGATGATTTAATTGGCAATCTTATCAATAATTATCATTTATTAATGGTCAAATTTACAAATTTTCTAATTTATAACTTGCAAATATGGAAATTAGTGAAGTTAATTAAATTTAACTTTTGAATCGAAAAATGAGTGACTTTTAAACTCAAAATTTTCGGCCTTAAAGCCATATTTTCAACTGGAAGTTGAAAGATATTTAAAGTTCATCATTAAATATTATCAAATCTAACAAATTAACATATGAAAACCTTAATTAAATACATAAACTATTGTCTGATAAAAAATGTAACATATATGTTACGCCAGGATTTCAGCGACAATTTTCTTGTTACATATATGTTACAGCTAGTATTTTGAAGGTTCTTGAGTTTTAAAGTAAAAAAATGTTTTATTATTAATTTAATATGGTTCAGCTGTGATTTAAGGAGTGGTGTTTTGTGAATCACTAGTTTATTATGGGATACACAATTTAAAAAAATAATCTCAATAGATTAGCTAATTTTCGTGGAATTTTTAAAGTGAGAAATTTTTTAGGTGAAAAATATGAGAAGGAAATTTTCAAGTGAATTAAAGTCGATTTAGAAGAATTATTGGCTTCTTGCAATGTTTTGTGCGATTATATGATGTAAAAGAAACATGTGATACATTGTTTGAAAGCTCCTAAATATGTAGTTCATGAGTTATGATGTGCAATGTGACAGAGAATTTTTTTCAGGATTTTATATTTCTACGCATAATGGAGCATTTAAGTTTAACTAATATGACTTTGAATGTCATACATATAACAGTGCAGTTTAACTTTTTACTTTTAAAGCAAAGGAATGGATGAAATAAGTGAATTAAAATATTCTTAAGAAAAACAAAAAGTGTCGATGAAATACTAGCGTAACATAAATGTTATACTATATTTTTGTTAATTATACTAAATCGGTGCACTTATTCGCTCCAATTTCTTCGTTAATCTTATTTTTTGACCATTATTTATCAAATACATATAGTTTAAAGTCCTAAAAAAACTCCGTAATTAATGGGTTAAGATGCGGTTTTTAAAAAACCGCGGTTTTGAATGAAAAAACCGCAGTTTTAGAATTTTGTATGGAAAAAATTCATTTAAATCCACAAATTAAATCACTATTAATTTGAAAAGCTGGAATGAAATCTTGCATGATTTTAAGAAAAACTTTAATTTTAAAAGTTTTTACATTAAATGAACTGAATCTAAATAAAATGGAGGAAAATAGAAAGATTTAATACTTTTATGCATAAAATCCAAATTTAAATTTTTTCAAAAAATTTCATACATTTGTATGAAAATTGAAAACAGCAAAAAACCGCAAAACCGCGGTTTTTGAAATTCCGAAAAACCGCAAAACCGCGGTTTTGGAAAAACGCGGTTTTTCAGAAACCCTAATTAAAAGCACATAAATTTTAGATGTTATTAAAAATCACAGTGAATTATGGATGTTTATTAATTCACCTATTCAGCAAATGGCGTAATCATAAATTAATTAATCATTGTCGTCAAACTTCTTAAAGTTGTGCAACAGCAATGGCCATTGAGGTATCGAGAGCCTTGTTCCAGGCAGCAGCAACATTATCACCCCATGTGACATGGTTTGAGAGGTATGTGACGAGGGCGGTTCTGAATTCTCCGAATTGAGCAGCTGTGACTCCACGAGCTTTGTGGTCTGTTCCCAATTTTGAGACAAGTCCTTGAACAGCGGCTTCATTTGATGGATTTCCTGAGAGAGCAATGACTTCTGACAAGAATGAGACGATTCTGGTGGCGTGTGTGGCGAAAGCAGCTGTGTCCTTGACTGAGGCGAGGTCCTTTCCGGCGAATTGTGGGAATTTGGCTTGGATGTCTGGGTAGGCAGCGAAGACGGCAGCGAGGATATCAGCTTCGTTGTGGCTAACTTGTTTCCATGTTGATTTGACGAGGTCGGCTTCGTCAGCAGTCAATGGTGAAGCAATAGCTCCAACGACGCAAAGAGCGAGAACAGCGAAGAATTTCATGTTGCCTGGATTAGTTAATAGATTCAACTCAAATCGAAAACTGAATTTCTAGTGCAATTGGTGCTCCTTTTATACCGAAAAGTGATGCACAATACACATAGAATGCAATAACTTGACGAAAATAATGAGGGGAATAGACTGCATATTAACCAATACCAGGATTCCGAATTTTGATAAGAGTGAGTATCACGAAAGATTATTCTTTAATCTCATTAGAAAGTTTTTAGGAGCGAATAATTTTTTTGCTATTACCTCTAAAATAAATTTGAGAGTAGAACTGTTTTGTAAGAGAAAGAAGAGACTAAGAACTGCAAAATTTGATTATTAATATTTCTGAGCTCCAGCAAGCAAGACATAAAGGAAATTGATGCTTTGAAAGTCAATGGAAATATAATTCCCGAGTAGCACAATGCAGTTAACTTTTTTTTAAAACTTTTGGGCAACTTTGCATTTCCGCTAATTCGGCGACGGAATGGTACCTTAGAGAACAGGCTGTACCGTTAAGGATTGTTGTTGCTAAAAAATATCAGTGTTGTTCTAATTGTTGAAAAGCTTGTCAGACTTATAAGGATATTTAAACCTTATTGAAATCATGTTCCAATGTGTACCTTCGGTTCCTTTCATCTTACTTTTTCACCATTTCTTAATAAGGATCATCAAAGTCAAAAATACATCACAAAGATGATATTTAAATGATTTTTATAGATTAGTGCAATTTGGATTAACCACATATTAAAAATATAAATAGCCAACAAACCCTTATAACGAGTATCTATGGATCTCAGAGGCCTGAACAGCTAAAACCAGTTTTTAATACCTAATGTAATGCTTTTCTATTGAGTCTTTTAGTTTGAATATAAAGTTGCCGGCCAGAATGCTTATGTATCCTGTATTAACCCTGTATTAATGCTTCAAATCAATTCGTCGATGGGAGATAGAATTTTGTTAAAAAAATTAGGATTCTGAAACTTTTAAGAGATACCACGAATAGCCATACTGGATAAGCTTGTGAATCATACCATTATGCCAGACACTAGCAAATGTTTTGCAAGACTATTTAATTGTATGACCTCCTAGACTATTTGTAGATCCGAGTTAAAGTAATAACACCTTAAGTAATGAAACGCTCTATTTTTCTTTTTAGTCCCAAACAGACAACAAATATATTTACTTACTTACTTCCTTGGCTAGGGCGCACAGGCGTTTAAAGAACGTATGTTGACAGTTCTATCTTTCGTTAACTTCCGCTAATTCTGGAGACAATAAGTATACTCACTTAAATAAGTGTGCTTATCTGGTATATTCAATCAATATAATCAATGGTCTGTTCGAGAATTGCATACTAAAATGATCAATATGATATTTTTGGTGCGTATTTCTGAAAAACTTAATCAAATAAAAATTTAGAAAAAACAGGAGATTTTAGATGTTATTAAAAATCACAGAGAATTGTGGATGTTTATTAATTCTTCTATTTGATGGCGTAATTATAAATTAATTAATCATTGTTGCTAAACTTCTTAAAGATGGGCAACAGCGATGGCCATTGTGTTATCGAGAGCCTTGTTCCAGGCAGCAGCAACATTATCACCCCATGAGACATGGTTTGAGAGGTATGAGACGAGGGCGGTTCTGAATTCTCCGAATTGAGCAGCTGAGACTCCACGGGCTTTGTGGTCTGATCCCAATTTTGAGACGAGTCCTTCAACAGCGGCAGCGTTTGAGGCATTTCCTGAGAGAGCGATGACTTCTGACAAGAATGAGACAATTCTGGTGGCGTGTGTGGCGAAAGCAGCTGTGTCCTTGACTGAGGCGAGGTCCTTTCCGGCGAATTGTGGGAATTTGGCTTGGATGTCTGGGTAGGCAGCGAAGACGGCAGCGAGGATGTCAACTTCGTTGTGGCTAACAGCCTTCCATGATGATTGGACGAGACCAGCTTCGTCAGCAGTCAATGGTGAAGCAATAGCTCCAACGACGCAGAGAGCGAGAACAGCGAAGAATTTCATGTTGCCTGGATTAGTTAATAGATTCAAGTCAAATCGAAAACTGATTTGCTAGTGAAATTAGTGCTCCTTTTATACCCAAAAATGATGTTTTTAGAATACATATACATCACTATAATTTTAAAATATGACGAAAATGGTGAGAGAATGGACTGCATAATTGCTAACACGAGGATTCTAAATTTTGATAAGAGCGAGTATCACTAATGATTGTTCTCACTAGAAAGCTTTTAATAGCGAAACATATTTTTTGCTACTTTATGAGTATCAAATTGAGAATAGAGTTGTTTTGAAAGAGAAAGAAGAGACGAAGTATTAAAAGTTTTAGCTATTAATGTTTCAAAAATCCAACAAACAAGACATTAAGAAAATGATACTTTAAAAAATAATAGAAATAATTGCTGAATAAGTGATTTTTTTGCTAAGATAGATTCAATTTCTGACATAGACCATCCTGTCTTGAGCGACACAAATGAAAAGGATTCCACCAATGTGATTTTGAGGCTCTGCTATCCGTAAAAAGTCTGACAACTGTTTTCGTGAAAACACGATTCCCACTAAAGTAAAACGCATTCAACAAGACACCTTGTAAGCAGACTGAATCGTTTCCTTCCATACAATGGATTAGTTTCTCGTTTCCCATACCATGAATCATCGCGTTGTATGATATGGGCTGCTCGATCTTAGTAAGAGTGGCTTGGGCATGACAAGTTGAATGATCATGGCGATGATTATTTGCTTTTCATCAATAGCATGTTCCCATTCACGGCACTACGCTTGCATCAGATCCAAGGATGTACTCGTGCAGCGTAGTGTGACAAACAAGCCAACAAAGTGGGATATACGGTGGCAACCGTGTACCTAGTCCATAACACAAGGGCTTGCGTGTGAGAGCACGGCTGAATGAAATACGGACGTTTTTTGCTCTACTTTGTTAGCAGCAGCAGCATTGATGAACGGTCGAGTTACTAATGGTCTTGGGTAGTGATTGTCAAGTGTCAAACCACAAATCTGCCTTTTTAGTATATTTTTATATAAATTGTTTTATTGGATTATTATGCTGAAAAAATTATGTTATATAAATTTATTGTTAAATCAAATACTTTTATGGTAAATAAACACCTATTTATCTATCTATATATCCTGTATTATTAATACGAAATAGAAGCTGCCTTCACTTGACGTCCATAAGGCTGCCAAATATGGACAGCATCCATTTGGTATTAATAAAAATGGTTTAGCGGTACCTTAATATTGTTTTGTGTCCTGCCTGAGCACAAAATACATGAACTATTCATTCTTTATATCCTTGCCTTAATTTTTATGGTTGGATAATAGGTTTTGAAAATCTATCTTTCATTAAAATTGACCTAGAATGTCCAATATACATCATGGTTAATTTGATGAAATTCTGGAACCAATGAAGATATCTTAATGGACAGATGGAGCATTTGAAAAAGAACTAACTATAATTAGGTTCATGCCAGGATACTTGCATTCTTGATGGAATAATTAAAACTGAGCATTACATCTTAACTTCCGATTAAGAACTATAATAAGTTATTTAACTGAATCACAGACAATATGTTCTAACATATTGTTGTCCACACGGGCATAGAGAGGATGCTGGCTATTTTTGAAGAATAGAAAGCAATGAGAGGAGTCTAAAGGTATGAGGAAGTAAGTAAATAAGTATGTGAAAAAAATACGGTCGTTCAACTCGCAATAAGATCACTATAAAGTTTTTGGTAAGTATTTCTGAAATAATAAACAGGAAATAAAAAACAGGAAATTTTAGATGTTATTAAAAATCACAGAGAATTATGGATGTTTATTAATTCATCTATTTAGCTAATGGCGTAATTATAAATTAATTAATCAATGTTGTCAAACTTCTTAAAGATGGGCAACAGCGATGGCCATTGTGTTATCGAGAGCCTTGTTCCAGGCAGCAGCAACATTATCACCCCATGAGACATGGTTTGAGAGGTATGAGACAAGAGCGGTTCTGAATTCTCCGAATTGAGCAGCTGAGACTCCACGGGCTTTGTGGTCTGATCCCAATTTTGAGACGAGTCCTTCAACAGCGGCGGCGTTTGAGGCATTTCCTGAGAGAGCAATGACCTCTGACAAGAATGAGACAATTCTGGTGGCGTGTGTGGCGAATGCAGCTGTGTCCTTGACTGAGGCGAGGTCCTTTCCGGCGAATTGTGGGAATTTGGCTTGGATGTCTGGGTAGGCAGCGAAGACGGCAGCGAGGATGTCAACTTCGTTGTGGCTAACAGCTTTCCATGATGATTGGACGAGACCAGCTTCGTCAGCGGTCAATGGTGAAGCAATAGCTCCAACGACGCAAAGAGCGAGAACAGCGAAGAATTTCATGTTGCCTGGATTAGTTAATAGATTCAAGTCAAATCGAAAACTGATTTGTTAGTGAAATTAGTGCTCCTTTTATACCGAAAAATGATGGTTTTACAATACATATAGAATACATAAACTTTAAAAAATGACGAAAATAATGAGAGAATGGACTGCTTAATAACCAATACAAGGATTAGAATTTGATAAGAGCGAGTCTCACTAATGATTGTTGTTTAATCTCACTAGAAAGCTTTTAAGAGTAAAACATATTTTTTGCTATTTTGCGAGAAGAGAAAGAAGAGACGAAGAATCGAAATTTTTCACCATTAATGTTTCTAAAATTCAACAAGCAAGACATTTAGAAAATGATGATTCAAAAATTAATAGAAATAAAGTTACTGCTGCTGTAAAAAAAACTAAGTGATGTTTTTAGCTAGGATAGGTTCAAATTCTGACTTTGAATGTCGGATTATCAAGGATCTTCAATCAATTTTTGACTAATGATCAAATGATCAATTAATCAATTAATGATCAACAAAAAACAAGAGTGTATAAAATATATTAATTGCATTAATTTCCTGTTTATGATCAAATATATGATGCCACCCTTAAAACTCCCAAAAATAGGGATATTTTATACAAATTTGGGAATATTTGTGAATGTAAATTCCGAAGTTTTCAGGCCTTTATACAACTCACATTGATAGATTTTTAAAATTCTGATCTAATTAATTTGTGTGGAAAAACTTTTTTAATTTTAGACTTTAAAAAATTCAAGTCGACTTCAAGATCTGAAATGTTAAGTCATGTTTGGACATTTCTTAATAACCCAGTCTCGTTTTATACTGTCAAATATCCATGAATCCATTTTATTCGAGTAAAGTATGTGCCATATTATTTAAATGTAGGAAATAATTAATAAACTATCTCTATTAAATAATTATCCATGAATCAAAAATAAATTGCAAAGTAGTTCTAAAATTTAATTCAAAAAGACTCAACTGTGTTCCATGATCATCCTTAATTAACGCCTAAAGTTGGCACTTTCACCCAATTCCACTTTTCTCACAATTATCGATACAAAGTACAATACCTTCTCTGTCAAGACCCTCTTTAAGGAATTCTTCTTGAAGAATTTAAAGAGAGGTCGCTTAAATGTTCTAATTTTGTGCGTTATGGCTTAAATCAATGATTCTCAAACTTTTTAATAGGCAGCATACAATAAAAACGCAACTTATTAAGTTAAGTTATTGCGGGTGGACAAAATTACGCTATAACTCGTTGATGGCAAGTTAATGTCAAGTTGATGATTATTTCTAACGTATTTGTCCACTCGAGCATGCGAATCTTTAAAAATTTCCATTTTTATGACAAAATGGGTAAAAATATTCAAATAGTAAAATTTCTGAAATAGTAATATCGAATAAAAAACAGGAAATTTAAGATATTGTAAAAAAATCACAGAGAATCGTTGATGTTTATTTATTCATCTATTTAATGGCATAATTATGTTGTCAAACTTCTTAAAGGTGGGCAACAGCAATTGACATTGTGTTATCGAGAGCCTTGTTCCAGGCAGCAGCAACATTATCACCCCATGAGACATGGTTTGAGAGGTATGAGACAAGGGCGGTTCTGAATTCTCCAAATTGAGCAGCTGAGACTCCACGGGCATGATGGTCTGATCCCAATTTTGAGACAAGAGCCCCAACAGCGGCGGCGTTTGATGGGTTTCCTGAGAGAGCAATGACTTCTGACAAGAATGAGACAATTCTGGTGGCGTGTGTGGCGAAAGCAGCTGTGTCCTTGACTGAAGCGAGGTCCTTTCCGGCGAATTGTGGGAATTTAGCTTGGATATCTGGATAGGCAGCGAAGACGGCAGCGAGGATGTCAACTTCATTGTGGCTAACTTGTTTCCATGATGATTGGACGAGTGAAGCTTCGTCAGCAGTCAATGGAGCGGCGATGGCACCGACGACGCAAAGAGCGAGAACAGCGAAGAATTTCATGTTGCTTGGGATTAGTTACTTGATTCAAGTCAAATCGAAAACTGAATTATTTTAGAAATTATTAGAGCTTTTATAGTAAAGGATCAAAATACACACTATGAAGACAACAACAGACTAGGAATCATAAAGCGTATTGTGATTATGAGTATAATTAATTCAATACAATGACAATTATTTACGTACGGATTGAGAATTTTAGAAATTGTGCGTACGTTTATATTTGATAGATTCTCAACTTTAAAATGACATTCAAATTCCCAAAATAAACACAAAAATCTCACGTACGTAATTTTAGGAATTCCTTCTCATTTCCCCATATTCATTTTAAATTGTCATAAAACTTAGCTATCTTAAAGCCTGGAATCATTTATTGATATCAAATCAATTTTGGATCTGCATCAGAACTGCATAAAAAGAAATTGCGCGGGATTTTACTATCATTAAGCACACCATTTGATAAGGACCAACATAAAATACTATAATTAGAATATCGATAAGAAAGCAAACACCGTGAGGAATTTGTGACTTATCAAAATTAAATTTATAGTATTTGTTTGTACTGTATTTGTCCTTAACTCGAATTTTCTCTCTGTCAAACTAATCATTGTGGAATTTTGTTATGGAAATCTTGATCAGCTTCTTGCGTATAAATAGAGGACTAATTCCATTCACAATTCAGTTTTAGATTTGATTCCAATTCAATAACTAATCCAAGCAACATGAAATTCTTCGCTGTTCTCGCTCTCTGCGTCGTTGGAGCTATTGCTTCACCATTGACCGCTGACGAAGCTGGTCTCGTCCAATCATCATGGAAACAAGTTAGCCACAATGAAGTTGACATCCTTGCCGCCGTCTTCGCTGCCTACCCAGACATTCAAGCCAAGTTCCCACAATTCGCCGGAAAGGACCTCGCTTCAGTCAAGGACACAGCTGCTTTCGCCACACACGCCACCAGAATCGTCTCATTCTTGTCAGAAGTCATCGCTCTCTCAGGAAATCCATCAAACGCTGCCGCTGTTGGAGCTCTTGTCTCAAAATTGGGATCAGACCATCATGCCCGTGGAGTCTCAGCTGCTCAATTCGGAGAATTCAGAACCGCTCTTGTCTCATACCTCTCAAACCATGTCTCATGGGGTGATAATGTTGCTGCTGCCTGGAACAAGGCTCTTGACAACACAATGTCAATTGCTGTTGCCCATCTCTAAATTTTTAAACCCATTAGAAATATAGAAGCAATTAATTAAGAAATCAATAAACATCTGTGATTTCCGATGCTATTTATTAACATCTAAAATATCCTGTGTCTATTTATATTTTTGTTTTGATTGAACTTTTCAGCAAAAGTTATATAATATATTCGTGAGAACATCTGTTTCCATTTCGCGGAGATAGCAAATTTCACCCCACATATGTTACAAAATAAGTACGTTAAGCGTGCGGTCGAAAGGTGATAATGACTTAATATTAAAAACAAAAACAACAAGATTTTTGTAGGAAGTTTATTTTTAAGTAAACATATTTCATATTGGGAAGCTTTATGAAGGTCAAAAAAATTATCAATGAATTTTTAAAGTGGAACAAAAAATGGTAAACAAATTAATCTTGAGATAATTATACCTGGAAGTATGTTTAAAGGATTTTGCATGAGAAAGTGACTTTGGGTAAAATTCTGCACTGACCAAAACTATTGATATATTTGTAGTTTCAACTACATAATTATCAATTGAAGGATTGGGGAAGCTGTAGCCCGACTCTGAAACTGACCTTTTCGTGGCATCCCTTGTTACCACTAATTGCACCACTTGCGACAGAGCTCTTTGCTGGGGCATGCAGATTAAAGGGATAGATTAAACCCTATTCAAACAAATCTGTCTGAAGGGTGGTCGCTTCACAATCAGGATATTAATGGTAGAGTTTTAAAACCCATCCTCTCTTAATTTAAACAGGGTAGAATTAATAAGGACGACCAAAGGAAACGAGCAAATCCGAAATTCGTGAAGCATGTGCTTTGACAGATCATCATTCTCGGTGTGGATTATAAAAATGTTGAAATTAGAATTATCTTGTTCGGAATCAGACTTTTACTTGGAATAATCTCGGTGAATTATGATTAACTCAATAATTAGAATAAGAGTTGACATGATATCTCGTTAATCACAAAATCATTCATTATAAAAATACTTACCAAATTTTTTGTACATTTACCTATGATAAATTAGTATTTCACAACAATTTTCCACACCGGTGTGGCAATGAAGCCAAATAGAATCTAATACTCAAACCACCAATCCTGACTCAACCGAAATTACAAAATTGACCAAAACGTCTAACTCAAAATTCTGTCACAAATTGATTGCCTAGAACATGAAATCAAATGAGCTCCACAAATTATATGATTGATTAAGAATACTTCTGACCAGAATTAAAAAATTATCAACTAACTCATATAAGAACATTTTTAGTACTTCCATTGATGAGAAGAGATGTTAAATATATTGAAACACTACTCATAATCAATCACGTAGAACCTCTGTTGTACTAAAAATTATCGTGTTCTTAAAGTAAGTCTAACTCATAAGCATTAATTTGCTTGTGTTGCGTGATTTTGTTAGAAATTCTAGAGTATAAAAGGTGGACCAAATCCAAAGTCAGATCAGTTTTCAATTCAATTTTGAATCAACTTACAAATTCAAGCAACAAAATGAAATTCTTCGCTGTTCTCGCTCTTTGCGTTGTTGGAGCTATTGCTTCACCATTGACCGCTGACGAAGCTTCACTCGTCCAATCATCATGGAAACAAGTTAGCCACAATGAAGCCGATATCCTCGCTGCTGTCTTCGCTGCCTATCCAGACATTCAAGCTAAATTCCCACAATTCGCTGGAAAGGATCTTGCTTCCATCAAGGACACAGCTGCATTCGCCATTCATGCCACCAGAATCGTCTCATTCTTGTCAGAAGTCATTGCTCTCTCAGGAAATCCATCAAATGAAGCTGCTGTTAACAACCTTGTCACAAAATTAGGAACAGACCACAATGGCCGTGGAGTTACAAAGGCACAATTCGGAGAATTCAGAACCGCTCTTGTCTCATACCTTTCCAACCATGTCTCATGGGGTGACAATGTTGCTGCTGCCTGGAGCAAGGCTCTCGATAACACCATGGCTATTGCCAGCAAAGTTATGGCTCACTAAATAATATGAAAACTGAAATCAGAATGCTTGTGAATGGTACAAATGGATTAATAAAGATTTAAAGCTCATTTATTCAGAAGAAAAGTTAAATAATTCATTTTATTAAGGATTGATCCTACAAAATTGATTTTCAGCTTTAGCTTACAGGTTTTCCATCAAAATTAGCAAATATGACATAATACATGCTATCAAAACAGTCATTCCAAGCATGTTCGACCTTCTCGTCCATTCTAAAAATAAATAAAGTTTTAATCAATTTTGTGCTGTATAAATTGTTGCATCTGCGACCAGTAAACAACTGCTAGAGATGGTTTAAACACTTACTCAACATGAGCCTTCAAATACTTGAAGATTGATTCCTTAAATTTACTAAATTCGTCCTTTGTAACGCCTCGAGTCTTATGAACCTCAGCCATATCATTTGTTATTGTTCTAAGGCATGGCTTGCTAGATTCTCTACCCAAAAGAAGGATGTAGTGTGAGAAAAATGAAACAATTCTTGTGGCATGAATTGCAAATTGATTTGTGTCTTTAATTTCTTCTAGTTCCTTTCCAACAAATTGTGGAAATTTAGCCATAATTTCTGGATAATCTTTAAAAATATTGTAAAGAATTTCAATTTCATTCTTTTTCACTTGATTCCATGTCCTTTTGATGCTGGCTATTTCATCTTCATCTAAATTATCCCAATGTGGATTAGCAGTAACACAAGCTATGCACAATAAAAGAACTATAAACTTCATTTTTAACTCTTTACTTCCACAATGTCAGTTATGAACTGTCTATAGACTAGAGTCATTTGTCTGATTTTATAACAAATATCACGTGTGGACGATAATTCTATGAATTTTTATATTAACGAGTTCAAATGCTTTTAGCATATTTTTTTATATGATATGTTAGATTTGGTTACAAATGGCGGAATATGAAGGAGACGTGAGCAATTGATCAATTGACAGATGTTACATCTCCATTCTGATAACAGAATGTTGAAATAATGCAGAAGTCTAATTATGGCACCACGATGGTTGTTGTTAGCCCATTTTATCCACGAAAAATGAAATATTCAAAAGAACCCAGCAGGCATAGATCATGCTCTCATGGTACGAAAAGACCACTACGGTACCTAAAAGCGGTCTCTTTGCCAGTTAGGTTACGATAAGTCAAACTTAAAAACATTGAAATGCGCTCTGTACATTTTAGATACATAAACATATTTTGGTAATCCTCGTTCAAATCATCATGATTAAGTTGTGAAAAGCATTCCTTGATTAATACTGAATAGAAAGTAAATAATGCGATTGTGTTGTAATGATAAACGCGTTGATGTTTACAGGTCAAATTGTGAGCTTAAAATAGTCATTGTTTGATATTTGTTGATTTGTGCAAGATTCATATCGTTATTTTGAGGAAATTGTTGTTGCTGTTTTGAAATTTGGGTGACATCAAAAACACTAAAATTTCTTTGATGTTAAATCGTGGGATTAAAATTGTGATTTTAAAAAATCGCTCCTTTAAGTTATGCAAATTTATAAAAATCTTTCGAATCATATGCAGTATAAACGCAGCTTACTGTTTCCGTTTGTAAGCTAAAGACCATAAGCTGACAACAGCGTCATCAAAAAAGTGGTTCTGATCACACTTTAAACTTTGTGCCGTATATTAGTCGTGAAACGCGATGTCGATGTCCTGAATAGCCAAAGAATTCTTCCTAAAGAATACTTTGAAATTAAGTTTTTATTGTTTTACTCAAATCTCAAAACCGACTCGATCTTTGTATGGAATAGTCAGCACAAGTCGACTCAATTTTTTATAATATTTGAGTCGACTTCGAGCTATGGTCACAACTGAGCTTGTTCTCCGGCACACTGGTATTTCCACCTTTGGAATGAAAAAGAATCAATACCAAAGAAAAGCAGTATATACAGATAAGAAACTCAAATATGCTAACTGATCAGTAGAGTCATCTATGAATGTAAAGATCATAAAAAAAACATTTAATTTCATCATGAAAAGCAGTTTAAAAGCTTTAATTTCATAAATCTTATCATCTTATATATAATTTGGGGTAGGTTACGATTCAACGCCTTATCACTAAATTTTGTTATTCAACAAAAATGTTTTTTTTTTTTTTAAATATGGAATTCAAAACAAATACATTTATAGCTTGAAATACCGGTTTTGACTTATGGTTGCAAAGTCAGTTGAAAATGAAATAATTAAATCTTGCATTGTGCTTAGTTGCAGTTTCTGTTGAGCCTTGCTGATTTGTGCTGGATTTTGCTGAAGAAGTTAACATTAAGCACACGTGGGAATCAGCTAAGCACAATGGAGTGACATGCTTTATCATATTTTTAACATTTTTCCAGGAATTATGGCCATTTTTTGCTGGAAAAGACCTCAAAAAGTTAAAGGGAACTACTACATTTGCTACCCACACTGGAAGGAGGAGCAAAAAGCCATTTGATTCACGACTTTTAACTGAAAGACAAAACAGTCAGAAAAGAAAACAGGTAAACAGTCTATTAAGTAACTAATATGATCTAGTAAGAAATGATTTACCCTGATTTACCTTCCATATAAGTAGATTAGTTCACGATTCAATGTGACACAGAAATGTCATATAATATGTTTACCTATGAAATGTATGAATAAAAGCACGAACAAATAGCAATATAAGCTGACAAATCTTCATAGTGAATCATCAGTTTATCACAAGTTTCACTTTAAATAACAACAGAAAATTAATTTAATTAAAAATGAAGTTTTTAATGGTTGCAATTTTTTGCATCACTGGAGTCATCGCGATACCATTTACACCACAGGAAAGAATATTCACAAATCAAAATGATGAATTCATCCTGATATATTTGGCATTAAAAGATGATTTTTCACGATTATTTCCACAAATTGCTAGAAATGATAGCATTGGATTCGCTAGGAAGGCAATAGATGTAATAAACTTTTTGACAGAATCAACCAACTTTCTAGCACAGAATTCATCAAGTATTGATGCCCTCAATAACTTGGCAAATATGGTACGGGATTTGAGAATCAACAAAAATGATTTTTGTGAATTTAGGACTGCAGTGACATCTTTTATGGAGACGAAGCTTTCATGGGAACCACCAGTTCAAGCTGATTGGTACAATATCGTTGATGCTATTTATTATGAATTATATAAGAATCAAAATAATTACATTATTAAAAATGAATTAAGTTCCAAATAAACATATTATGAAATTAATGCGGAATTAACATTTATTCGTTCAATATGCCTACATACTCCGCAAAAACCTTATCAAAAACTGGTCAAAAACATAACTTTTGATTTCGTCACTGTCAGTTTAGCTTCTCTTATCAAGACCACGTAACTGTTAAGTTAAAAATATAACAAACTTCCCACAGAATCATAATCTCTCTTCCAATTCTCACTCATATAATTTGGTATAAAAGCAACAAGATTTAGCTAAACAAACTAAGTTTTCAATTCAACTTGAAGCAACAAACAAATCTTAACAAAATGAAATTCTTCGCTGTTCTCGCTCTTTGCGTCGTCGGTGCCATTGCCGCTCCATTGTCAGCTGACCAAGCTGCTACAGTCCGTTCATCATGGGCTGGTGTTAAGCATAATGAAGTTGACATCCTTCACGCCGTCTTCAAGGATCACCCAGATATCCAAGCCCGTTTCCCACAATTCGCCGGAAAGGATCTCGAATCATTGGTAGACACAGCTGCTTTCGCCACACACGCCGGAAGAATCGTCGGATTCATCTCAGAAATTGTTGCTCTTGTTGGAAACGAAGCTAATGCCCCAGCCATGGCCACCCTTGTCAACGAATTGGCTGCCAGCCATCACAACCGTGGAATCTCAAAGGCTCAATTCAACGAATTCCGTGCATCACTCGTCACATACCTCTCAAGCCATGCCTCATGGAATGATGCCACAGCTGCTGCCTGGACTGCCGGTCTTGACAACATCTTTGGAATGATCTTCGCTCACTTGTAAATCCAAAATATTAGCTGAAAACCAAATTCAACAATACATGAAGCAACACCTCATGTATTTAGTGATATCATGTGATTTGAACGATTTTTAATAAAAGTCAACGAATCTGTTATTTGTATAGAAAAAAAAACTTTTTGTGCCTTTTTATTTAATTATTTCAGATTTTTAGATGGGAATTCAAGGACTTAATGTTAAGCATCCTCCAATCGATTGGCTTTTTCTGCCTAAAATCAATGTTTAGCTGCAATATAGAATTAGAAATTCTCATCAGCTATTCCTGCTATACCTGCCAGATGTATAAAATAAAAACTTTTTAGCTTTCCAAAATATATAGTAATTTTGATGACATGCTTATGATAGATTAATGCGTATTGGATCCTGGATTTTCATTTATTTTGAGTCCACAAATTACTTTCTAGATTTCAAGAACTAATATTTCTAGAATATGCTTTGATTTTTAATAGGAATGTGATAATTTTTGGATGATAACAAATTAAATGACTTTAGGTATGGCATGACATCAAGTTTGTCTAATATTTTTAGCAAGACGTAGCTTGGACAGCAGTTTCATGTATAAAACAAGAACACATCTCTGTTTCAAAACGAATGACCGAAGGAACACGGGATGAAAAAGTAGTAAAATAATGGTCGTAGGTTGGCATAACAGGCTCCAAGCCATGACTCTAGTCTGGAAGTTATTTCACGTTATCTAGCTACGTTCTCAATTGTACTACTCAAATTTTCATTAATTAAAGGTAATTGATTTTAAGAATACAATTTAAAATCTGAAATAATTAAATAAAATGGCACAAAAAGTATTTTTTTCTATACAAATAACAGATTCGTTGACTTTTATTAAAAATCGTTCAAATCACATGATATCACTAAATACATGAGGTGTTGATTCATGTATTGTTGAATTTGGTTTTCAGCTAATATTTTGGATTTACAAGTGAGCGAAGATCATTCCAAAGATGTTGTCAAGACCGGCAGTCCAGGCAGCAGCTGTGGCATCATTCCATGAGGCATGGCTTGATAGGTATGTGACGAGTGATGCACGGAATTCGTTGAATTGAGCCTTTGAGATTCCACGGTTGTGATGGCTGGCAGCCAATTCATTGACAAGGGTAGCCATGGCTGGGGCATTAGCTTCATTTCCAACAAGAGCAACAATTTCTGAGATGAATCCGACGATTCTTCCGGCGTGTGTGGCGAAAGCAGCTGTGTCTACCAATGATTCGAGATCCTTTCCGGCGAATTGTGGGAAACGGGCTTGGATATCTGGGTGATCCTTGAAGACGGCATGGAGGATGTCAACTTCGTTGTGCTTAACACCAGCCCATGATGAACGGACTGTAGCAGCTTGGTCAGCTGACAATGGAGCGGCGATGGCACCGACGACGCAGAGAGCGAGAACAGCGAAGAATTTCATTTTGTTAAGATTTGTTTGTTGCTTCAAGTTGAATTGAAAACTTAGTTAGTTTAGCTAAATCTTGTTGCTTTTATACCAAATTAAGTCAGTGAGAATTGGAAGAGAGATTTTGATTCTTTGGTATATTTTTAACTTAACAATTACGTGGACTTGATAAGAGAAGCTAAACTGACAGTGACGAAATCGAAAGTTATGTTTTTGATAAGTGATATATGAAGAAGATGGAAATTATTAAGGAAGATCTTGGTCAAATATAGCTTTTGTGGCTATATTTTGGAAATTATCTTAAGTGTGCAGCATAAAACCTCTCTAAAATAGTAATTTCTCTAAAAAAGTAATTTAAAGCTTTTTGATAACAAATATAGATTCTTCCTTCTACTCTTTTCATGTCTTATTCCGTAGCATTACATAGAATCTTGAATAGAATCCAGCTCTTTCAGACTATTTGTTGTATTTTTTGATATTTTACAGTTAAATCAATTTCAAATGTTCAAAAATTTTTAAAACAAATCAGCCTGATTTAACAAGTCGGTTAATTGATCAAAAATCAGGCAATAATCCCGTAGGATGCTAGAGCACTCAACATTCCGAACTAATAATAGTAGTCGAAAGATAGAGCTGTCTACAAGCGTTCTTTAAATGCACCAAAGGGCCCCCGTGAGCCCAAGCCAAAGGAAGTAAGTAATTAATCCCGCATGATTCTGAATGACTCTGCACTTCATTTAAACAGAATCCGGCAACAAGTCAGCATCACACAGACCTTAGGCCGTACAAAATCCAGAAGTTCATTCCATAGATTTCATAACAATCATAACTATATTGTTTACTAGTGTATATTATGAAATATATGATTGAAGGTGACTTTAGAATTGTTTGAAAAACAATACTGATAATCAGCACACGCTTCAAAAGTTATAAATAAAGTAATTGTTATCTAAAGAATTTGTCTTTTTTTTCTGCCAGATGTTTAAAAAATACAAATATTCCTGCTATGTCATGGTAATCAGCATAAAAGCGTAAAATTTAATAGAAAACTTTACGGAGATAAGGAGCACCTCACATATATTTGGAAAAGAATGAACGTTTGATAAGCTTAAGATGTCACAAGTTCACATTTAAATTAGTGAAAATAAAAATATTAAAGATTAATTTTTAAAGAAGAAAAATTACGTCAAAATTTTAATAAATTCTGCAGTATTGAATCATTCAACATAATGGGTTGCATGGTCTTTTAATTGATCGAAAAGCGATCATCAAAAAAATTTTGATCGATCAGATGCGCGATCGACATTTGAACGATTTTGAACGATTTTGTCGATCTCGATCAGAGTTGGCAGGACTTTAAAGTGGAGTCCGGACTTTGAAAGTCCGGACTTTCAAAGTCCGGACTTTGAAAAAAAAAAGTGGAGTCCGGACTTTCAAAGTCCGGACTTTAGTGGAGTCCGGACTTTAGAATAGTCCGGACTTTGAAAGTCCGGACTTTGGGACTTTGGGAGTCCGAAAAGTCCCATACAATTTTTTTTTTTTTTTTTTAAAGTATTTTAATATTTTTTTTTCGATTACACTGCGTAACCCGAGCTAAAAAAGTGAATTTTTTGACATTTTTTTCGGTTACACTGCGTAATCCGAGCTAAAAAAGTGAATTTTTTGACATTTTTTTCGGTTACACTGCGTAACCCGTCGCAACAAAGTCCAAAGTCCAAAGTCCAAAGTCCAAAGTCCAAAGTCCAAAGTCCAAAGTCCAAAGTCCAAAGTCCAAAGTCCAAAGTCCAAAGTCCAAAGTCCAAAGTCCAAAGTCCAAAGTCCAAAGTCCAAAGTCCAAAGTCCAAAGTCCAAAGTCCAAAGTCCAAAGTCCAAAGTCCAAAGTCCAAAGTCCAAAGTCCAAAGTCCAAAGTCCAAAGTCCAAAGTCCAAAGTCCAAAGTCCAAAGTCCAAAGTCCAAAGTCCAAAGTCCAAAGTCCAAAGTCCAAAGTCCAAAGTCCAAAGTCCAAAGTCCAAAGTCCAAAATCCAAAGTCCAAAGTCCAACCCGTCGCGTAACAAAGTCCAAAAAACCACTTTTTCAAGTCATGTTACGCAGTGTAACAGAAAAAAATGTCAAAAAAATCAATTTTTTAGCTCGGGTTACGCAGTGTAACCGAAAAAAATGTCAAAAAATTCAATTTTTTAGCTCGGGTTACGCAGTGTAACTGAAAAAAATGTCAAAAAATTCAATTTTTTAGCTCGGGTTACGCAGTGTAACCGAAAAAAAATGTCCAAAAATTCCCAAAGTCCCAAAGTCAAAGTCTCAAAGTCCCAAAAGTCCGGACTTTCATAGTCCGGACTTTAGTGGAGTCCGGACTTTCAAAGTCCGGACTTTAGTGGAGTCCGGACTTTCAAAGTCCGGACTTTTGGGACTTTTCGGACTTTTAAAGTCCGGACTCCAAAGTCCTGCCAACTCTGATCTCGATCACATCGATCACGATCATTGATCGTTGAAGGTCCATGTTGGTTTTTAAAAAACAAAATTCCAAACGATATGAAGTATTTACTCTTCTTTTTGAAGTTCAGACACCGGTGAAACCCCAAAAGAGAAAGAAATCAGTATAAATACGCAAAATTGTTTCAGCTCTTAATAGAGGCTGATATTATAGCTTATAAGAATCTTATAAGAATTATTAGAAGGTTCAAAGAGACCAGGCTTCGATATGTTGGACATGTTATTAGAAGACCTGTAGAAGCTCCATTAAATAAGATTTTTAAATCTGACCATGTAGATTGTAAGAGAGCTCCAAAGAACTCTTCGAAGGAAGATGTCGATAGAGACAGCATTGAAATTGCTTTTAAAAATTATCTTTGGCTCTACAAAATTATTATAGATTCAGGGCGTAGCTGCAATATTTTAAAATATAAAAATTAAAAATTCAGCTTGTTTTTCAAAACACCATCATACATGATTGGGGTTAAACTTATTTTGAATTTTGGTGCAAATTATGGTATTTTTGATAAGATTACTTCATCACTTGGGGTCTAATGTACGCGCTACGTGATTAATTCAAAATCAGAATTCAATTCTAAAATGTTTATTGATAGTGAAATGTTCTCGATTTATTCATAACTTAGTTAAGACACAATTTTTGTTTTGGTCAACTAATCAAAATATTCTTACATGCTGCTTATCATTATATATTTAAGGAAATCACGTGAGGATCAGTTAGTCCTTATCAGTCAGGCAACTGATGAAGTGTGTAAACAAAAATTGTGTCCAAACTGAACTTTCATAAGCTAATTGAAACATTAGGAAACGTTTTTCCTACACATTACCAAATTAAATCCTCTTTATTTAAGTCAATTTTAAGTATTTTTTCGCGGTTGGTAAATTAGCACAAGATCATTGAATTTATGAAACCGGTCGAGTTTTTTATTTCCAAATTTTAGTGTACTCGGAAAAAATTTTAAAAAAATATTTTTCCTTGCACAATAGGATCGGGTTTAAAACAAAGGACACCTATAGTGTTTCTCTTTAAAAAAATCGGCAAATCAGTTTTAGCATAAGCTTGAGAAAAAACAATTATTGAAGTGCCTTAAGAGCACATATACGTCTTGCTTTCAATACAGCATTTACCGATTCTCATGTTACTAAAGTATGTAGATCGGGATAGAAAATAAACGACCCCTCATGGAATAGATTATAATTAACTAAAACTTTCAAAAACCACTGTCACAAAGCTCAAGAGCTTTACATTTTGTGCTTTGTTACTTTGTTCCTTACGCATTATCTTCACTTACGTTTTAAAATCAAAATATCAACAAAATTTAAATCTTGTTTAAATCAAGGTCACTGATAATTTCTCAGCAATATGTGGAAGAGGAGGCGTGTCATTGTTTGGAAATTAATCACTTAATGTGACACTTTTATGGTAAAAATATTTTAATTTAAAAACAATAAAAAACAAAGAAATTGTTTTGAGACTTTTTGTTGAGCACTTGATACTCATATGATCATTTGCTAATTTTTTGTAAAAAAATGTCCGTTATTTTACAACGTTCAAAGGTCTTGATAATGAAAAAAAACGTTATAAGTCCTCGAGTTACTTATCACATGACTTAAGCGCATTTTTGTCCAGAAATCAGAAATATATGGGCACAATAGATGGTTAACACAAATTAATTTTAAATTTTTGGTATGGAAAATTGAAATAACATTAAATAAAGCATTTAACCATAGTATTAAGCACCATTCGATAAGCTAGGAACTCGGTGCTCGGTGGTACAGAGCTTAAAACAATAGCTCTCTACGATATCTGGTTACAGAAATACTGCGCCTAACTCAACCAGCCGATCAAAATGATTTTCTAAACGTTTCAAAAATGCACAAAAAAATCTCATCAGTTCCTTGTTTATTTTATTTTAACGGTAAGATTAAGAAGCAATCTCAATTTTTGCTGATGTGATAGCAGCTTTTCCGTTATTTAATCTAATTTTAAAACAACAATAATAATCATGAGTCAGATGATTAAGTATAAAAGAGAGAATATAAATGTTTATAAACATCAGTTTTATTTCGTAATTTTGAGCATAAACAATTGATTCAAAAATGAAATTCTTAATCCTTGCACTGTGCATTGTTGCCGCTATGGCTGATCCACACTGGATTATGTTGGATAATGATGCAGTTGATCACGTCAAATCCTCATGGAAGAAAGTCAGTCACGATGAAGTTGATATTCTTGCTGCCGTCTTCAAAGATCATCCAGACATCCAAGCTAAATTCCCAAAATTTGCTGGTAAGGACCTCGAATCAATCAAAGGAACTGCTGCATTTGCCACACATGCAGGCAGAATTGTTGGATTCTTTGGAGAATATGTAGCACTTCTCGGAAGCGAAGCCAATCAACCAGCAATCAAGTCACTCTTGCACAATTTGGGAACAAGCCATAAGGGTCGTGGTGTTGTTGCATCTCAATTCAGTGGATTCCGTGATTCAATGACTAACTACCTTAAGGCATACTCAAACTGGAATGCTGATGTCTCAGATAGCTGGGATGATGCCTTCGACAAGGCTTATGCAGTCATTTTTGAAACATTGTAAATAATTTTTAATTTGTACGATTTATGACCAGAGCAAAGTCATTGACTGTGATGAATGTAAATAAAATTGCCAGATTTGTATTTTCTCAATGAGTTAGGGTAATCAATGTATTTTTGGTGGTATTTTGTTTTTGGAGGTATTTTGCCTTCAATTTTTATTTTGGAAATATTTTCAATTTTAGCTCGTTATTTGTTCTGGAAAACACATAAAAATCATCTTATAGATGGCAAAATATCTTTAGGAGAACAATAAACCCTATTCGGCATTTCTTTAATTAAGTTTTTTAATTTTTTGTTACAACAGCCATTTTTTCTTAGAATGAAAGAAATTTTGACCAATTTTTATCGATTATTTTCGTCCTTAAATACTCATTTTTCTTCATTATGAGTAACCAAAAAAGATATTTTCTATCTATTTCTGTGTTTTCATGAAGATTTCAACAGTATTTACTGTTTAATATACGAGAAAACAGCATTCAAAAAAATGACGTGTTGAATGTATTTTTGGAGGTAAAAAAATTTGTTTTTGGAGGTATTTTTAACGGAATTTTTTTGAATTTTGTCGAAGAAAATGGTTTTGTTTTGAGAAATATTTTTGGCTATTTAAGATAAATTAATTAATTATTGTAAATGTTTGGTTACTTAGAGTGATCTGTTTGTAAAAATTTACTTGATTATATAAGGAATCAAGCAAGAGGACGAGATGTTAATGAAGTGCAATCAAAAATTTCGCAAAAAATCAGGACTTGAATATTTTTATTGATTTCATCAAATTAGGATAGATAACATAGTCACAAATGAGAATCAATGATATAAAGGCACACAATAAAGGTAATATGATGCAAGTTAAACTATCTAAATTACGGATTTATCATTTTATCTTCAATTTTTCTTGAAAATATTTTTTTGTCTTAGATGATCGATAAGATAAAAAAACGAATTAGAATTACTCTAATAATGAAATATTTACTGCTCATATCACATATTTTAGCTAAAAAGATGGCTATATTGGATTTTTATATTATTTTTAGCAAAAATATTTATAACGGTAATTTTTTGAATTGCCTCCAAAAACAAATATTTTTACCTCCAAAAACAAATTTGATACCTCCAAAAACAAAAACGAAAAAACTCTAGATAAAATCGTTAATTATGCTGAAATGGATGAAAATAACAAAGAGTTGTGCTTGGAATATGATTTCTACAATAGCATTTTATATTTTGGTACATAAACCTCTTTCATTCATGCAGTAATTACGAAAATATCAGCACACAAAGTTTTCAAAGGGTAAAATACCTCCAAAAATACATTGATTACCCTAAATGTGAAATGATTTTTTTAGGAATTTGAATTTGGGAGATTTAATAATTTTTGGATATTGAGTTTTTGCACTATTGGCCCGTACACTTTTTAGCACAACGCGAAAAATCGACTTTCTGAGAAAATCCGGAATGCATGTGGTTCCGATTCAAATTCAGCAAAATCAGACCCCATGCAAAAGTAAGGGGGCCATCTGCTGTGTTTTTTCCGGGAGGCTGCTGTGACCCGACTAAGCCTCAAAACATTTTTCATCCCGATTTTTCAAGAAGTCGAGAATTATCCAGATACTCCCGAAAGTACCAATATTTTGCGAAAATCCTTTGGTCACCCTACATAAAGCCCAAAAGCTTTACATTCTGTGCTATGTTATTTTTTTCATCATACATTATCTTCATTTACATTTTAAAATCAAAATATCAACAAAATTTGATTATTTTTTCATTTATCAAGGCCATTGATAATTACTAAACAATGTGTGGAATCGGAGGTGTGTCATTGTTTGGAAATTAATCATTAGTTACTCATGTAGAGTATACATCTTAATTTGTGAAAATATTATTGGATTCTCTCAAAAACCGAGCGACACAAGGCTCGGTGGAAGCTGGGTGGAAGTGTTAAACTTCACGTGGAAGCTGTTTAGAAGCTTTATATAGTCAATTATTAAATTATATTGAGCATTTGATACTCACATGATCATTTGCTAATTTATATGTAGTAAAAAAGTATAAATAAAATTTTTTCCTCATTTATAAAGGTTCAATGGTCTTGATCAGTGGTGGTCAACCTTTTATTTTTCGCGGTACATCTTGGTGGCAAGCCTCTATCAAAATCACACACGGTGTACGACTCATAGCATTTAGATAAAATTTTGGAGATACACTGATGAATCACGGCACACAGGGTACCCACCACTCGTCTTGATAATGAAAAAAGAATATAAAACAGTTCCTATATAAAACAATCAAGACTGAATGTATAAAAGAAAGAATGTAAATCTTCATAAACTTCAGTTTTATTTTGTAATTTTCACTTAAAACAATTGATTCAAAAATGAAATTTTTAATCCTTGCATTGTGTATTGCTGCCACCACAGCTGATCTACACAAGATTACATTAGATGCTCATCAAGTACATCTTATCCAATCATCATGGAATCAAGTTAAACACAACGAAGTTGACATCCTTGCTGCCATTTTCAGAGATCATCCTGACATCCAAGACAAATTTGCACAATTTGCTGGTAAGGATCTTGAAACAATCAAGGACACAGCTATTTTCGCCACACATGCCACCAGAAGTACTGGATTCTTTGGAGCATTTATTGCACTTCTCGGAAGTGAGGATAACCAACCAGCAATTAATACATTCTTGCGCGCTTTGGCAACAAGCCATAAAGCTCGTGGTGCTGTTACATCTCAATTCTATCAATTCCGTGATTCAATGATTAACTATCTTAAGTCACACACAAGCTGGAATGATGAGGTTTCACAAAGCTGGGATATTGTCTTCGACATGGCTTTCGCTGTCATTTTCGAGTATTTGTAGATGATTTTTAATTTTATGATTTATGAACAAACGCAAAGACATTGACTGATACATATACAGTCGTAGTTTATAGTCGGTAACATTATCATAGTGTATTTTCTCTATAAAATTAAATGTGAAATGCTATTTTTAAGAATTGAAATTTTGGAAAATTTTAGGAATTTAGTATTTTAATTCCGGGCTGTAGTTGTCCTGCTGACTGTAGTTTCAATTCAGATACAGAAAAATTAGACCCCATTCTAAAGTCACGCTGGTCTGCGGACATTCATTACCGATATTTTCACATCTTGTTAATAAGTTCACCCGTGATTTCACATAATCGCATCCCGCAAATGTACATAATTTGCTGACGACTCCAAATCTTCAATTTTTTACTTGAACTGATAATAAAACTACATAAATGTCTTTTTAAATAAAACTCTCAAAAAATATTCTTGTGCGAGGTTATGCATAATTTCAGAACAACAAATCAAACTGGAGGCGTGTTCACGTGATCAACATAATCATTATTGTGAATTCTTGTTGATTTATGACTTTTATTTGAGCTTCAAATAAAAATTCTTGATTTTTCAATTTACTTCTCTTTTCTTGAGAATTTGCAACGTTTGAACCAGTTTTAGGCGCTATATAAAAAAGGACTTGGATTAAAATTGATCTGTACATTCGGCAAATAATTTATTTAAATTAATTTGCAATTATTGTACACAAAATAAAAGAATTCAAATTTTTTTCCGTAAATTTTCTGGTCGATAAATTTAATGTTTCATATGTTTATCTACAGTTATTTACGTTTTCACAGGCAGTAATGTTGTTTTGTATTTGATGAACTTAAAAACAAGAAACTATTTGTAGATTTATGATTCTAAGACCTCGAAGATGACTGAGAAAGCCTTGTCGAAGGCATCGTCCCAGCTGTGTGAGATATCAGCATTCCAGTTGTTGTGTCCCTTGAGGTAATCAGTCATTGTTGCACGGAATTCAGTGAATTGAGCCTTTGTGATACCACGGGTCTTGTGGAAAACTCCCAAGTCGTGTAAGAGTGTCTTGATGGCAGCTTGGTTTCCTGATGATCCGAGGAGTGCGACGTATTCACCGAAGAATCCAATAATTCTTCCAGCGTGTGTGGCGAAAGCAGCTGTGTCCTTGATTGATTCGAGATCCTTTCCAGCGAATTGTGAGAATTTGGCTTGAATGTCTGGATGAGCTTTGAAGACGGCATAGAGGATGGCACTTTCATCGTGGCTAACGGCTTTCCATGTTGTTTGAACTTGTTCAACTTCATGAGCATCTAATGTGTGCCATTCTGGATCAGCCATGGCGGCAACAACGCACAATACAAGAACGAAGAATTTCATGTTTTTTGACTTGATTCTCAAACTTTCAGAAGAAAACTGATGCCTTCTCTAACTTTTGTCTCATCTTTTATACTAATTTTTTCAAATTCAAGTTGATGTATTTTTGGAATTACGTAGCTGCCTAGTTAAACTTTATTGGTATGTGTTAGGAATATTATGGTAGGGAAAAATGATAAATGGGATCACAATTGTCCATTTTTGTACGATTAAGTTTTGTGTTTTATTTTGTGGACCTTTGAACGCGGATAGTATACGACACTAGAATCTTATCTATAGGGATACTTAACTTACCGAACAGCATTTTCTATGCATGTAATATAAATGTAATATTGGTAAGATTGCTTTACATGATTTATGCTTTCAATCAATCGAAATTTTTACAAAAAGCTCTTGAAGGTCTTTACATGTTAGGATATAATCATGTACTCCTCAAAACATGGCCACACCATCTAATACAAATTAATTGTGTAAAAGTCAATTTAATGAACAACAAGCTCCCGGTAATATTAGAATATTATAATACCCTACTGATATGTTCTCATGTCTTACGAAATATATTCTAATATATAATCTTCATGTGAATGATCATGTGAATGTCATATGCTCCCCATGAAGTTTTAGAGGCAAATCATATTAAATTTAGATTATTTGTTTAATTGTCAGCTACACGTACGTTATCATAAGAAGAATACTTTGTAAATCAAATCATTAAAATATACCAAAATAGTATTTTGGAATTGATTGAATTAATTGCATTTGTAGCCTATGAATATGTTATTATTTCAACATATGAATTTAGAGTGAAAAGCTAATGATTCAAAGAACAGTCATTCTGTCAATTCATTATCTCTATGTGTACGTGAGGATCTAGAAAAATCCGATACAGTATCCTAATGTTCTTCATAATTAGTATTAATTCCTCCTACTTAGTGGAAAGTTTCAAACAATTGATGCTTTATTCCACGAACACACCTCTTATTTTATTAATAGATTATGAATTATCAGCAAAATATTGTATTCATAACCGCTTTTAATGACTATTTCTAGTGCACATCTGGTCAGTTTATTGTGATTAAACATTTTTGATTTAAAATATTTTCAAATTCACAATCTCGTACGACAAAAGGTTAAATTTGGCATGGATGGATTTTGTTGTTTATTTTGAAATTTTATGACCTTCTATGCACTCTAACTCCTTCATTCTGTTGTTGGGACAGAATTCTAGAAAAATCTTTACCATTTTTGGATTGAATCTTATTGGATTCAATATGGCTGGCAAATTGTGATAAATAAGGATATCCTGAATGAAGCCTCAAAGGATATGTTTCTAAGTCATCTTCATTTCTGTCATTTGTATAAGTGCATATGTACCTCTTTCTGAAAATAAAGAAAGTAATCATTTCACAATGCATGTCATTCAAAAAAGGTCAATTTTTTAATCTGCCTACAAAGTATTTTATTGACGATTACGTAAAGATGACAATTAAATATATAATCTTAATATAGTATGATTTGCCCCTAAAATACAAAAGGGAGCATATGACATTCACATGATCATTCACATGAAGATTATCTATTAGAATATATTTCGTAAGCCATGAGAACATATCAGTAGGGTATTATAATATTCTAATATTACCGGGAGCTTGTTTTTCATTAAATTGACATTCCCACAATTAATTTGTATTGAACATTGTGACCATGACTTGAGGATTACATAATTCACATCAACGATTATGTCCTTGAATATCCTTAAATTAACAAGTGTCCATCATCTGATTATATCCTAACATGATAAGACCTTCCAGAGCTTTTTGTAACAATTTCGATTAATAGCCAACATAAATCATGTAAAGCAATCTCACCATTAATACATTTAACTTACATGCATAGAGAAAGCTGTTCGGGAAGTTCAGTATCCCTATAGATAAGATTCTAGTGTCGTCACTATCCGCGTTCAAAGGTCCACAAAATAAAACACAAAACTTAATCGTACAAAAATGGACAATTTTGATCCCATTTATCATTTTTCCCTACCATAATATTCCTAACACATACCAATCAAGTTTAACTAGGCAGCTACGTGATACCAAAAATACATCAACTTGAATTTGAAAAAAATTAGTATAAAAGATGAGGCAAAAGTTAGAGAAGGCATCAGTTTTCTTCTGAAAGTTTGAGAATCAAGTCAAAAAAACATGAAATTCTTCGTTCTTGTATTGTGCGTTGTAGCCGCCATGGCTGATCCAGAATGGCACACATTAGATGCTCATGAAGTTGAACAAGTTCAAACAACATGGAAAGCCGTTAGTCACGATGAAAGTGCCATCCTCTATGCCGTCTTCAAAGCTCACCCAGACATCCAAGCCAAATTCTCACAATTCGCTGGAAAGGATCTCGAATCAATCAAGGACACAGCTGCTTTCGCCACACACGCTGGAAGAATTATTGGATTCTTCGGTGAATACGTTGCACTCCTCGGATCATCAGGAAACCAAGCTGCCATCAAGACACTCTTACACGACTTGGGAGTTTTCCACAAGACCCGTGGTATCACAAAGGCTCAATTCACTGAATTCCGTGCAACAATGACTGATTACCTCAAGGGACACAACAACTGGAACGCTGATATCTCACACAGTTGGGACGATGCCTTTGACAAGGCTTTCTCAGTCATCTTCGAGGTCTTGGAATCATAAGTTCCTCACGTTCTAAATGCGTCTCTATTAGTCAACTAAACAGGAATATATTACATAAAATCTGTAAATTTTGAATGCCGTGTTGATTAATAAAGATAAAAATTTCTCAGTAGCCTTAAATTTATATTCTTTTTATTGGTTAATGTGATTTGAAAATTATTTATTTGATTGTGAATACTTTTGTTTCCATGATAAGGAAGAGAGCTTTTGCTTTGATTTAGGTAACTTAATACTACAGTATCAAAACAAGTGCATACGATGATTGTAGTTTATCTCATCGGAACACATAAAATGCTATGTCCTGTACAATTAGAACCAAGTGACAAATGCTTAGAAATGATTATATTTGGTATTCATTCGGAAGCCACTGGTTCATTTAATTTTGTTTTCCTAGCAGACAAAGAGCATTCTCTTTATAGCTTAATCATCTTAAATATACTAGATGAGCTTGTTCGTTAGCATCGCTCTTAGCTTACTCTGATTTTAAGAGCATGCTCTTTGCCTGCTAGGGTTAATGTGGTAAAGGTACAGTCATGTAAAATTGTAAATCCTTTTCACATCGATCCCACTTTATATAGTGACTTAGATCAGAGACCGATCTTTATTTTACAAATTCATGTGCATCATCCACAAATTTAAGTCTTTTATTTAAGTTCAACTGTTCCAATAACCAAAAAAAGCTTTAAAACAATCATCTGTTCCACTTTTCATCCATTCCAAAACCATTCAAATTTCCCGCAATCGACCAAAGCGACATCTCGTTGTCAAAATTCACCGACTTGTTTTCATTTGTTGTTTTTTGACTTAAGTGAAATAATCAAATAAAAATTTTAATACTTTGTGCTAATAATTAAGCTAATTTATAAGAATGGGACTCGGTCAAGTATTGAAGAAAGTCGATGCATTTCCAAAACTCATCGATATTGAAGTCAATAAGACATTTAGCGGTGCACTTTGTAAGTTTTAATTTTAATATTTTTTATTACGTGTACGATTTTTTATTGTGACTGTATCTAATCTGTATATTATTTTTAGTGACCATAATTAGCGGCATTTTCATGTTTGTACTTGTCATGTCGGAACTGAATGCATACATGACACCAAATTTAAATGAAGAACTTTTTGTAGACACAACAAGATCACATAAGTTAAAAATTAATTTAGACATTTATGTACCGAGAATATCTTGTGATTACCTCTCGCTGGATGCGATGGATTCGACAGGTTTGTTGAACTTTGTTTGGATATTTTCTTGTGGATTTTTAGAATTTGAGGATGTAAATCTACAGAAAATATGCTGCGTGAAATTTATATTTGGAAAATATTGATTAAACCATTTAAGGTCGATTGAATGTGCTGATTAGTGAACAATACATTGGTTAAGTTAATAGTTTTGAGCGTATCTAATTTGAGTACATATTGTACGAATATGTTCATTTTAATAGACTTTTTTGTCATACATTTTTGAGCGTTGTTTTAGAAAATTCTAGCAAAATGTATACTTTCCCGATATCGGATCTAATTTTCCGGGATCATGAATTCATGAAAGCATAGTAAAATGAATAATTTTATCCATATGAGAGGGGTTTTAATCCTCAAAAATCCCATCTGGATATGCTCTTGGATCCTCTACTAAGTAAAAATAGCCAACATAACAATTGAATGACGCTGTATATATCAATTTAGAGGATAATTCACTATCAAGCCATAAAATTTTACAATATCCTTATTAATACTTATCAGTCTATTGCCCGAATATCATAAGTCAATTAATCGAACCAAAATAGACTATCGTTGCTCTGACATAGTGTCGTATTTTAACCGAATATGGTCGTGAGTCGAAGTGATTTAGGAGTGGAATAGTTAAGTCCTATGCTATCTAATTAATGCAATACTGACCAGCTTGCGACCAGTCGTACAATCATCTGCTCGAGATTCGGTAGGAGAAAGTCATTATTTGTAGTGGAAAAGCAATTTTATAGAGAAAAGAGAGGCTACAGGAACTAATGTGTGTAAGAGTGCATCTGATCCTACTTTATGCTGTAGATGTATTGAGTGCAGAGGTCTGATACATCCTCACTAATAAAATCAGTGGTGGGCAACTTGTGTAGTTTTGGTCAGGGCTTAACACCAAGGTGTGCCGCGTACAATAAAAGGTTGTCTATCACTGCATTAAACAATTTTTGGATGCGAATCGCCTTAGTATATCTCTGTATCTCAATGGTCTGAATAGCCAAATAATTTTTTTTACAGCACTTAGTCAGAGTAACTCAGGTCTGGTGTCAGATTTGATCAATTAATCGATATATAGTATTAAAACTAGTTCAGTCCTTTCCGAATTTCCAACAATTTTAAACATATTTCTTCAATAACAAAATTTTAATCAAACTATACTTTCAATTTTCATTTTAGGCGAGCAGCATCTCCACATTGAGCACAACATCTTTAAAAGACGAATGAGTTTAGATGGACATCCAATTGAGGAAGCTAAAAAGGAGGACATTCAGTCATCAACAACAAAAAAGCTCAACCAGACAGTTGAGGAGCCTCCAAAACCCGAAGAAGAGAAAGAGAAAAAAGTTGATGAGCCTCCAAAATGTGGAAGCTGTTATGGTGCTGAATATAATAAGACTCATTGTTGTAATACATGTCAGGATGTTATCGATGCATACAGAGACAAGAGATGGAATCCAGATACCGATAAATTTGAGCAGTGCATTGGTGAGAAAAAGGTTGAGAATGAGTTTGCAAAGAAGGCACTAGACGAAGGTTGTAACATTTTTGGGTATTTGGAAGTAAATCGAATGGGTGGAAGCTTCCACATTGCACCAGGTCGATCATTCAGCATCAATCATATCCACGTTCATGATGTTCAGCCATTTTCATCCTCAAAATTCAACACAAGTCATGTCATCCGGCGATTGACATTTGGTGAGGAATTCGGCTTCGGACAGACAAATCCACTGGACAATTTGGAAGTGACAGCAAAGGAAACAGCAATAATGTACAATTATTATATTAAAATAGTTCCAACAATGTACTTACCACAAGGTGATGCATCAGGCATTATTCATACAAATCAATTCTCAGTGACTACACATCAAAAGACAGCACAGTCAAGTGGCGGTGAATCGACAATGCCTGGAATATTTTTCTCATATGAATTATCACCGCTGATGGTGAAATACACAGAAAAGTCAAATAGCTTTAGTCACTTTTTAGTTAATATTTGTGGAATTATTGGCGGAATTTTCACGGTCGCTGGATTGGTCGACAGTGTCTTACATCGTGTTGAGAAGCAGATTCGACGAAAAATGGAACTAGGAAAATTTACATAAATTTATTGTCTGTTACATGAGTGAACTGGATGTTGAACTATTTAATTTTTTTGCAGACCATTCCAGTTTTAAGATCAAAACTTTCCAAAAAAAAATCCAAAATTAATTCAAAGCAAAATTTGACAAAAATCTCCACTTTATTTTTTGCAAAATCTTTTATTAATGCATTTATGAACCTTTTTTATATCTGAATTCTGCACAAGTGTATGAATGATTTTTTTATGTGTTAAATAGTCTGATTATTTATAAAGGATTGAATGAATTTAATAAAATCTCATTTAATGTATAAACTGATTGTAAAAATTGATTATTGCTGTTTCTAACAGGCAATCGACATGATTTTAATGTACAGAACTACGGTACCTTAAAGCAGTCTCTTTGCCTGTTGGGGTTACTTATTAACTTCTTTACTTTCTTTGCTGACCGTACAGATCTTACCATCAGAACTTCATCAAGATTTCATCCTAAATCCATCAGAATTTTATTTAAATCCGCCAGAATTCCATCAGAAATCCATCAGAAATTTGGACGGTCCTATGGCATTCGCCCAATTGTGATCCATGGCCTTCCTCAGACGTCACTTAAAACTGGCCTAATCACTGGCTTCCGCTCGTCAATTTCTAATAAATTTTGTAATTTTTGCTGTTATAGATCATTCACCTGTGACGCTAAATATGACGAATAATTTTAGAGTGCTTACTTAGTTTGATGACTCTCTATCTTAATTTGATTTGCACCTCTCTCAGTTATTTTTTGTTGATTTTTTTTTGTCTAGACAAACTGAAAGTATGTTTCAGTAATTTCTAAGTGGTAAACTTGTTTCTTCAATTTTTACACATGTCTTGATGGACTCATTAACATTTTTCTTTGACTGTGCAGATATTTGACTAGGGTGACCATAGAATTTTCGTTAAAATAACTTAAATTTGCATTAATCCGTATATGGATTTTTTGGAAAGTGACAAGCATGAGTTAAACACTCCAAAAGTACAGTAATGTACTTACTGTCATCGTTGAATTTGTATGAAAAGTAAAGGAACTACAGTGAATTGAAATTAGAAGAAGAAATTGGCACTGGATCGGTTAGAATTCGAGAAGGCAAACAGAGTACTGGTTTGCATCGACCTGTCGCAATCTGGTATCAGATTTTATTTCATTTGTGTTTTAAATAAGGGGCCAAGCAAAGCTGTTACCAAATCCATTTTGACGTCGACTTCTGGGGTCAGGTGCTGCTACCTCGGTCTTCCCTATTCCTATATTATTCTACACTTAATGCAATATTCCACATTGACTACTAAGCATTTTGGGCAATGGGTCCTCGTGTGCCTTCGCTAAAAGAGTATGAAGGTGAATTTTATTATAAATATTGCTAACTTCAGACAAGAAAATACGCAAATCAAGTTTTAATTTGAATACAAATTGTCATGCTTATGAAAATATCATTGATTATTTAACAACTTCTCTCGATCTTCTCATCTAAGCCTCAAAGATGCATACAAGTCTCATCAAGTCTCCAAATAGAGCTTAAAATATTATTTTTTTAATATCTCATTTTTTGCTGTGAGTTTCGCTATTGTAATTCTCATTTTGATGATAATATGGACAATAAAAATTGTTTATTGAGTGACAAAAACACACTAGCTTCTCCGATACTCAATTGTGTTTGAGGTGCTTTTGTGGAAGGTTGATATTTTATTTAATTTTGTGTAAAAAGTCAATGTGATAAAAAAATTATTAAGTGGACAAATTTTTTAAGTGGTTTTTAAAATTTTTAATGAAAATTTGGCAGAATGACTGGAAAAAATGATGGAAATTTGTGAGTTATTGCTGTTAATTTGTAATTTAATTGTTTTTGGGTAGTAAATCTGAAATTTTGTAAAATTAAATTAATTTTGATGCGAATTGTTAATAAGTTTTGTTGAAAATTTAAATTTTTAATTGTAAAAACTGGAAATTCCCACTTAAAAAATTTAAAAATTCAAAACAAAATTTGAAAAATTTAAAAAACTTTAAAAAATTCAAAAAAATTTAAAACTACTCAAAAAATTCAATAAAATTATTAAAAAAAACTTTTCAAACTGTTAAAAAAAATTTGAATAAATTGAAAATTTAAAAAAATTGGAAAACTTTAAAAAATTTTAAAAACTTTAAAAACTTTGAAAACTTTAAAAATTTGAAAAGTTTAAAAAATGAATTTCCTCAAAGTTAAACGACCTTGCAATCAAAAATTACAGCAACAATAAACTAATTTAAAATTAATCTCAATTACTTAATGATCAGCAGTCTTAGATAAGTTAAAAGAGTTGATAAGATTGTCTATTACCAGTAAGTTTATAGCTTTTTAAAGTGACAACTTAATTTCTATATTGTCTTTTTTTCTCTTATCTTTATTAAAAAAGTCAACAATGTCTCAGGCGGAACTATTGAGCAAAATCTTTGATTTAAAGCCACTTATCCGACAATAATTAATATTTTTGCACATAAAATATGTGAGAATAAATGTCCAGAATAGAACATATTAAGGGCAATTGATTAATTTGTCTATCAATATTGCAATATTCTGATTTTCCTACAATGTACAGCTCAATTGAACTGACATTCACAATGAATAACGTGTGACACAAAAAGAAAAATAATTTAATGTTTACATTCTGCTGCATGATCTACCTCAATATGATTTTTCTTGCCGCAGTTTATGTATGAAATTTAAAAAATTGCTTATCTGTATTTATGTTTTTTTTTGTAGGGAAATGGATAACGATCTATCAGTCGACCCGACGCCAATTTATAAGAGAAGAAGATATTTGGTTGTTTTCATGGCGTTTTTAGGGTTGTTTAATGTCTATGCTTTACGATCGAACTTAAAGTAAGTATTTAATTTAGAGCTTGAAGTTGACTCTCTCGAGAGGACAGAAATACGATAGAACTAGACATCAATTGGGCATCAAATAGCCATTAATTAGATGTATCGTATTTTAATCCACTCGAGTCTGAATTTGTATGGCTATAAAGCTTGAGTAAAGCCTTAAAAATCTGAGCCAAATTCGACTACTGATTTAATCTAGAAAATGATCACTTATGGCATCCAATGTTTAATATCATGCTGGTGAAAATGTGTGGATTAGTGAATTTATGAATCTTTTATGACTGACCGAGTCAATTTGAAGTCAGAAATTTAATTTTTTTTGATAAAATCTGGGGTTTAGCAAAATTAAATACTCAGGCCTGCATAGAAATTGAAAGCCTACTTATCTAGAACAGTAGAAAACACAGACCAGCTGCAAGAATGCAGTTTATTTGGCAAACCCTAATAAAATCATTTGTAATCGACTCTTTTCCTCAAATCCACATACATTTTCTCTTTGTCACATAGCATAAAAGTAGTGAAAAATTCAATGTTAAGCCAGCGTGGTTTTGCCCTGGATCCAGACTCATTAAACGAGTCAAACCGATTTCTGCTGGATTTTTCGCCTTTTACGCTATGCTCTATTCGGATTTAGAATAACAAAGAACTTTTATTTATTCCATCAGTGTTGCTATAGTGTCAATGACTGAAAACCGAACAATAATCAATGAATTTGGAAAAGAAGAGTTCATTGGACCAATTTTTGACTGGAATTCAAAGGAGAAGGGATACATATTATCAGCATTTTACTATGGATACCTATGTACACAGATTATTGGAGGTGTTATTGCTGCTAAAATTGGTGGAAATATTGTGAGGAACAAAATAATGTCATTTGTGATTAAAAGTTCATACCTAACTTTCAATTTTTTAGCTTTTTGGAATAGGAATAGGAGTGACAGCCGTATTTACCCTACTGACACCTTTAGCTAGTAATTGGAGTATTTACGCATTAATTGTAGTTCGTGTACTTATGGGACTCTTTGAGGTAAGTATTTAAAGCCCGAGCAACATGCTGTGTTCACTAAGGAATCACTGTACCGTTGTATTGACAGTAGGACATGAGGTTGTCCTGATGACACCTTAATAGCTGATTTCGACAAATTTTAGCATTGTGTTGCTCTTTTGGATAAATAGTCTAAAAATTTTGATTAATTTTTGCAGGGTGTAACATACTCAGCACTTTATGAGATGTGGTCAAAGTGGGCTCCACCATGTAAGAATCCAAACATTGCCTTTAACCTAATCTTAAGCATATTAACTATCTATCTTTGAATTTAGTTGAAAGATCCCGAATGGTCGTTGCTGCATTTACTGGAAACTACGTCGGACTTGTCATATCATTACCAGTCAGTGGAATTTTAGCTAAAAATGTTGGTTGGGAATGGGTATTTTATGTATTTGGTATAATTGGATGTGTTTGGACAGTATTTTGGCTATTGTTGATCAGAAGAAGTCCTGGACGAGATCCGTTCATAAGCATTGCCGAGAGAAGATACATTGAACAGTCACTGAATCGACAATCAAAGGATAAAGCTGTCAAAATACCTTGGAAAGCTATTTGGACGTCAAGCGCTGTTTGGGCTATTATTGGTGAGGTTTATTGGAATTTAAAGATTTTTTGGGACTTAATTGATTTATTTATTTGTAGCTGCACAGTTCTCAGAAGGCTGGGGATTCTTCACACTCCAAACACAGCTGCCACAGTTCCTTAAAGATGCTCTGGGCTACGATATTGCAAAATCAGGATTAGTTTCTGCACTTCCTTATCTTTGCATGTAAATCCTCAATATTTTGTTCCTCAAACATTTTTTAAGTTTAAATTTTTCAGGGCTGCAATGCTTCAAGTTGCCGGCTACTTATCAGACTGGGTCAGAATCAAGGGATATTGGACAACAGGTCAAACCAGAAGATATTTCAACAGCATGGCATTCTTAATACAAATGGCATCAATGTTGTGTGCTGCCTTTTTCTTAAATGAAGTTGCTTCAGTCACCTTCATCACAATTGGCGTGGCAATGGCTGCATTTGCTTACTCAAGTTTCTCTGTTAATTATCTTGACATTGCACCACAATTTGCTGGTCTACTTATGGGAATATGTAATAGTTTTGCAACTGTTGCTGGAATCGTTAGTCCGATTTTGACGGGATATATTGTTACTGATGCTGTAAGATTTTTGAAATTGAACTGAAAGGCAAATGATGTGAAAAAGGTAGAATATAGTGTAACCAGGCCAGTTTGACTCCGATTTCGAGTCGGATTCTGCAAAATCCAGTCATATGCTAGAGCTAATCTGGCTTGGGGACACTTATTGTTGACTTTTACACGCCAGTTGCCTTTGAGGATGGTATGGATAATTAACCTGAAAATTAATTGAATTTTAATTAATTTTCCAGAGTGCTGAACAATGGAAAATTATTTTCTATATAGCAGGTAAGTAACGTTGCATTTTGCGGATTTTCTAGGTATTCCTTCAGGAACTCCGTAGTTAATTGCTTATACATAAGTTGCAGTACAGTAATTTGACCGTTTATTCAGTTGATATGTAACTTGTCATGAACTGTCAAGCTTATAACATAACAAGACATGCAGTTGAATAATCTCAATCTATACAACTTTAAAAGAACTAGCATATATAAAGAACTAACTTAATATTCACCAAATTCATTGTATTATCAGGTGGAATCTACTTATTCGGATGCATAATCTACTTCATATGGGCTGAAGGAGAAGTTCAACCATGGGCAATTCAAGAAGACATTAATGCAACGAGTGGATCAACTGAAATTAATGCTAAACAAGGAACCATCAATCCAGCACTTGATATTAAGGAATGAAAATTTTAACATCAAGTCTGCTGTGCCATGAGTCCTTCCCCACCTCAAACACCATTCAATTCCGATATTTTTAGCAAATCATGATTTTTATTGTCATAAAAAAAGTTAGAAATAAATTTATTTTTGTACCAAAAAGTTGGGAATTTTTTAAGTTCCTCTAAAAGTCAGGAATCTTCAAAGTATTGGTATAGAACTCCTCAATTTCTTTCTTATACTTCTGTAGAACAAATCCTCTTTTCAACTTCATTGTCGGACCAAGTTCTCACCAGTATGCATGCTAAAATCATTCGGAAGTAGCATGAATTTCTGTACCTTTTGTGCATTTGATGTTGCTTTCTTATTGGCTCGATCGATGGCTTCCTGGATAAGATTAAGAACTTTTGGATCTGGTCCAGCATCCAGAATTTCACTTATTAGCGTATAATTCAGTCCTAGTTCCTTCATGTGATGCAATGTATCCTCTGCTAATTCATCTTGTGGAACTCCATTACTGTCAACATTCGTTTTAAGTGAAATCAGCATTGACAAGAACTTCCTCTTATCTCCAATTAAAAATGCATTAGAAATAGCTGAACATTCAGCTACGACAGCATTTTCAATGTTCAAAAATGGAATATTTTCTCCACCGGCAGTGATAATCAGTTCCTTAATTCTTCCAGTTATGTACAAAAATCCATTTTTGTCAAAATATCCAACATCACCAGACCGTACCCAAAGTTCATCATCAATGACTTGTTTAGTCTTTTCAATATCATAGACATATCCCATAAAGGAGTTTCGTCCACGTGTGCAAATTTCTCCAATTCCGTCCTTATCTGGATAAAGGATCTTGGCTTCTGTGTTTAAAATGCATTTACCGACACTGCCAAGTCTAAAGGCATCAACATTTGATGCAAATGTAAGTCCAACTTCAGTCATTCCATACAATTCAAAAACTGACAGATCTAAGCCTAAGAAAAATTTCATTGTCTCGACATTGAAAGGAGCTGCACCGACCATTAAGAATTTGCACCTGTCAAGTCCAATCTTTGCCTTGATTTTGTTTAAAACTAAATTTCTAGCTACAAAGTACGAAATTGTTGATGCTGACTTTCCATAAAATCTACTCAAGTGATAATTCAATGCCGTATTTGTTGCCCATGTCACTAAAAGTTTCGATAATCCATGACTACTTTCAATGCTATGTCCAATCTTATCATGAAACTTCTCATAGACTCTGGGAACTCCAAAAAAGAAAGTCGGACGTGCAGCCAGCAATGTATCGATAAGAGTTCCCTTTAATGCCTTCTTATCAGCAAAATAGATAGTTCCGGCTATCGATATGGACAGAAAAACATCAATCATTGATGCAGCAACATGTGATAATGGTAGATAAGAAACTGTCACTTCTTGGTCACTTTGCTTTAAGTTGTATAGATCAATAACATTTTTGACATTGAACATTACGTTGTCGTGACTCATCATTGCTCCTTTTGGATTGCCTTAAATGGAAAAAGAGATAGATTAGTGAGAATTTTGAGTGATTTCTTGAGAATTGTCGATTTGTTGACAGATTAGTGCATTATGAACTGTGACTGTAATCATAATCAACAAAAATATTAAGCTATTCAGATCATTTAGATCCAGAGCTGTTTTAGGAGATTTTGGCGTTTAATGATTGTTTAACGAGTGAGAGTTAGCGGGAGCCCACTGCACTCTGAAGACCTACAGTTTATAGTGGGATCAGAACCATCCCTTTGAGTGGCTATTGTCTACTTATTGTCTTTAGCCTACAAAGGTAGGCTGTGAGCCGCGATTCAACTGCATATGATTCGAAAAAGACAGGTGAAAAAGTTTCTCCTGCCGAGTTTCGAACCCATGACCAGTCGGTAGAACCTCTTGGTCAGTATTACAATAATTAGGTACCAAAGTACGAAACCATTCCGCCACCAAGCCTTCTCGACTCACATAACTGTAGTCATACTGCGCAATATTGCTTGTTTATCTTAATACAATGGTGAGCAACCTGTGTGCCGTGACACAAATCCTGTGTTTCGTGACACAAATCATGTACGCCGTGGCACAAACAAGTCTGTCCATCACTGTACCACTTCAACATGTGCATTGACTTGCTTAATAATTCACTAATATTAAATATATGCTAATCACCTGTAGTTCCAGATGTAAATATCAAACAGCAACACGAGTTCGCCTTAATTTTCTTCACATTTTGTTCATATTCTTCATCATACTCATCAGTATCCATCTCCTCCAACTCTTTCCAGCTCATAACTCCTTTATAGACTTTCTCTGACGGCAATGTCTTAATAATAGCCTTCAAATGAGGTAGTTTGTCCTTAATTTTTAGGACTTTCTCTAGTTGGTAGTCTTCATCGACTACAATGATGTTGGCACGGCATTTTTCAAGAATGTAAAGGCACGCTTCAGCTGAATTTGATCCGTATATTCCAACAATTTGACCTCTGCATGTAAAAACATTTAAAAATAGACAATTATTAAATAAGTAAAAAATTTTAATCTACAATTTTTTAATAAACAGTAGCAACGTAAGTATTTATTAGGGTCAAAGAACAGCACTGAAAAACTTTTGATTGTGGCTGTTTGCGAAAAATATTCAAAATATTTGTTAAACAATAAACAAAAATTTGTTGGAATTTGATTGCAAATTATCAGTATTATTTACTGCGTGGATGCTTACTACTATCACGTGAATTGTATAAGATCATTCATAAAATGTCGTTAATTGAAAGATTTGGATTAGAGTCCGGCTATTAATAAGTCTGTTGCCGACTGGGTTCTTAATTCAATTTAAGTTTACTCAATGGACTTTTTAATCTGAGTGGACAAAACTACTTTAGAACTAAGTAAGTAAGTAAGTAAGTAAGTAATATTTATTACCAAAAGGTATTTAAATGACAATATAATGAAATCGAATTCGATTATAACAATTTAAAATAGAAAAACAAGAGAAATAAAAAACAAAGAAAAACATGAATTTATGACATTTTTAGGTCTACGTAAATGATTAAAAGAGCACTGGAAGAAACGAAGAACTAGTCATCAACTGGACATTAACTTGTCATCAACCAGCTATAACTTGGGCAAGAGAAAGGAATTCTCCTATGTGACATTCAGGATGTAAAAAAAATAGCTTCAATCAAGATATTTCTTTCATTATACAGCTTAAAAAATTCCTAACAGCACGCGTCGATTAATTGACACAAAATCCGGCACCAGAAAACTGTGACTCTGGCAAGGTGCCGAAATTAATCTGAATCCAACAGTAGGTCAGAGTCTCGCTTATGTGGTGCTGGATTAACCGATCTATTCTATTTAGGGAAATAGTAATGCAAAACAATCCCAAATCGCACATGACGTAGAAAAAGCGAATAATCAGTTCCCAAACCGGTGTTCGTCTACTAAATCTAGCTTCAAAAAAGAGCCTTACTGCGTCGGGACTGGATATATTCATTTTTTCACGTATTGCGTCTTCCAGCTAGGCTTTCAGCAATCAAGCAGAGTCAGAGCTTGAAGTCGACTCGAATATTATTTGGAGTAGAGCCGACCTGAGTCTACTTTTCAATACAAACACCAAATAGACTTCAAGCTCTGAGCATAACAAAGCATAATTTCAATTTTCTTACCCAGCATGAATAACACCTAATTTAGACAGGAACCACTCAACACTATTAAATGCAATTACAGCAACTTTTCCATTCTTTTCTAATCCAAGTTTAAGGAATGCTTTAGCCACTTTCTCGACACGACTTTTATATTCTTTATAACTTATTGGTATCCAATCGCCAGTTTCTTCTTTTTTGTACATTAATGCCGTTCGATCTGGATAAAGATCAACAGTTTCGGCTAGTAATTCAGGCACTGTTGAGATTCCTGAGGATTTGTCATTTTTGCACTTGATTATTTTAACATAATCTGATGGCTCGGATGTGTAAAAATTTTCAGCAGCAGCAAATTTGTTGTCTATAATATATTCCATCCTTTAATGAATATTTTTTAGTTCTGTACAGTTCAAGCAATCAAATGAAACTAAATTTATGTTCAGCTGATTACATATTACAAATATAGATAATTCTCTCAAATTTCATTTCAAAATATGTGTGTTGCAGTATAATGTGTGGACTTATGGACTGATGCGTCTGAAAAGAAATTCTTATCATTAATGCTGGAGATCTTGTGACCTAAATACTGTCCTAAGAACATTTAATGAGAAACAAAATTCTCAAGAATTGCATGACAATTTTATTTATTGCACGTGTGCCAGTTGAATGCTTTTTGTTCTATTTGAATTTGATGATCTGGTTCCTGAAAGTTATGCAAAGCTGTCAGCATCAAAATTGATTTTAAATTTTAAAAGACCGTTGAATTAAGTTTTGAACGAGATTCCGTTTTTGGTTTTTAAACTTGATAAGCCAACAACTCTGAAGAGCAAAAGTTTCCGTTATTTAGTTCAAAATTTTGAATTTGAAATCATTTTGTGTACGAAAAAGTTTACACACACATATGCAATACAAAATTTGCATCCTTACTTTTTTCATCTTTTTCAAAGTAATCAGCTATAATTGTTTATCATAATTGAATTTTTTGTAAACTCCTAAATTATTTCTCGCAAATTGAAGCCATTTAAATGTAAAATTAACACAATTTATGACAAAAAACTTGATTAAATTCTGATTGGTCAATATTGTAAACATTACTAATACATGGAAACACACACACAACGATAACAAAGATAATTTGTTTTTAATTAATTTTACTATTTTTACCTTTAGTTTTACCAGTTATTATTCAATTATCAATTATAAATACCATTTTATTAATATTTGAATGATTCGTTAGTTAATTTATTGCTTAGAAAGCAAGTATTTTTAAGATTTCATCTGAAAAAATTTAACGGACTCAATGTACTAAAATAAGGAACAAAAAAATTCCTTATTTCAAATTTTAGAACAAAATAAGGAAAACCGTTACGTCTTCAGAGTTGTTGGTTGATAAGGACTCAGTGTGAGTTTTGCGACATAAACAGTTTTAAAGTTAGTTAGATACATCAATATGCTGTATTGCACAGTTTTGACAACATTCCTGAATCATTAAGGGTAATCTTGATCAAGACCGAGATTTTTCGACTTTGAAAAATGTTCTAGCAGTTCAGTTTCAGTCAAAGTCCCAGTCTCAGTTTTGTTCTCAATTTTCTTAGTCTTAGTCTTAGTCTTGATATCAGCCTGGGTTTTCAGACTCGGTCTCGGTTTCAGTCTCAGTCTTGATTCTAGTCTGGGTCTTAGTCTCGTTCTCCATCTCGATCTTGTCCTCTGTTTCGGCTTCGGTGTCGCTTTCGGTCTTCATCTTGACTTGAGTCTCGGTCTCGTTCGCAGTCCCGATCTCGGTCTCAGCCTCAGTATTAGTCGTAGTCTTAGTCTTAGTCTTAGTCTTAGTTTCAGTCTCTGTTTCAATTTCAGTCACAGTCCCGTTCTCGATCCCAGTTTGGGCCGGTACTCGGCCTCAATCTCGATCTCCAACAGGCATCGCCAATAAATGATCCATTTATGAAATTTAAATTCCTTTCAATTCTGTATGTCCAAAAAAAAATCATCCAAGGCAATTGAGCCTTGTGTGCACAAAATCGACACGATTCTAACTCAAATTAACTTATGTCATAGTCAATTTACTTTATGATGGCATCTAAAAATTGCCTGTCGTCTCGAACCTCCGCGAAGGAATTGTCATTTCTATAAATTTGACATTAAATCAGTTCATTTTTTATATTTTCATACCTGGCATGTCTAATTCATGAAAAATAATAATTTTATCCTCTAATGCTCTTTAAGATGTCGATGAAAGGTGACAGTCACTTGGCTGCAAATGACATTCTTTTGAAAAAATTATTTGAGTGAAATGCATGAAAATGAAAAATTATTTCCACAGTCAGCGTCTAGGTGAATAATTTAATTTATCATTCGGATAATTTACCTGACTGTAGCAAATTTGGTTTGATATTTTTTGGGATAATTATGTGAAAATGTTCATGTTCTGTTAAATAATGGGAATTTTTCTTTTAATTTATCATGGGTGATTTTGGCAAATTTATTTTTGGTGAGTTTTTGGGGTCCTTTGTGGTTATTTTGTTCACAATTTGTGAATTTTTGTGTCAATTTTGCTTAATTTTCTCAAATTTTGACTCAATTTTCTCGGATTTTGCCTCAATTTTCTCAGTTTTTGTCTCAATTTTCTCAGATTTTGACTCAATTTTCTCAGATTTTGACTCAATTTTCTCAGTTTTTGACTCAATTTTCTCAGTTTTTGTCTCAATTTTAGTCTTAAACCGCAGTTACGGTCACAATTTTGGCTTCAAATTAGCATTAATTTAGTTCACAATTTTTCCAGTTTTTACCAGATTTAGTCTCAACATTCTCGAAAATTCAAACCCAAACAACCACAAGGACCCATTTGCAAAAATAATCATCTTACTAATCCCCATGTTTATTCAGTTGCTGATATTTTATCATCTCGAAAAATTCTTTTTATTTGGCGACAACATGTACGAAATTTTTTTATAGCCAATCAAATTAAATCTATTTGTTCCTCATCTATAAATAAAGTGTTATGAAAATAAGAATCGGCATAATATGTGTGCCGAAATAAGCTCACAATCATGACCTAGGCAAAATAGAAGCAGATTTTTGATGAAATAGCGACAACAATGTGAAGAAAAATTTATTTTAAATCCTGACTGAATGTTTGTTTACCATCGAAGCATGATGATAGGATCTTGTGCGCAGTGGAAATTTTTTTGCGATGATATGTTTTCACATAGGTATTTTAAGGTCAGACACCAACTGATGTTGACTACAAAAATATTTTGTTTTTCGGTTATTTTTGGAAATATTTTGTATATTTTTGGAAATGTGAGTGAGAATTGGGGGATTAATCTGAGAATTAAATGGATGTGAATGATCTTGCTTGGAATTTGTTTGTAAATAGTTGAATAATTTTGAGACTTTTGGTTGGGATGGTGATGAATCTAGAGGATCTTGTTGAGTTTTGTTTTAGACTCTTGATTTGCTCGATTTAGTTTGAGACAGAGCTTGAAATTGCGTAGAATTTTAAATGGAATCAAGTCGATTTTTCAATACAAAATATCAGTTGATTTCAAGCTGTGCTATGGAGGATTTACTTATTTTTCTGGCCGTATAGATCAATATCATTGCCTCCCCCAGATGACGTCTAAAGCTGACTCTTCCGCAGACTCTTTCGCTTGCTTTCACCTGTCAATTACCAAAAGCAAATACAATACTTTTTAATTACTTCTTTAATTTCTTTCGACAGCTTCCTTCCAGGAGTACAGCTTGCTTACAGGAGTACAGCAATTTTTCAGGAGTAATTGCTATTTATTAGGTTTTTACAATAGTCACCTTTCCTAGGGTGCACCTTGGAGTTATTTTAGAATATAAATACACCAAACTCTAGTAAAAATGTCAATTTTAAGGGAATTTGCTCAAAAATTAAGATAACCTCAAATGGTAAACTCAATTTAGAATACTTAAAGGATTCGTTTAAAACTACAGGCCTGTAGTCTTGGACGATACCAACAAATACATTAAATTGGAAGATATAGTCGAAATATGCAGGCGACAATCCTCAAAATCTCAACATCAGCGTTTAACATGTTGAAATTGCAGGGAAACAGTTCTTGGCCCAACCCTAAGCTGAATAGACGAAAATATGTTACAAATAGTTAATGTCTAGTTTATGTCCAGTTGATGACTAGTTTTAACGTATTTTTGTTCACCCGAGTATTTATTTGGCATGCGAAATCAATTTTTTGTTGAAAAAACTCATTTAACTTCAAAGGTTATGAGATCTTTGAGGTTATTAACAACTCCACAACTGCAGTTCCACATAATAAAATTCGTAAAAAAATTTCAACTACACACCCCTTCATCCATTAATCTCTTAGCATCATGCATATAATTAATATAAAAACAACAAATTTTTTATTTCTTAATCTCATTAGATTCAAAGCAACATTGTAAGCTTGCCACATAATTTGCTAACGAAATTGAGCGACGAGGAAATGATGTACATAAAAATATACGAAAAAAAGAAGAAGTCATTTTTCTTGCATATTTATGCTGAAATGAGCTCGCATCAAATTGATGAATTATGTGACAGAAAATCTTTTTTAGCTACAAAGTTATTTACAGTTGCAAACATGCAATCAAATGTGAAGCTGTAAGGTTGAAAAAAATTCAGGAGGACATTAAAGTGCATGTAATTAAATTAGAACAGTGGGATATAATTTTTAATTATACCATAAAAAATTTAAAGCAAGGAAAATTCGCTTATGATCTTTACTTTTTGCATACCTAATTAATTATTTGTGCATTCTTGTGCTGCTTTATAGTCGTAAAATTAGATTTTGTAGGTTTTATAAAAATTTGGAATGTTTTTTTTAAAATGTGCATAGTCAATTCTTAGGTGGGGATTTATAGGGGTCTATTCTCATAGTAAATCCATTCCAAAAATCATGAAGCAGTTAATCGATCAGCCGTCCTGATACTGCCTTAGTGGCTAATTCGGTTTAAGTCCGACATCATGACTGAATCACGTCGGTGTGATGGCGGTTTTTTGATTATCTGACCGATTTTTGCTATTCAGGAATCAGCTCTGATAATGAAAATGTCAGTCAAAACTTCAAAATCAGCAACATTTAATCTTCATCTGCAGCAATTCAAGTTAGCAAGTGATAATCAACGATTGAACCAATTTCAGAAGTCATGTATGGGAGGATCATGCTGGATCATAATTGATCTATAGAGCCAGTACAGGAACTCGAAAAGAATAAATCAGTTAACTGATCGAATATTCGGCCTCAGATCGTCGTGACTCTGATTTGGTTCCGGAGTCAATTTAAATCTGGTACCATGTTAGAGTCACGTCGGCTTGATGCCGGATTTTGGACCATAAACAAATTGGTCAATCGATCAAAAATTCAGCCATAAGCCAGTGCATCTTTGGTGAAATGTCGGATTTAAATTGACTCCGGAATCAACTCAAAGTCATGATGGCTTGGGGTTCTGATGCCGGAGGAGCGAGCTAATTAACTAGCAATTCACAACCATCTATAAACCCCTCATCGTCCACCAATTTTACATCCAATTATTAATTAACTCCAATAAATCGTCCCTTAAATCACCAATTTACAATGTCACTCAAGCGCTTCACAAAGCACATGATCCAAAAGACAAAGTGGAATGTGCATTAATAATGTCCATCATCAATCTTTCAATAAAAACTTATTACACATTATTTTCTTCGAAGGAATGCAAATGAAAAAAAGAGACGAAAAAATAATATTTTTATAACCCAATTTCTTTCCACTTTAACAACAACGCAGTTAAAATGTGCCACAACTTAATTGAGAGAGCAGAAATTTATGAGAGCAATAATTGAGCATGATGGTTAAATGGCTGTGATTCAATGTGACTGCTTTTGAGGTGTGAAAGGGTTTTGGATGATTGGCAATTTGTCTGAGTGGAATTTGAGATGATTAGGTGGGATTTTGGGGATTATTTTGACATTTTATGCATCTAGTGCTCTTGTCAACTTAGAATTTGATGTCTTTAGGGGTCGTGTTTGGTATTTTGTCCTATAATTCAGAGTAGACGAGAACAAAACAAAAATATGGAACCAATGTTTGTCAAAATGATGAATGATTATAAGTATGCTTTCCCGAAATCCCGGTCCCGAAACTTTTCCGGGACCGGGACGGGATCGGGACGGGACCGGGAAATCCCGGGATTTCCCGATAAAAAATATGTGGTAAAAACGACAATTTTTTAATGTTTTTTCAGTGTTTTTAAGCATAATATGTATTTTCAAAAATTTAATGACGATTTTAAATTTCCAGAACTCTTGAACCTGACTAGTTTAAATGATTTAAAAGTAGAATAAAACTAAAAAATTCTGAGTTTAACTATCATATTCTCCGTTTATATGATTATGAAGAAACAAATCTTTGTTATGAGAAATAATCTCTAATATTTGTAATCAATTTAAAAATAATTCAACCATTAAACTTTTGAAAAAAATCAAATTTGCTGGAAATCGATAAATTTATTTAAAAGGCCTTAAAAAGGTTTGTTTGATTTGGGTTTATAATATTTACCACTGCATTTCAGAACAAAAATCAGAAGACCAAAAGAAATTTTAAACTTTTAACTCAAAAACATTCAAAATACGAATTTATAGCTCCATATTTCTCATGTTTTTTGACAAAATTATATAATTTATTTCGATTTTAAATTTTTGATTAAAAAGTAAACGACTTTTATTTTTATTTTTTTTATTTTCTTAATAGTTAATAAGAATGTTTTTAAAACCTGGTCTCGCGGGACCAGTCCCGGAAGATTTTCGGGACTCGGGACGGGACCGGGACGGGACAGTCCCGGGATTTCCCGGTCCCGGTCCCGGTATCGAGAAAGCATAATTTATAAGGGTTCGTCAAAACTGTATGCGCATATTTGTCGAATCCTAACAATTATCAAAATGTAGTTGAACCACTTTTCAAAGCTCTGATCAGGTCTGGATCCCGGGTTTTGCCTCGAAAATTTGTCGAAACCTAGTTTTCCGGAAACTCTTTTGCTAGCAACATGATGTAGAGCTAGCTTCAAAATTAAGATTGGATAAGGTTAGGTACTGAGCTGGCCATCAAGTTTCGGCATGAAACTGAATCGAAGTCAGCATGACACTGTTTTAATGCCACGATTTTGGCTTTTTCATGAAGTTTTGAATCTGACAAGAGCCATAGCCACATGAAAGGCATTGTACGCTTAAATTCAGCGACATAAGGACAGATCAGTGGTCAGAGTCAAACCAGATAGCTACAAACTTTTTCGAGAAACTTAATTTTGCTTTCGATTGCCATCCTGAATAGATTTTAGAGGCTTCAAATAATGACCACTGATTGCCTATGCTTTCTACTACATTTTACCTTACTTACCTCATTTTGATCACTAAAGCATTCAATTTTTCTTTAAAAAACAAAACTAAGCACACATCCTCGAGCATATGGCATGAAAAAATTGTAAACTATCAATCAATTAATTAGTTCACGTTGAGTATCACATGTCATGTGTGGTTTTACGTCTGTAATCCTCATCATAATAATCATTTAACATAATTTATGACTTGATATTAAGTCAGACAAAAGGAGAAACGACATAAAAATATTGGCGCCATTTTTAAAATAGTTCTTAAGGTATGTATGCTGATCATATGATCCATTCGATCATTCATTAAATTCCACCTTTCATCTTCCTCACAACGACTTGTTTATTTCTTCTTTTCAAATTTTCTACTCGACATGATTTTTCATTTAATTTTTCTTTCTTATTTTTTTCGTCTTTTTGGCATAAAAATTTGTTTTTTTTATTCACTCAAAAATATAAAGGAACGAACTACAAATTAAAAGAATTTGACAGACATTCAGAGCCATTAATGGTAATGTAAATAAAGACAATTGAGGATGATTTGAGTGATTCTTCCTGCTTGTCTAATTAGTTATTGAATTGAAGTGATTTGAACTAGAAATGTGTCGATGATTGGAAGAAGCTGAACTTATGTGAATAACCTCAGAGAGTGTAGATGAGTCAGGACGTCAAAATGTCAAAACATTGCCCCAAAATTCATTTATTTTTCAGTTCCACTTAATGAGAATCGCCAATTAAGCAAATTTTGCCTTTACCCATGATTAAGTCTGTTATTGACTGTATCAGGTAGTCTAACTAGAAGTAAATATCAATTAACGTCACAATGTAAATAAAAATCTTGTAGAAAATTAAAATTTTTGTATCAACTAAGGAGATTTATTGAGCATAAAAATGTCTGCTAAATTGAGCTGCTTCGAGAATGTTTTTAGCATTTTGTTTTTTTACATTCTATGCTTCAATAAGCGAGATATTTTAGCTGTTATTTTATAAGGTTCAGATTTAGATTTTCTAATGCGTAGAAAATGGCATTAGAAACAAAATTAGGAATTTTTTAAAGGATAAAACTTGCTTTAGACATTCTAGAACACTTGACCCAAAGGCACAAGATGCATAAAATGCGAAAACTCGGACACGGTACGACAAGTCTTCATTTCTAGCCGGATTCAATGAAATCCAGCTCTAGTCATTGTAGCTGACAGCAAGTTAGAGCTAATAAAATCCAGTTAATGGCCAAAGTTCTAATGATTACCCTGGTTTTAAGCAGCAATGCATCGGACAGCATCATTGGTCGCATAAATGGGCCGAAATTAGCCGTGCCGCTACCTTCAGGGCAACTTCGAAAAAACGATGCCTAGCGAATAAATTTTTACTAGAATGTGCCTTTCGGGTTGTCGATCTATTTAAGTTTATAAAGACTGACTTTGATTAGGGGCCATAAATGGATTTAAAGTATATTTCAACAATATTCAAATTATGTCTGAATTTTCACCTATGACAAGAAAAATAAAATCTCTTAACTACAATAATAATACAAGTATTTCAACATACCTATTTCCCTTCAAAACATCACTTTGTTTATCCCAAATCATCCTTCAAATTTTACATCGTGTATTGCATTACATGTTGTTTATCCTCCAAGGTGTTACAAATCAACATTGAATATTCAACTTGAAACCCAAAATTGACAGATTTTTCTTTTTCTTTGAAGATGAAAATTAAAAGTCAAGTGAAAAAAGTATTTTCAATTATTCTTGTTGTTTTGCTGAGTGGGCATCATGTTGTGATTGAGACTCTTTGAAGATTTGAACGATAACATTACACTACACGTGTCTGTTATTTACACAATGTGTCATAGAACTTGATAGATTACATTCATTGTGACTTTAGTAGTTAGATCGTTAAGAAGCGAGATTTTTGTTAGTTTGCTTGTAAACTTGTCTATGATCCCGAGTGGGACAAAAACGGAGTAAATTGATGAATTTTGACCAAATAGAAGGGACACCCCACACTTTAGGGGATCATGTTCATTGTCCGAATATTGCAAATAGGTTAATCGATCAAAAATTCGATCCGAGACTGGGGTAACTTTGATTTAATGCCAGATTCTCACTAAATCTTGTCAATTTGCTAGAGTCACGCCGATCTGATGCTGAATTTCGGATCTATCAACCGACTTGTGCCATTCGAGTAGGCTTTTTGAGGCTGCAAATCCGATCGGCACATATGGAAATGTTGCCACCACGGCGACGAGGTGGCAGTATACTTAAAGCTAAGTGGCTGCAACTTGACAAATCCGGTTGTTTTCGTGGTTTCCGTGGTGGCAGTATACTTAAAGCTAAGTGGCTGCAACTTGACAAATCCGGTTGTTTTCGTGGTTTCCGTGGTGGCAGTATACTTAAAGCTAAGTGGCTGCAACTTGACAAATCCGGTTGTTTTCGTGGTTTCCGTGGTGGCAACATTTCAATATGCGCCGATCGGGAAAACTGTATAAATTTGCAAATAGGACAGAATAACACAGTAAGCAAGCAAGTAAATGTGAGTCACATTTTAGCAATCTATTGTGAATAATATTTCAACATCCTCGACATCTGACTTCTCTCTAACATTGAAAATAAGTGACATTTACATAAGAGTTCATTAGCAAGGCAAAGTGATTACTTTTTTCTATAAATATATATTTATCTTAATCTGTTTTTAAAAATATTTTCAACTTCATATTTTTCCATATTTTCTTTTGTCGTCTCGCGAAATATTTTTAAACGCAAAAAAATATAAAGGAACAAAAATTTTATTTTTCTTTATTTTTGCCTTTATGACAATGAATTGTAAAATATTTTTAGCAGAATAATTGTGGTCTCATGCATAACAAAAAAAGCGAAACAAGAAAATTGGTGAAATCATACCGGATATTTATCTGACAGTTATATTGATTGATGATTCCTTTTTTTGTCACACTTATTTTTATTTCTCTTAAAAATAATTTTTTTTTTTCTTCTATTTTTTTAAAAAAAGCAGAAAGGAATTTTGAGCAACCATTATTCATACTTTCAAATGCGTCGACGTATTTTTCTTGTGATAATTGATATTTTTATGAAGAATTTCAATTTTTGTAATGAAACTTTATTTTTTGTCTTTTGGGGGTTCAGTATGAGCTTTTGGGGACTGGCAGATATCCATAATGTGTCACTCAAAAATAATGGCGTAGTTAAAAAAGATTTTAAGCCAAATTTAGAACACAATGAATGAAAAGCAATTGAAAATGGCAATTGAAGACAGTTTATTTCCGGAGTGGACAAACATACTTTATAACTAGTCAAAGGCAAGTTAATGTCTAGTTGATTATTAGTCCAAATGATTTTTTGTCCACTCCGGTTTGTTAAGAGGACCTGAAAAAAGGAGATTAATTAGAATTAGCAATCAAAAATCTTAGCCAGACCGACGTGACTATGATAAAGAGATTAGGACTTAAACCGAATCCGGCATCATACAGTCGCTTTGGATTTTGGATCGATTAACAGATTTATGTTTTTTGGGATTATAGCATCAAATGTTGGTTAGAATCTGCAACACCTGAATCATTCTACCACAACTCGCATATGTATATTGTACACAGCCTGGTACACAGTTTATAATCTGATCATTTCTCTTTGAAATATTATTTTGCCAATGCAGAAATGAACGTTTAGGAACATAATAGGGAAACAAAATGTTACCAAAAGGAGAATACTTGGTGTACAACCTTAGAAAAGTAGAAAGAGAAAAAAACCGTTTAAACCTGGTTCTGATCAAGGTTCTATTGGTTTCTGAGCATCTTTTCATCACAACAGATCAAAAAGAAGTAATCAACAATTATAGCTTACCCGTAAATCGCAAATTCGAGCAATTCGTCATTAGATTATCGTTGGATGGTATAAAACATGATGCAGCGTAAATTTGGTCTAGATTGGCAACGATGCCTGAGACTGTAGTGGTCTTTTAGTACCATGAAAGCATGCCTGTTAAGGAGACAAAATCGTGCCAAATTAAAAAATTTCACAATTTTTACATTTTTTATGTGAGAAAAATTGTTAAAGTCATAAAATACTACAATTGTCACAATATTGTCTGATCCTGGGGCGCCATGTATCATCCAAATAAACCTATAAATCAGAAAACTTCCTACTCAAGCCTCTATTACCACAAAAATTCAAAACATTTAATGCATTTTTTGCCATCTTGTAAATATTTCAACAGCAATGTTCACTGGAATTGACATAAATCTATCGTATACAGTTCTATTTTCAATTTTAAATTAAATTTTTAAGCCTGCAAAACAATAAATTACGGTTTAAATGCAACAACAAATAAATTAAAGTCGCAAGTCTCACAAAATCCCAACAAAACATAAAAAAAACTTTTTTATTTTTACAAAAAAATTTCACATATGATGCACGTGCAAGTCACTAAATGTAGGAACGGAAGGAGATCATGAAACGGATAATATCTTGTTTGTTTTGTAAACTTTTCAAAAAAACTTTTGAGTGGCGACTAGGAATTTGCAATTTTTGCTTTACTTTAGATGCAGATTGAGTCTTTTTGGCAGACAACGTGACTGAATAATTTCATTCACTTTTATTTTTGTCAGATTATTTTAATTTGGTGAGGGAAATAAAATTGGGGAACTGAATTAATGAGGAAGATTAAATATGCATTTTGAAATGAAAGGTTGAAGAGTTTTTGACATTTTTTCGGGATGTGGCTTGAATTTAAATGAGAATTTTGACTTACGACTTAAAATGGATAAATTGCTGATCCTTTTAAATGATCTCTTTCTGTTGACCTCTTTATCTGGTTACTGAATTGCAAAAAATGCATGACATTGTTATCAAAAGAGCTTTGATAAGTCACCATGTCAGCACAAAAAACATCAAAATAAAGCGGAAGTTCCCTACTGTGTCCATTTTCAATCTTCTTTTACGGAAGAAAGTGAAAATTCCTATAGCATGTCTCTGGGAGCTTACGTCATTACTTACGATTCAGTATGTTATACTCGAGCAAATCAGACTGCAATTAGTCAAGTATGTCTTGTTATATACTTGAAATTTGTGTAACTTGCCAACAAATGCCAAGATTTTAGCTAGATAAAGGGTTGCCTAATCACAGTCTGTTTTACTCTAGAAAAATTTTAATGTGTAATAGGGTTTTGAGTTCGACTATGTTCATATAACTATTTGAAGATCAGATCATTGGAAGGCTATTAAATTATGCTTTCTCGCTATCAGGATTGGGATCGGAAAACTTCCTTACGATGACAAATTATAGCATTTTTCGGTATCCCGGAATTTTCTGGGAAATCCCGAAAATTTCAATCTCGATCCTGATCCCGAAAATTTATCGGGACCGGGATTTCGAGAAAGCTTTCGAGCGTTTGCAGATCTCGAATATACTAGATGAACATGTTCGTGAGCGTTGCCATCAACTTTCTATATTTTTGAGAGCACGTTCTTTACCTACTAGGGTATGTTATCATTGAAAATTGACAATCAATAACCAGCAACAGAGCTAACTCGTCATAATGACATAGATAACTCATGAATCACAAAGAATTCTTGAATGTTAGTAGACTGTTTATAGTCAGTCAAGCACTTGACATTTGCAATTGCCAAAAGGCAGCCAGCGATAGAGCCAGTTTTAGACGTCAACTGAGAGAGGCCATGGATCCCAGATGATGTATCTGAACAGCGAAGAAAGTATGTTTGACTCATAGACCAGCAAAATAACTGAATATCAACTCTGTCTAGTCCAGACGATACACATAAAAAATAATAAATAGCACAATTCATTCCTAAAAAATGAATTCGAAAGCATTTAACAATAAATAAATATCGAAAAAAAAAGTCAAAAATACCCCAAAAAAATTAAATCAATTACAATATATCTTTAGTCGCTGTGCCATCGCACCAGACTCGATTTATTTAAGCATCTTAAGTCAATTTATGAGTCAATTAAGTGGTTTGCCAAAAATATCAAGATAAAACTAGATGAGGAATGCGAAAAAAGCTAAGTGAGTGATTGTGCTGCTCAATGTGAATGCTCTCGTTTGGATGTAGAAACTTGATACAAATGAAAATTTCTCATATTTCACTCATTAACAAAATGCTAATCAAGTGACTAACGTAAGGAATGTGAAAATTATAAATATTATGAGAGTAGCTGTAAAATGATCTGTTTATTTGCCGAGAGCTTTTAGTGGTCATTTAATTACTGCACAAAAAAAGAAATGTATGCCATAAACATGCTGATTCATCATCAGTCAGACATGTGAGAAATATTTATGGATAACTTTAAAATATCATTGAATTCAGCACTTATATTTTCATCATTTTTCCCTCTGTGGAATTCAATGCTCTCCGCCTTATAGTCACTCGACTCTTCATTTTCATTTTTACTCTCATTTTCTTCATCGCTAAAAATATTTACAAAATATACATTTTTATCTTTTTTTTTTTTGCTAGAGACAACAAAGAATTTTCCACATTTTTGAGTTCTTTGCAAGCGTGGAAATTTTTCTTTTTTCTTTTTACTATGGCTAGAGTCGGAGTGATATATGAATGAGGAATTTTTACATCTGTTTTGATGATCTTCTGTCATAGTAAAGTGTTTAGTAATTAGTTCATTGCATCCTCGGCTCCAGATGTCTGTGGAATTATAAAAGATCTTTTATTGAGTGATTATTTCATTCATTATGAACAACTTGGAGTCAGTTTGCGTAGCAGACATGATCTGGGATTAGTTTTGAGGAAATATGATTAAGATTTTCCGGGATGTTGAGCATTTTTGTGGTTGAAGTTTGGATTTAATTATGTTTTAATGAATTTCAGGGCATTTTCTTGAATTTTAATGACATTAGTCTGGTCTCTCTTCCACCCGAGCGACACAAATTAAGAAGACTCTCTTACTCACCAAGTCGAAACTCCGAAATATTTGAAGGATTGGGAATTTTCTAAAGAATTCCTTCATTCACCTTTTTTAGGCCATTTAACGAAAACATTGACAATTAAAGTCCAGGGTCTGGTATGTAGTGAATTCTAGTAGACCATACCCTCAAATTGACAATTAAATAAACTATATTATGAAGTGTAAATAAAATTAAATCATTGCTAAGGTAATTTAGCCTAAAAACCAGCTTTAGAGTTCGATTTGGCTTCGTAAGTGTCAATTTTGAATTTTTGTTGTTCTAGACGTGCCGTAACGACTCTTATGGCATTCTTAAGAATTCGAAGAATTGAATCAGCTAAAGTAGTGAATGGTACTCATCAGAGTCGTATCCTTTCTTGGACAAAATTCTTCAATTTTTGTTTAAATTCTTGGGATCCATAAAATACTAAATTTAAAAACTACCTTAGAGTCTAACTACCGAAGAGTCCATCCCTTGAAAACGAAAGAATGTGTGATGAGTTGTACACCTTAGTACTTTATTAGATCGCTCATTTGAGAAGAAAATAATGAAAGAAAATGAAAGCTAGTTGGAAAGATGATTTAAAATTGATATAGCAATAAGCGCATGTGACATTTTTAGCTTGTTTGGACCATTTTGTATTTGTATCTTTACATTATAGCTATAGTCTTTACAATGTTGCAAATGGAAATTATGCAATTGAATTATTTGCAGTTTCCACATAATCCACCTATTTGACTCTCTTATTAACTTCAAGCTCAATTGATAATCTCTTGCTAAACTCTCAAACAGCACGATAAGCAGATGAATCAAAAACATTCCAAAAACCGACGTTACGTTGCCTTTAGGACACTTTAACGTCTTGCTGTCAAATCAGTGGTTTTGGTCAACTTGGTCAACTTGAGTTACACGAAAAAAGAAGAGTACACAGTGGAACTATAAAGGCTCCGCTTAACCTCCTTTACTAACACCAAATAGAAGTCACCTGAATTTGACAGCCATATGAACACCCATCCCATTTGGAATTAATTAAAGAAGTTTAGTAGAGCCTTTAGAAGCTTCAGGCAAAACCTTCTTCATTCGTGTCACTCAGCCAAGAATTTTACACATAACGCATAAAAAATCGATTCCTAATAAATAAATTCATTATAGCATAAAACGAAGAATTACTAAAGCTAATTTATCTACTTAATGTTTTATATTCGACAGTGTTTATTAACTTTTATCGATCAAACAGTCAAAAATGAGTAATTCAAACCCAAAATGCCACCACACTCTCATTTTTCCTCTCGGAAAATTTCGCTAAAAAGAATTCACTTCCATTGGCTTCTTCTCAAATGAATCGTGAGTTTTTTTTTTTATTCCTCATTTCTTTATTTTCAAACAAGCGTCGACCGAACGAACCAAAAAAGTAGAAAAAGAAGAAATAGAAAAAAAAAATTCGCTCACATTTTTCGTCCGAAACTCACAACTGTCAGTTGATAAAATACTCTCGTACAATATAGACGTACTCTGAACAAGCAGAGCTGAAAAAGAAAAAAAAATACTCAAATTTTGTGTGTAAATTAAAGAAGGTGAATCAGTTGGAAAGGAATTTTCACAAAGAGAAAAACAAGAAAAATTTTTTTGAAGGAAAAAAGAAAATTTTGCAAAAAAAAGAAAAACAAAGCAAAAAATTGTGTGTTAAGCACGGAAATAAGAAGTAAATCTTAATTTGTTAAAAAAAAAGAAGTGAAATTTGTGAATTAAATTATCAAACAAGATAATAATGATGACTCTAACAATGCCGCCAGCAACGACAGATGAGAATCTTCGACTATTGTCGACTGAAAATAAATTAAAATCAACAGACATTCAAGAAATACTTAAAATTAACAGCAATGCCAGTACAAATGATGAGAATGTCAACGATAATGCAAACACATCAATCACATCAAGGTGAGTTGAAGTTAATCTTATCGTGTCTTGACTATTTACATATGATGATGATGAAAATATTATTTAGAACGACAACAGGTTGTGTATGTGGAATTTAGCATGAGAGAGTGATGCCTTTAGAGACATGGGTTTGATTTGAGGGTTTAAGTGTTTCGGGATTTTTCGGTTTTTTTGAGAAATTTGAGAATTTCTGATGTGTTAAGTTCAGATATTGTTGAATTTTGGAAATTCTGATTGAAGTTTGTCTAGATTGATCTGAAAGGTGCTCAGCACAGTCATAGCTAGTCAGAAAATAGAAGATTTAGTTTCAATTTCATTCTTAAAGCGCGCAATGGGAATTTATAGGTTTTGGATTCATCAGTTATGACCATTTGTTGAAATTTCGACCAATTTCGACCTTTCTGGTTGTAGTTTGTCTAGTGTCCCGTGAATTGTGCTTATAGCAGTCCAAAAAGCCAGAAATAGGGACATTCATTTCTTATATAACAATGCAATTTAATTTTGGAGGTATTGGACCAGTCAAGTTTAACAAATGCTGAATTTTGGCTCTTTTGCTCGAAACTTGTCTAGGTTTCTGTAGGAGTTCCTTAAATTATCTATAGTAAGTTAGTAAAGGAGAGGTCTGGTCATTTAAAAGAATATATTGAAATCCTGAGAGTTTCGGACCCATCAAGTAAAGCAAGTACAGAATTGAGGTGTTTTTGATCAAAATATGTCAAACTTTTTCTGATAGCTAGTATAAGCAGTCGAAGCAATCCAAAAAACGAAGCAAAAGAGAGGAAGGTTTAGTTCATCTTGATCATAAACCAGAGAGTATCCAAATTTAATGGCTAAGTTTACTATAGTGGATTATCCCCGGCTTGGGACAATCTACTTCATCTACGTGATAGCTCTTATTTACTTACTTGGTAGTTCATTAACCAAAAAGTCTCCAACTTTCCCCTGAATACATCCCAATGTTCATCCAAATGACTCACAATATCCACTTTAAAAATACCCCTTTTAAACAAAAAAAATTTATATTTAAATTTTAAAATTGCAAGCTCTTAAAATATAAATCACATTGCAACTTAACTGCTGTTGTTGACTTTAACGACATTTTCAATGCTTAATGCGGTCGTTTGAAGGATGAGTAAGAAATGAGAATTCATTCTGAAAAAGTAAACAAAAAAAAGGCAGCACAAAAAAAGAAGAAATTCTTGAAATAATTTAAATTTTTGCTCACAAATCTTAAAGGCATTAAAAAGATGGCAATTGATGCTTCGAGAAAATAAAGAAATTTATTTTTATTGCTATAATTTTACTTTTTTTTTTGCAAATTGAATCAGACCTTGTGAGATTAATAAAAAATAAATTTATTACACACGGCTTTTTTTCAATGTTGGATATTCAATTCATAACGTAAGCAAACAACTGTTATGAGCATATGATGATGATGATGATAAAGTTTTGATGTCTATTGTGCGGTTTATTAGATTGTTTGTTGTTGTTTGAGGAATAGATTCAGTCAATTGAGAGGTCAAACAGACAGTTAATTGTTTTATTGAGCTTTAATTTGATGATTGTTGGTACTTAAGGGTCTTAAATTGGTCGATAATGTGATGAATGAGAGGGATTTGGCTAACAACTATCATTCCTTGGTACCTTGAGGGCTTTTTGAGGAACTTGCCACAATATGTCAAATTTAAAGTCAACTATAAGGGTCAGACACTCTAAAAGTCAAGAACAGCACTCACTGTCTTATGGATTGTCACTCTATGTCGAGTAATCGTATCTTGTTCCTTTAGAATACATCACATGCCTACAGCCCCCTTTATAAATCTTCAATTCCTAAATTTCCTTTCACTTCTTCCAATTCTCATTGAAACAAAAAATACCACATTAGCATAAAACCAATAATCAAGGTGCTAATTTGCATTTAGTGCTGTAATATTCAAGTTTCTAGCTTTGTTTTGATTCAAATTTTTGGTTGCTATAGTTTTAATGATATTTAACTTAAGACTCTGACGTCATTAATTTTATTATAGAAGGTATAACTTGATATATGGCAAATAAAAAAGGTGTGCTGAGTTAATGCAGTGCGATGTGATGTTTGGTGACATTGATAAAGGTCTTACTCGGTCTAACCTTTCATAATACGTACAATTAGATGCAATAAAGTTTATAGGTACTACAATTTGTGCAGTGTTGAATTTATTGCTTTTTAATTTGAAGTTCAATTAATTTGTCATCATTTATTCGTAGTGTTCTTTAGCTGTGTCTTCCATGAATAGCACACATTAATCGAACAAAAAACAGAAGTGACTTAGACTCGGTGTCAGATTCGACTTAAATTCGTGACCACATCCCAGCAAAGCCAGCCTGGTGTCAGAGTTTGAATCGATTAATTGACTTGTGCTATTCGGTGGTAATTTTGAACCTTATTCATTACTAGCCGCGAATCGCTCTAGCACAGCTCTAAATCTCAATGATCTGAATAGTTAAATGCTTTTTTAGTACCTTACTTCTTATAAAATTTATTTCGGACCATAATAAAGATAATAATAATAATAATAATAACTTCTTATAAAATTCGAGTCGAAATTGAGCTCTGAAATTTCCGATACACAAATACTTTCTAAAATGCCTTCCACATCACCTTCAATCATCACATCAGTAATTAATGTTCACATAATTTTGAAAAACTTACTTCCGCAAATATGACCTAGAGTATTTATTTATTTTAATATTTTTACGAGAATTCTCAACTATTAGAGGGTTCGTTAGCTTATATCTAACAACATTAAATAGTAAATATTGATGATTTCATGCTTCTCTAGTGCTAGATGAACATTTTTGGAATTTTCTATGGAGATGATAATAATAAGTATAGCTTATGAGTTCTCAATTATAATGAAAATTCACATAAGAAAAATACAGACTAGCCTAATAAACGATAAGAAGATCTGAAAGTCCCTTCGGGGAATTTATGGATTTTTACCTAATTTTTATAGAATTCGTCTAAAAATACAAGCCTATAGTTTAGAGCAAACTATGAATTGTAACCGAAAATTGCATGCCTACGCATCTAAAACTCAGGAAATGAAGGTCTGCGGAGTTATATCTAAAGAGTTTGAAAGTCAGCTCTTCTTCCTCTTTTTGGATAATACTCATCAAATTGCCAGCGTTTATTTCAAGACAAAAATCTAAAAACCTCTAAATTTTTGCATTTCATAGAAAAAAATTAAGAACCTCTCTCAAAAGATTACCTGATACACCCAGCTGGGCATCTTTATGACCACAAATTCCTAAACAAAATAATTTATCCTTCTAAAATGTAATATTCCTCTAACTGCGAATTCACATTCAATCTTAACAAAAATGCGATCTCGTTTCTAAAATTGCCAGGTGAAAAATGAAAAGTCATTTAAAACGTGAGTTATTTTAATTATTTGGCACGATTTTAAAAGTCTAATGTGAAGACTTGAAGACGAGATATTGATTTAAACCAGATCAATATTTATTTAATTAATTAAGTTGCTTGCTTTAGTAATAAAATTTGGTAGCTACACCTATACACGGCAATAAAAAGCGGATAACATTGTTTATTCGTCATGCGATTTTTGAGCTTCTTTTTATGGCTTTTATTGTTGGTTCCATAAAATGTTTCGGATTAAAATCAATACCTGATTGTACAAATTTAATATTCAGCGCCAGAACTTCATTAACATGAAGCATATTTCACATAAATTTTAATATTTATTTTGCAATAGTTTGTCATGTCTTTCCCGCCTCAACACAAACAGTTTTCCGCCCTTGTAATTTCATATTTTGTGCCTCTTAAAAAAATAAAATTTTTCTCTTTAAGAAAAAAAAAAGAAAATTCCACTTAGAAATGATTTCTGTTTTTCTTTACAGAAATTCTAGCTTCTCTCTTTATTTTCTTTCTTATTAATTGAAAATGAATTCCACTTTGTGGCGCCCTTTCAATGTTTTCATATTTACATGCAATAAATTCCTAGATTTTCTTGAATGATTTGTAGTTTTTTGTGGGGGATTTAATGCTGGCTTTCCGGAGAGCTTGAATTCCACTAGAATTTTATATGGAGTCGAGTCAACTTGAGTTGACTATTCAATACAAATTTCAGAGTCGACTTCGAGCTCTGGTTTCTCGTGCATATTTAGGTTCAACGATCCTTGATTGACCAGGTTCAACGATTAAATTACGTGCAATGACTAGGTTATATGAGTCCTAGGTCAAAAAGCATAGTCAGTAGGAGGAATTTGGGATCAAATATCCCTCGGTCTAATCATTTCTTCTTATTTCTGGGATTTGTTGAGAGAAAAACTGGAAAATCCTTTAATTTTTGATAATGACCCTGTCTCTAACTAGGTTCTTACAGCTTTCGAAGAGCTCCTGAGACTGAGCTACATTGGACTCCAAATGGACTTCCAAAAATAAAATTGCAGATTCCAATTGAGTGTTTCTAACTCTTGGCTCTAGTATGACTAGGATATATATCTTACTTACTTACTTACTGCAGCCATGTTCCTATGTGGAACTTAGGTTACAACAGAAGGCAGGGTTACAACATCTGACTCTGTGGCTGGCTCTGTCACCTAGTTTGTACAAATTCAAAGAATATACCTCATAGACTTTCAAGAAATATTTTGTGTAGTTTTTGAGTTAAATAGTGCGATTAAAGTAGTCAGAGACAGCAATAGGGTACGTCTAAAGCTACCATCTTAAGCGTGATAGATCATTGGTTGCAAACTTGAAAATTTGAACTATTCAAAAGTCAAACTTGAGTCATAAATTATCGTAAAAATCATATAAATGACAAATTTATTAGAGCTAATTCTAGAAACTTCTAAATGCCTTGTGTGGTTTTAGTCCAGGCTAGGTATACCGTGAAAAATAATAAAAGGTTGCCCACCACTAATGTATAGGGTCAAAAATTGTAATTTTGACATTATTTTGCAGCGCATTATTTCCAAAAATCTATAAAACTTCTCATCTAACCCAGAAAAAAATCATCAACAATTTCCTTTTCTCATTCGCAATTCTCTCATATTTAATGAATGGAATGTAGTCACTTTGACTCACTTTGTTTCATCTTGTCAAGGAAATTTTTCATTCAAATTCCGTTCTGTCATAATTTTCCTCTTCTTCTTCATGCTTTCGTATTTATTTTTTTCTCATAGCTTCTTATAAAATAAACTTAAAAAGAAGTCATAGGCATTTAGAGGATCGGAAAAGCGTAAAGTGACACGAGAGAAAAAAATTCTTACATTTTGCATCTTCTCTACTTTACTTTTGATTACTTCGTGCAGCATGCCTGCCTGAGTTTGCTTCTCAAATCTACTTTAGACCTCGTCGCAGTCGCATAGTTGAAACGATGCCAAAATATTTTAATAATTATGAAAATTATTGCTCACTTTTGACTTCTTTCTCAGCTTTTTATGTGCGCTTTATTTTCTGATAAATTCTTTTTAATATTTGTTGCTGCGCTTGCAGTAATTTATGCAAATTTATCCATTAAAATGGCAATAAAGTTTTATTTTATTGAGATGTGATGAATATTTTTAGCGAGAATTGGGTGTTTTTTTCTGTATTAATTGGGTATAATTTATTTAATGGGAATGAATGTTGAATTTAATTGAGTTTGATGGAAATAGATGAAAAGGTTTAGTTGAGATGGGGCGGAAAGGGTGTTGGAAGGTTAAAGAAGTGGGTATCAGGGGTATTGAAGGAGTTTGAAGCTTGGTAATTATGAATATAAGGATGAATTAAAAGTTATGTTTTCAATTGATGTTTTTAACATTTTAATAGGAAACAATAAGTCCTAGTAAATTGAACAATTGAAACCCAATCATGAGAGACAGGAAAAAGGTACCCCAAACCACTTTCCCACTTTGATAAGCATCAAGATGACTGTATTCTCATGTATTGAGCCAAATTTCGTTGTCTGTCGTAGAAATAAGGTGAAATCAGCCGTCACGTAGTCATTTGAGTACCTACACGTCTTTTCGTCTAAATACTGGGCTATGTAGCAGTGAATGTAGCCCTGGCCAGTACATTGTGCTATTCGGATATTTATGAAGTTCAGAGATAAATAATAATACAGATGAAACACCTATTTGCCGCAAAGCAGTGTTGCAATCTGCCAGTTTTTCTGCAGAAGACAATTTCTTTATAAAGATTTTATCTGCGGAAGAAAGTTGTCTTCTTGCAGATAAATAAAATTGTCTTTCGGAAGATTGTGTCTTCCGGTAGATTTAATCTTCCGCAGACAACTGTCTTCCAGTAGACAAAAAAATGTCTACAGGAAGACAGAATCTGCATGTAGATTTATTCTGCCGCAGAAAAATCTACCAAAAATTTTATTTTTTTTGCAAAATCCCTAATTTAACAATATATTACCTATTAATTATGTGATATTTATGTTCGGAAACATCAATATTAATGTTTCAAAGCTTTTAATATCAACTTACATGGAATTTTCATGCAAAATTGTACGAAAACAAATGTAAACAAAAAATAACGGCATTTTGAATTTCAAGTATTGTTTTTCTCTATTTACATGTGTTTTAAATGATCTACAATATTTTAAAAGCATTGAAACATTAATATTTATGTTTTCGAAAATAAATATCACATAATTAATATGTAATCTATTGCTAAATAAGGGATTTTGCAAAAAAATGAAATTTTTGGTAGATTTTTCTGCGGCAGAATAAATCTACATGCAGATTCTGTCTTCCTGTAGACATTTTTTTGTCTACTGGAAGACAGTTGTCTGCGGAAGATTAAATCTACCGGAAGACACAATCTTCCGAAAGACAATTTTATTTATCTGCAAGAAGACAACTTTCTTCCGCAGATAAAATCTTTTGAAAGACAAATTCTGTGGAAGAATCTGCTGTCTTTGTCTTCGGCAGACATCTTCCATTGCAACACTGCCGCAAAGTTTCATCGAAATCAGCAATCATGATGCTGTCAGGGCAATTTTGTTTCTTGCTACAATAGCGGTGACGTGACGGATACCAAGCAAGCATGTTCTGCTGTTCGGGAATACTTACTTACTTACTTTTTTGGTTGGGACACACGGAGACTTTTAGTGACCGTCTGTAAACAGCTCAATCATTTGATAATTTATACTAGTTCAGGAACTGTGCAGGAATAATAATAATAAATCTCCATAAATTCCCAAAGTTCCTTCAACATGTCAAAATTTTAAGCCTAACAAGACAACATTAAACATTCAAAAATTTTACAACAATGACTGTTAAACAATCAACAAACCTTCGAAATATCCATAAATTAACTTTCCCTAAAACCACCACAAGGGCTTAACATCACTAAATTCTCAGAAATTAAGTAACTCAAACGATTGGAATTTAAAGCGACCTGTTTGAAATTAAACCGAAGTAAATGAGACTGTTTTTTTCTTATTCTATGTGATAAATATTTTACCGACGACACAAACCTGGCGACCAAACGACGAATGCTTTCTTCTTCGATTGTTTATTTCACTGAATGAATGTACGATTGGGATTAAGAATTTGTCATAATTTATAGCACAAAATTCACGATGAATATTTATTTTATCATTTCTCAAATTTCCCATCCTCACTCATTTGCGAAGAAAATTCAACATTCTTGCTTAATTAAATCATCGCCCATATCACTTCCTCTTGACCGCTCACTGATCATCGCATAAATCATTCAGAATGCGGTTTAATGCTCACATTTTCATTCATCTGCTTTGCATACTTATGTTGAATGAGGTCGAGTCTAAGTTGTTAGGCTGATTGTTGCTCAGTTGACGACAATAATCTACTTAAATATTTTTTGTGTAAATTTTTTAATTGCCTCTTTGTCACAAATCAATGGGTTTAAAAATAGAATTGAAAATGAATGAGATGAGATGAAAAAAATGTGAAGTTCAAGGACTTTTGATTGGATTGAAAAATGAAAATATTTTTCTTAAGTGGGTATTTTATTGCATTTTTTTGAAGAACTTTTACTTTGTTTGAGATATTTTTGGATGTTTACTGATGAAATTTTTGGTTGGGTTCAAGGACTTTTTTGTAGATCAAGCAAGAGTTGTGCATAAGTCATCAAATTTGAATTTGGTATTAAATGGTAATTTACTTAATTGATCGACCCTAGGGTAGGAACCCAAATGACTCTGACTTGGAGCCTGATTCGATTTAAATTTGACACCATGCCAGACTTACTCCAGTCTAGTGTCGAACTACAATTCGATTTACCAACTTGTGTTATCTACCAACCAATGATCGTTAAATGGTAGCTTACTCGTCGATCACTAATCATCATGTCAGCAGCCATCGAGATCACTCATGGGAAATTGATCTGTAACCAATGGTCAATAACAATCTCGATCAAATCGTAGGTCAATGATCATTCATATTTTTGTATTGAAAAACCTTAGAAATTTTAAGTATTTTGATCAAAGGGGGTAAGGTACGGGAAGTGAATGACCCCAAAGCTTCCTCTGGAAACGTTCACACGTCTCTATTCAAAAAAAAGTTCTTTAAGGATTTTTTAGACGTAATGCCGTGAGCATTCCTCTACTCCTAGTATTATCTATTCTTTCTCGCTATCGGAATCGGGATTGCCCGGGATATCCCGATCACTAAAAATTTCAATCCCTATCCCAAAAATTTATCGGATCCGGGATTTCGAGAGAGCAAAGTATTATCGACAACACTTATGATTAGGAGATTGGATACTAGTATGAGCCGATCCCTTGCACTCACAAAGGAGTAAAACAGGTTCCTGATCGGATGCCTAACAACTCGACCATAGAGGCCTTAATTTTACACTGGCAGATTCGCATATTTATGACTTGATGTTGCAGATTCCGCTTTGATCAGACACCACAATTGGGAATGGTATTGAACTCCATGATCAAATATCTTACAGACAAGTCAAGATGGCTAATAACCCAATACACAGATCTTATTTATAAAATCTCCATAAACTCCACTAAATTCCAATAATTCTTTATATAATTTAAACAAAGAGCAAAAATCAAAGAACCCATCGTAAATTCCCACACATTCCATCCCCACCTCCAACAGCCTCTCAACTATAATTTCCTCTTAAATATTAACAAATTTCCAATTTACTCAATTTATGCAAGAAGAAAGAAAAAAAATTTTCATTAAAGAAATTCTGTTTACATTAATGAGCAGCAGCTGAGATGTTTCAATTTAAGCAAAAAAGAAGGAATTTGTAAGAAGAAAGAAATTGAAAATATTTACACAAAGATCTCGTCTCTTTTTTCATTTTTCATCATGTGAATCTGCGATATTTTTTTTTTTTATTGTACGTACTTGTGAAAATGTAAAAATTCCAAACTTTCAACAGCTACCCTCACATTTTACGCAATTTTTTTTCTCATTGAAAATAGATGGTCAGACGATGTATATTAAATATTATTTAACACCTTAATGACTATGAGAATAATGCGTAATAGTAATTATAGTAACATGTTGGTCATGTGGGCATGTAGATTAATATAATATGAAAAAAAAAAATTATACGCTTGAGAATTAAAAACAGAAAAATATTAAATGTGAAAATTAATTGAAATTCTTTGTAGTCAGTTTTATGGCACCGTGAAAATATTGATGTTCTCACGCAATGAGGAATGGTCACGAGGAATGTGTACTGTGTGGGAAATAGTAACTACAAGCTACCATGACTCAGCTATGGGTCTAGATTTTCTCGAATCCACTTCTAAGTCAAAGCCCTTTATTAAGGATTATTTCAAGATTATGTAAACCATTAAGACATAAAAAGCAACACTATTTAGACATTATTGGTACTATTAAGGATATGCGAGTTGCACCATAGATCAGAGTGGCAAAACAGGTGCCTGGAACAGGAAAAAACCATATAAATTATCAAGAATTCGTACGGTTTTTGCCTTTCACAGGCACCTGTTTTGCAACTCTACGGCATAGATGACCAGAGATGGTACAACAGATATTTGACTCAAGTAAGGTCTATATTAAACCTGAACAACATTTTGTTGCAAATTTTAATTGTCACGAAGGTATTAGGGCACCCATGTGTCTTTCCGTCAATGCAGCGATGCCCTATCGACTTCAAAGTGTTGCTCGAGATTCATTCTTTTCTATTCTGTAAAGTGGACGCAAATTCATAAGTATGAATATCAAACGAAATACCCGGAAAGCATGCGAAGTAGGTAAGGTCGAAAATCCGGTTCAAGCCTAACGTTAGTTCAACCATAGGGTTGATACTTTGGATTTTGGACAAAACCAAGAGTAATGTCGACATGGGACTAGATTTTCAGCCTTTTCGATAACTGTGATTTCCGGGATAACTAAGCAACATACAAGGAAACTTTAGTGCTTTTTTATGCAAGGATCAAGGCTTAATTTACGCCAAATTCATCAATATGATATGAAGACCCCCTCAGCCTTACTATTCTGATTTAAACCTCAAATCTCCAAGTCTGTATTTCTTGACAAAATTCAAAATAAACCTCATAATAACCCCACAAATTAAACAGCTGAAATCGCTTCATTTAATAAATTGTTTAATAAATTTTGAAGAAAGACTTGAGTTATAATATCGCAGATTTTTTGACAACTTAATCTACAGCGCCAGATTTCTTTTGCGCGAACAAAAGAGTGTGAATCATCAAAATTCAACCAGCTTTTTATCCTCTTGTTTTTTACGACGCAATAAATCATTGAGATACGCGAAAATAAATTAATTATTATCACATGTAAATAGTGACCAGTTATCACATTTCAAGAATCCATAAATTATGTCTCTACAACCTGAAGACTTTAATATAAAACAAGCATAAATTCCTCTAGAAACTATTTCTAGAAAAATATTTTTGTTTCTCACTTATGCGCACCGTTCATTTTCATCATAAGAATAGACTAGAAAAAAAGTGAAAATTTTATTTTCCACAGTTGAGATGGAATTTCATGAGAAAAAAGAGAGGCTTGAATATTTATTTTTATTTTGGCTATAAATTAAGATACTTCATCCTTATTTCATTCATTAACTTGAATGTGATTCAGCTTTATTTTTTTGCGTAAGGGGTATGTTGGAAGTGATGTCTTTTAAGTAATTATATCGTCTAATAAAAATCTACTTGAACTTGAAGTTGTTGCTTCTTCTAAATGTTATCATCAACAATAGAGCGGCACAATATAGAAGCCAGGATATTGCTGCTAATATTGCTATTTATTTGTTAATGTTACCATGTAGTAATACCTTGATGATGTAGGTTTAAGTGAATAACTTACAACTTGATCCTAATTTTATATGGCATAAATCGACTTTTTTTTATTCAAAATCTGAGTCGACTTCGAGGTCTTCTTACAAATCTAGAATGTTACAAGCTCAAATTTTGAACTTCATTAGACATAACTTGATACTTTTAGGTATCTTCAATTAATATTCTGTTCGTAAAGTTATACTAAAGAACTTCCTATTTTCCGAGCTACACCAAATGTTTCGGACTCCATCTTTAATCCAATGTTGCTCGAATATCCAATTTTGTTTAGATGTTGTAAATTAAAACCCTATCTGAAATATGACGGCTGTTACTTGGCTCTAGACGACACACGACGAAGAAAAGTCGATAAATGTGGTTTCGATCTGGCATGACTCTGGCGAGAAGTGCGATTTAATTGAATACAGAGAGAACAACCTACAAAAGAGCATTCGATATAAGCCTAAAACCGATAACAATCTTGCTGGTATTGGTATAGAGAATTGATCAAAACTGAGATTTCGGGAAATCCTAGCCCATGCCAAAGTCACGAAGTCTTGAAGCCTCAAATTCACCATATTTTACAATAGGCTTTAATAAGCCTTTGTGAATATGAATTTTTCAACAAAAATGTGCTATCCTTTTGCTTCTCCTTATGCTTCGTTATAAAGTTAGATCTCATAAACGAATAGTCCCCGAGAATAAATTTTCGTACATAATATGCATAACAGTGATAAAACTGATTTTTCTCTTCAGTCTAATAGTATTTGACATTTACACATAAACATGTGATAAGGCTGATAAAATTGGCATAGGAATTTGTCCTACTTTTTTATTCAAGATAATTTTAATATAAATAACTCTCAAATTAATAGAAAAACTTATTTTAAAATAAGAAATATTTATTTTGCGATGAGAACTGCTTAATCCTACAACATAACCTCTAGTCAATAAAACTCTAGACATGTCTCTACATGTAAACTCCAATCTCTAATTGCCTGTAAAAAAAAATCAAAATTTTAGCCAAAAGATCAGCAGTCACCAAAAATATATAAAGTCATAAAAATTTGTTACTAAATTATTCAATTTTGACATTTTAATTTGAGCGTTAAAAGTCAAAACAATTTTTTTTTTCTCATCCAGACAATCCCGCCTATATTTTCATCAAGAAAGTGCGCGGCATATTTTTACACATGTTTGACGTCAATTGAACGTGCATCTTACTCTCTCCCACATTGTTGATGCTTCTGTAAATGGACATTAGCCTTGTTATTGTTATCGTTTTTTATTATAGCGTGGAATATAAAACAAGAAGGAATTTAAAGAATGAATCACGAGAGAAAATAGACCAAAAGTCACGAACTAGCGTGGCTGTATTTAAACAACAAAATTCCGCTTTATTTTGACAGCAAAAAAAAATTTTCTTTTTTTCTATTTTTTCTCTCTAAATTTTTCCGAACGCACAAAAAAAAAATCTTGAATGAGATTTTTTCATTCAACTTTTTCACGGTGAGGGTTGGCTGATGCTATTGTTACGACTGTTTGATGAGATCACAGATTTATAAATGAGTAAGAGACAGACTTTTGGTCATAAAATCAACAATTTATCGGGGGAATTTGAATTTTATTGTTTACGTTCAATTCTGATGGGTTCGACAAATTGTTGTGGGATGGATTGTGATGATTATTTGGTATTAATGAGCACAAATTGGAATTGAAATGAATTCTAATGTTGTATAATAGGTTTGACGTCACAGAGAGTCTGAAAATGATGTTTTGTTTGTATTGTAGCTCACTTTTTACGAAGTTGGTTATTTTTGGTCATGAAGAATTTGTGAAAAATGTGGCATTGACCGTGATTCAGGATTGTCTCGACTGTGAGAATTTGATCGGAATTTCGGGGTCAGATGAAGAATTTTTGGGGCGTTTTTAAAATTATGATGCTGTTCAAGAGCGTAGAAGGAATAGGAAATGGGAGGCAAGTACCAATAATGATAGACTAAAGGGGGTGATGGGAGTCCGGACTTCCAAAGTCCTGCCAACTCTGCTACCATTTGATATGGACACCCCATCGAGAAATGACTCCATACAACTCTGCTTGTCGCTCATCTCAATATCCAATATTTCCATCAAAACTATAAAAACTTACCAAACCTTAAATCTAATCATCTCTTTCCTTCTCATTTCTCATTACAGCAAGCAAATGCCATTCTACTTTGGAATCTCAGAAATCCTCCCAAATCTCTACCTTTGTGGAGCATGTGCAATTGTCAGACCAGAAACACTTGAAAAGCTACAAATAAAATTTGTCGTAAATGCAACAGTTGAGCTACCAGACACACCACTTCCAGATGACAAACCAGAATACATGAGAGTTCCAGTTAAAGACGTCCGTGAATCAAATTTAATGGAATATTTTGATAAAGTTGCTGATGTGATTGAAAAGACAAGACAGGAAGATGGAAAGAGTTTAGTTCATTGTGTGGCTGGAGTTTCACGATCGACATCATTGGTATTGGCTTATCTTATGAAGTACGCAGACATGTCATTGCTGCAAGCATTCCAACATGTGAGGAGCATAAGACCTCAAATAAGACCGAATATGGGATTTTTTAAGCAATTGATTGATTATGAGCAGAGACTATATGGCACAACGACGGTGTCAATGGTCCACTGCTCATCACTCGGTGAGGAGATTCCTGATGTTTACGAGTCGGAATATAAAGCAATGGAATTGCTGTACCAAAAATACAGAAGGAGCTTTGCAAGACGATAAATCATCCGGCTGTATTTTGAGCTATAAACAAGCTTTGCTTCAGTGATATGAATGGTGACAATTGAAGATTAAGAAGGATCCAATGGAAATGGAACCTAATGTGGATTTAAGGATGGATAATTAATTTAAATGACTAAAACCTTTAAATGTATTTTAATTAATTTAAGATGAAATCTATTGTAATTTTTGGATTAATTCAGCTAATTATGATGAGTAAATTTAATTAAATTAATTAATTGATAATTTTTAAATGTGTAAGAAAAATGGAAAAATAATAAAAAGTCAATAAAATTTATTGAGATGAAAATTTAAGAAAAAATTGGATTTTTAAATAGAATTTCTGAAAATTTCAGCTTTTTTATGGCTTTTTTAGTTCTTTTAGGGGATGATGTAGCACTGATAATGGCTGTCTTGCGGGTACAAGAATACAATAAGGTTACACCATCCTTAGTTAAAGTCTAAAAGTAAATGCCGACCAGAATAACAAAAGCTTCTTGATGCAGAACAGAGGACAATGTCAGCTTTACATGCGAACAGTCGATTGCAATTTGTATGAACTAGGTGACAGCTAGCCAGCAAAAGAATAAGATGGAAAGCCTTGTGTTGTACCCTAAGCCTTAGTGACAAAAATTCAAAAGGCCCTGTCATGAAGCTTTAAAGGCTCCGTTGCATGTGACATCCATATGATTGTCATTTGGGATCCATATGGTGGCGGCTTAAATTTGGTGCTGGCAAAAGAGGTTAACCAGAGTCTACTTAATGGTGCCTTCTATATTTGTGCTGCCCACTAAGCTCCACATAAGAACATGGTTACAGTAAGTGGGTAATGAAAAAAAGTCAGCATTTCATGCGAATTTTCCAAATTAAAATTCAATAAATTTCAAAAGGACTCCATCCAATACCCGTTAAAAATCTAACGACTTACGATCATAAAAATTATAAATAAGTTGTTCCAGCTATTTCCAGATTCATATTTTAAGCAAATATTTACTAAAGTTCCAAGTCAATTTTGCACGAGTTAATTAAGAAATGGAATGCATCGATTGAGATAAACAAAATATAGCAGAGATGATTTAATGAATTCTTCTAGTTGATTAAGGTGAGAGTTATTTCAGTCTAATGAATGACGTGGGTATGTATTTTTGCAGTTCTTTTTGTGTGTTTATATTTTTTCAGCAATTTTACTGTGTTATTATTGAAATGAAATGATTCATAAAAGTAAATTTACTGCTGCATTTGAATATGAAGTAATAGGTTGCATAAGATACGGATTTTATGTTGATTTGTCGTTATTAGAGGCCGGTAATCGATCAAAAATCTTGTCCGAGGCCTGTGTTATTTTGACTTGGTTCCTGATCCATTTTAAACCATGCTGGAATCACATATCGACTTCAGGACGGATTTTGCATCGATTAATCGGTTTGTACTACTCGGTCACCCTAGTATTTATCGCTGGACAGTGTCAAAAGGTCCATCAATCTCCGTATAAATGAAGAAATTTTTAAAAAACCAAAATATATTCAATCTACAGCTCCAATTGCTCAACAGTACTTAATTTGCTAAAAGAGCTTTTCACTGAACTTTTCCCAACGTATTTTAAAAATTCAAAAAGCTTTTAACAAGCGTGAAGTTGACTTCAAAAATAAGATCATTCAAATTTTTATCCGTTATTCTCAAAAGCTTCATTTCTTCAATTTTCAATTTAAAATTCTTTACAAGTAATTCAGCTAAGAACATTAATCAAGATGAAATAAAAGAATAATTATTTATTTTTTTAACAAAGAATCTTCTTTTGACTGACTAATCAATCAAGAATAATTAATAGATATTCCCGTCTTTTGATTATGACATCAGGCATAATAATCCGGGAATATTACAAGTTAAATTAATGTTTAATTCTAAAGGATTAATAAATTATTGTTTGCTTAATTTACTTCCTGGTTTATTGTAATTTTGGATGATGAATATTGATAAATTAAGTAATTAATACATCTTTTGTATCATCGCCAGAATCGATCCGGCCTGGGAATATTTTTGTCTGATTTTCTACGCAATTTGCCTTCCTTGGCTGGGGCGCACGTAGGGAATGTCTAAAGACAGCTCTATCCTTCGAAACCTTATGCCAGTTCGGGATATTAAGGATATTTTTAGTGTCCTTTTGAACACATTCAATCCAAGAATTCTTCTTTTAACAGATGTTGCTTCTATTAACAGAAAATTGAGACTGTTGTCTTAAAAGTGCTTGATCTCGACTTTTCGACGGTTCGTCGCATTTTGCCGCTCGGGTATTCCAAAATATAGATTGTGCTTTCTTAGTCATTCCAAATAAATCTGCAATTCTGTAATCTTTTCTGTAATCAAATCGAGTGGATAAAAATAAGTTAGAACCAGTCAATGGCATGTTCATGCCCAGTTTGATAGCTCATTCTAACATATTTCAACCCTCCCAGACAACCAATTCTTAAGGTCTTAATTATAATAAAATCGTAAAATCCTTTTTCTTTACATATCCATGAAAATCTGTAAATTCAAACAAATTTCACGGATTATTCTCCACATCACAAACTACTCAATATAGAATATTCATTAAAATGAATGAAAAGAACATCAAAATTCCTCTAATGAAGCATAAAAGAATGAAAGGAAATAACGAAAAGTGAAATTTTCTGAACATAACAATTAAGAGCAACAGTAAAAAACTTAAAAAAGAAGAAATTTGTGTTCTTATAGGATTTCTTTTGTTACATTTTTATTGCTGTGTAATGGTTCTAATAGGCACTTCTCTTCATTATCCTTTACATGACCTTCACACACTTACTTCCTTTATGTTATGATTTATGATGAGATGATGTTCTTGTTGGAATGTTTTAGGGGTAATTTATGGATTGATGTTTAGAATTGTGTTGTTGGATTTTAGGATTTTAAGCTAATTTTCATAGAGACTGTTTGCTGATTACGTGTCGCACTGGAAAAAGAGAAGGAGGAAGGAGGGAGTGAAATTTTGATATATCATATGTTATGAGAAGTGCTGTCATTGTTACGTAATAAGTGAACAACCCTGTACAGTACGATGAGACAAATGTTTTTGCCGTCTACGGGACGGCTTCTTAGCGACTTATTTCCTTGGCTGGGGCCGACGTGAGCCCATTGTCGAATTATGCGTGAGCACGGAGAGAACGTCTAAAGTCGGTTTAGAATGGTAAGGACTTTAGCATCCTTTTCTTCACATCCAATCTAGAAATTCCTGGTATTTAACTTCCAGAATAGCTAAGGTCGGTTATTTGATCCAAATTTCGGCACCAGGCCGACATTAATTAAATTATCACTGGCATCTGGCATAGTGCATTTAAATCAAATCTGGCACCAAGTCACGCCGACCCCGAGGAGCTTGATCCTGGACCAGAGTTTTGATCGATTAACCGATTTGTGCTATTCAGCAAAGCTCGAAGTCGACTCAAATTTCGCATGAAAATGATCGATTCGACTCAAGACGACTAGACTCCATTCAAAATTTGAGACAACTTCGATCTATGCTATTCAGGATTGTCCTGCCCGGGATTTTTGTTTACTAGTTGTATATTTTGCATATATATCAATATTTGTATACCCCCTAGATCATCAAAAACAATAGTTTTCAATAATAACAAATAAGTGTCAATAAATACTTCCCGAACTTGATAATATTGATCCAGAATTTTTTAAGCAAAATATTTTTCTGTCACAATTCGCGTAAACAAATGAGAATTGATAATCAGAATCATCTGAGTTGCGCACGTCTCTAAATTGTGTCATATTCTTATCAATTAATAACTGCATTTGCGTACTGATTTGCATTATTTAGGTTTTCACGATCACTGTCAAGGCTGAACAATTAGCCTTAAAATGTAAAAAATTAAGAAATTTGCACACAATTAAATGAGAAAATTCCTCACTTTTTTTGTTCCTTATCAATTTGTTTCATTTTACTTTTATGATGTAAATTGAGTAAAAAAAAGTGCATTTCATGCAACCTACTTACTGGAATAGTCTGCTGAGGATTTAATAAGGAAAACGTGTAGCAATAAAAATTGAAATCTAGCTTTTGTTTATAACTCTATTGATACTATTTTATAATTGAAAACGTTTTCAAATCAAGTGATGATCAATGATGATTCAATTTCTGTGAAAACGACCTAATTCAAATCAATTTTAGAGCAAATTGTTAGTTGCTATTAATTTATGAAGCGATGATAGACTATATTTTAAAGTGTCGACTTTATTTTGGTAATTTTTAGATAATCATTAAAGCTATGATTTAATATTTTGGTATTTATTAAAGCTATGATTTAATATTTGGTATTTATTGGAGCGACGACTTGACTCTAGACAATTTTTAAAGCTCTGACTTGACTTAATTGCAATTTTTTGGTCAATTATTGAAGCTATGACTTGATTCTAGTTAAATGATGAAGCTACGACTTGATTCTAGTTAATTGATAAAGCTACGACTTGGTTTTTTGTCAATTGATGAAGCTACGACTTGATTCTAGTTAATTGATGAAGCAACGACTTGATTTTTAGTTAATTGATGAAGCTACGACTTAATTTTTAGTTAATTGATGAAGCTACGACTTGATTCTAACTAATTGATGAAGCTACGACTTGATTCTAGTTACTTGATGAAGCTACGACTTGATTCTAGGTAATTGATGAAGCTACGACTTAATTCTAGTTAATTAATGAAGCTATGACTTGATTCTAGTAAATTTTTGAGCTATGGCCTGACCAGTCAAATTAAATGATCCGAATTAGGCTATTAATGCCAAGATTTGACCCTGGTCAATTATTTTAGCAATGTCTTAACTTCATATTCCAAACTTGAAGCGATGACTTGCTTTCAATCAATTTTTGAAGCAAAGCATTTGATTTTTCAGTAAATATTTGAAGCGTCGACTAGCTTCTTTTAATTAACAAAACTACAACTTTGTCAATTTATAAAGCAGTGATTTAGCTCCTACACAATTTATTTAAAGCTCCGACTTAATTTTTGACATCATTTATTCAATCAACGGTTAGATTTAAATCACACAGCATTTTATACATCCCAAAACTCAATTCACATAACATAATTTTTAACTGCATCGGAAATTAACTTCCAACAATCAATAACAAAATGATCATATGTGCAGCAACATTGTGTTTATGTAGCCATAATCTTAGAGACGATTGCCATGAAAAAGCAATTTTTATTTTACTTCACAATGTTCAATTCACGTTTTTTTTATGAATCATTATAAAGCAATCAGAATCATTAGAATTCCTGAATGGCTTTCATCGCATCATCATCATTTGAACAAAGAATGAATCAGAATGAAGCACAATACAATGGACGAAGGAATAGAAGGGAAAAAAGATAGTAAAAAAAACAGCCGTGAACAGATATGGGTCAGATGTATTTTAAGTCCAGTTATGTAATAATAATATTCTAGTCAGATTTTTTTTTTTGTATTCTTTCCTTTCATGTCGTTGACTTTTCAACACTGAACGATTCATTTGACATAGAAAAAATAGACTGTAAAGGTAAGAAATAAGCATGCATGTGCGATAAGTTGAAGTAAATTAATTCTCTTTCGGCTTCCATTGAGCGTCACTTATTATGTGTGTGGTAGATGTGCTGAATTATTGCGGATGTTTTGAGACAGTTTATATATTTCTTGTGGCATGAATTAAGAACTTTTTTTGATGGTTAGACTGATTTGACTATGAATTTGCATGGGCGGAAGATTCGGTTTAATTTTGATTGTTTTTATTTGATAAAATTGAATTTTTTGTTAGTTCCTTTAAGTTTTTGTGGTTTCTAATGTAAGTGATGAATGGCTCTTAAGTAGTTATAATGTATTTATGTCTACTTGGGAGGTGATCTACTTATGCAATAATTAATTGCAAGAAATTTTAATAATCTCGAATATTTAAATTACTCATCTGGAAGGTAAAAATAGCGAACAACTCGGTTCCAGTCAAAATTATGTCTATATTTTTTTACGCCATGTGCCTTCTAGGACAACTCGTTGTTTGTAAGTATCAATTATGATCTAAATTTTCCATATTGATAAAACGTCTTGATGCCCGTAAAATGCCGGATTGACTCGAAAATCGCAGATTTTTCGAATATGTTATAGCAGTGGTGAGCAATCTTTATGCCGTGGTACACAAGTGTGCCAATTTTTTCTGGAAATGCCACTAACCGGATATTTTGTGCACCACTGAATTATAATCACACAAAGGGCGTATTCAAGAGGTTAGGGTATATTTGTGGTCAAAAAATTCTTCAATGCCACTATCCTATACCCTTCTAAATTATTGCGATTCATACACTTTCGCTCAAAGAATCACTGTTTATGTCACGCTAACAAATACTGATGTTGTTCCTCACATTAACATTCCTGCTTGCTGAAAAGCTAAACTTTTTCTCCTTAATATGTTCCTGATCCCCTTTTCCCCTTCTTCTATCTTTTTGTACTACTTACAATCATCAGGATTCACAAAATTCTAAGAAAACTCACTTCAGTAGCACATAACCTTCGTGATTTCATGCTAGCTTGTCTCTTTATTCACATGCATTTTCAACTTTGCACACATTTCTTTTCTAGGAATTATTCAATCTCCTTAAAGTAAGTGCAGCTAATCCTGCAAGCACACTACTGTTGATGAAAATATGAAAGAAGATTAGGGGCCGTTCACTTGTTATGTTATGCAAAAAAAGAGAATTTCTAGACACCCTCCTCCCCCTCGTTACAAAATGTCCATGCAAAAAAATGGTTTAGGCTGTTACAAAATCGTAAACCCCCTCTCCCCCGAGCGAACTTAATAAGTGAACAACCCCATACATGCACTGTATTTTAATCGTATATGCTTGTTCATTTAAGAAGATAAAAGTCTATGCTACAAAATAGCAAATTTTAAAAGGATTTTAGAGGAGTAGCTATAAGCTGATGTGATAGGTGAAAATGCATTTGAATAGATAGACTTTCCTGAGCTGCATAGTGTGTCAGGGTGTTTTAGTATTGTCATGTAGATTAAAGACGTAAGGTGCATTGACGGCTACATAAGGACTGATTTAAATTAAATTTTAACGGTGAAAAATGAAATTTGCTGCGTCGTTCCGTTGGGGTATAGGAGCATACTGATGTCAGAAATCTGAAATATCAAAGATTGTCAACATAAAACCCTTTGAGGTATTCCAAATAACCATAAGGATATATGAGAACTTCCCAAATAGCACAAATTGGTTGATCTATTGGTCCCAGGTTGGCATGAGTTTAATTTGGTGCATGATTTGGCTCAAATGGCACAAATCCGCCGATATGCTAGACTTACGTCCGCCTGGTGTCGATTATAAATCAATAAATTGACTAATGCTGTTCAGGATGTGTTAGAATGTTGAAAAAGTCTATAAAATTTAATAATATGCAACATAAGCTCCAATCTGACCTCACTCGATAAACATTCTTTGCCATTCATTCCCAACTAAAACAAAAACCTCATCAATTGAACATAAAAATCCATTTGCGGAATCAAAATTGACAAACAGAATCAAACAAAAGGCACAATTTAATGTAGCGACAAAAAGTACACATTTAATAATGCAAAGAAATAGAATAGATTTATTTGCCATAAACAGCCCGCAGAGATTTCAACAAAAATGACACAATGGAGAAATGGGAAATGATACCGACACAATGGGATTGAAAAGTACAGCTAGAATTTTTTTTAAAGTTCTTACAATTTGATCACATTGAAAAAAAGTATGAAGGTGACGCCGGCATTCAATGCGGGATGCTTGACAGTTTGTTTTTATTTTTGTTACTGTTTCTGTAGCGGGAAAGTTTCATTAAAAAGTCAGGGAATTTTTATTGGATATGCGATCTTGTGATTCGAAGTTTGAGGAAATTCTTTGAAGTTTTCATTGAAAGTTTGATGAAAATTGGAAAGTTTCGTCTTCTTTTTTCAAGAAATTTTTGTTTTTCTACCAAGTTTTCAGGATATTACAAATGCAAAAATTCATTTTAAGGATTGCATCTAGCTTGTGTGCATTTACAGGTGTAAAATCTACTTCTGAGCATGTCTGTATATGTAATGACTTCATTCTTATGGTCTGCAGTTTCTAGAAAGTCAGTTGTTGTATATCTGCAGCTTTTAGGAATTAAAAAACTAGGATTCGTTCAAAATTGCAGGCAAAAAGTGCATAGCTGCAGCGTTGGACGAACTTTAAGCTATAGCCTAAAACTGCAAGTCTGCGAATCTAAAATGTTGAAAATGCAGACCTGCGGTTCTTTGGAGAACCCTAAAGTATCTGTAGCTATTCAGATAATTGTCATTTAGAGCTGCGCTAGAGTGATTCTCAGTTAATGATTGTTAAGGTGCTCCACACCTCTTCACTCAGTAGACCTACAGTTTATAATGGAATCAGAGCCATTACTCCTCGGATGACTCCATTTAATAACATTACTGCGTTTAATTCACAGAGAGAGGCTGTGAGCCATGTTTCCACTACATATGGTTCGAAAAATGACAAGTGAATAATTTTTCCTGTCGAGTTTCGAACTCATGGGATTGCTTTGAGAGCAGCGATGCAAAATTGCTGGGATTTAGAAACTGGCAGAAGTTATCTAAAGACAGATCCAGCTTTCGACGAATTTTAAATGCGACAATGGGTCCCCGTGCGCCTTCGCCAAGGAAGTAAGTAAGTAAGTCTAGAACTCATGATCGTAGAGTTGGTTGGTACTGCAACAACTAGGTACAGAAGTACCAAACGATTTCGATATCGAAGTACTTTGACTCATAAAGAAATTTAATTCCTATATTGATCTCTATAAGTAGTTATTTTGCTAAACTTGATTCTTAAGCATTTTCTGCGGTTTCTGCATCGTCAAGAAAGCAGCCCGAACAGCACAAATAGGATAATCCACCAATATTACGGTCCCATATCAGTGTGACTCTGACTTACTGAAGAAATCCATTTTTATCCGACTCCATGTCAGAATCACGCCTACCTGATACCAGATTTTGAATCACCTAACCAACTTGTGCTGTTCGGGTAACTTCCTCTATAAAATTATCCACAATTTAAATCTCAAAATAACTTTGAACAGTTAAAAATTATTTTTAAAACTTCAACTTTAAATAAAACTTTTCTGAATCGGCGTCCATAAAGACAAACAGTTTTGTCTTAACATTGCATCTGCAGATCACATCTATGATTCGTTGGTACCGAGAAATCATTACAGCAAATATTTTTCTAAGAAGAAGTTCTTAAGTAACACTCACAAGACATCCCACACACTCATCAGATGTTTAAATGCAAAAGTATGTCAAACATTCAATCAGAAATCATTTGCGTGGAAGCAGATTTTTACTAATTTAAAGGTTTTATTGGCATGGTAATGTATTAAGTAATAAATTCAATAGAAATGGAGGATTGACACATAACAGACATGAGGTTATATATAGGAACAATGATAGATTGAATGAAAATTGATATTTTGTTTGTAAATCCGTTTATAGCTGTAAAATATTGGTAGATGCAAGGTGATGAATATTTTTATATTTTTTATGATTATAATCTTTTGAGGCAAGGAAAGTTCTTGGAAATTTATTCATACCTTCTACCCCCTGATGAGTATGTAAGGTATATGAATAAAGTTTGTATCCATTTCATGTCAGATGTTGCTTTTGTTATGCAATGAAGGATTATAATGCACTGAGATATATTAATAATAGTTAAATTTTGAGGTATGCAATATTTTAGGACGGATCGATACAATTTTCTTTCATTCAGCAGAATTTTGTAACAATCCAGCACGTTATTGTGTCAGTTCAGCTCCTTTTTGTCTCAATTCAGTGCATTATTGTCTTAATTCAGCACAATATAGTAGCAATGGACAAAATTATATTCAAATATTTGCCCAACCCTACAATATATTCTCATTTGGCTCATTATGGAAGAAACTAGCTTCAGTTCAGCTCTTTATTGCGTCATTTCAGCGCATTCTTGGTTCAATTTAGTATATCTAGCTTCAATTAACCTAGTTTCCTCAATTTAGCATGTTATTGGCTTAATTCAGAAAAATTTAGCTTCAGATTCGCATCTTTTTTGCGTAATTTCAGTGCAAGTTTGCCTCAATTTATTGATTTTTTGTCTAAATTCAGATTATTTATTCACCAAATAGGCATAATATCAACGCAACTGAGAACTTTTACATTAAAATTAACACATTTTTGCCTAAATTCAGCATTTTGCATCTTTTACGAAAATTTATGCTTGAATGCCTCAATACAGCAAAATTTACTTTCAATTATGCTCTTTTTTGCATCATTTCAGACTAATTTCACTACAAGTTAACACAATTTTGGCTTTATGAAACAGGTTTGGCTTAATTGAGCAGAGTTTGGTCATAATTCAGTAAAATTTTGTCTCAATTTAGCGCATTTTTGTCAAAAATCAATACACTTTTGTCAAAATTCAACAAATTGTTACCTCAATTCAGAACAATTTGTTTTAGTTCAGCAGAATTTCACCTTAATTCAGAAGATTTATGCATCATTTTAGTAGAATTTATTTTCAATTCAGCTCTTTTTTGCCTCAATACATAAATTCAGCATAATTTTGAATTTATTCAGCGACATTTTATTTTTTTTAAGCATATTTTTGCTTCAAATCTAATGAATTTTGCATCAACTTCGAAGAATTTTGCCTCAATTTTGATGAATTTCGCTTCAATTCATCACAATTCGTCAGATAACAATCTGCGCCTTAATCCCCAAACCTCATAGATTCGTTCCAAAATATCTTCATATTCAAACAAAAATTCAATTCATTCATGGCATGCGTCAAGATACGAAAAGGGGGAAAATATAGCTGTTCATACAGATGCAAACACAACACAAAAAAAAAATTGCAATTTAATATTGCAAGAAGATGAAAATGAAGAAGAAGAAGAAAAGATGAAAGTATCAGGTGAACATAAGATTTGCCTCATGCATCCTTCTGTGCATTTTTTATTTATATTTTCAACGTAAGAAGAATAAGAAGTAAAAAAACTTTAATTCACAATGGATTGAATGAATCGTAATTCTTCTTCCATATTTATCAATTTTGTTACATAATAGCCTACACATCCGCATATTAATGTCATTTCACATCTTTTATTGTTATTATTCATGAGGAATCAGCACTGAATGAATTGAAAATAATCATGTGGTTCATGTAAATTGTTCTTTTTTTTTGTGAAGTTCACAGAACATTTTGCAGATTGCACAAAGCATTTCAAGTGAATGTCAGACACCGTTAGAAATGTCGGCATTATGTTGCCCGTGATTTTTTATATTTTATTTTTTTTTCAAATAAAATAGTTGCACAAAAGAGTGAAGCAGATCTATCTCTATAGAGCAGTGGTGGACAACCTGTGTGTCGCGGCACACTAGTGTACCCCCCTCCCACAAATTGTCCAAAATACCTAATCCCATATGCAGCTTCGACAGATTCTCATCACCAAAATGTCCCGCACCACACAGGTTCCCCACCCCTGCAACACACAAGCAGTTTTATTTTATCTCTTTTTTTTTTTGCACTGCACATAACACACATTTTGTAACCTTTTTGTACCTCTGACTGAAATTCTTTGGAACTGAAGCTAACTGCACAATTTGGAATTTTATTTGTGTGTTTTCATCTCTTTATCATATTATGAGACCAAGAGGTATGTTGAAGATTGCAGAAATTCTTCTACTACATATTATGTAGCTTTGATGTTGAACATGCATGAAAAGATGAAAGATTTGTATGGCACATGTATGTGCTACTCATAAATATTATGAATTTTTGTAAGCTGAGAATTTGAAGTTAAGGGGGTCAATTTGTCAGATTTGATAAGGAATTCTAAACTTTGGTGCATTTTAAGGTTGTTTTTTGGGTTTCTGACAGCACTTAGTATTCAATACGGAACATAAGTGCTCTGCGGAATATAGATTTCCTAATACTGCCATAATCATATTAGAGACTATGGCCTTGGTATCATATGACGCAAGAAGACAGTCGTATTACTCAGGAGCTTAGCCAGAAATGATTTTAGAGGAGGAGTAGAAGTGAATTTTAAGGAAATAGCTGTCCAACTTAGCCAGGCCGACCACAATAAGTCTAGTTCCTAAAAATGCCCTTTTAGGTGCTACTGAGATGGTTCAAGTGATCGACGACTGCAATGTCATTTAGTTCTTATGAACCTTTTCTGTTCTAGAGCCTTAGAATATCCGAGAAGCGGTTCAAATAAGAAGGAATGCCTTCAATGTACTTTAAACTCCATCCTCATCCTTTTACTTACTTACTTACGTCGCTGGTCGTACAGATCAACTGTGATCCATGGCCTCTCTCAAATTTCGCCTAAAGCTGATTCTATCGTCGGCTTCTGCCTGCCAATTGCCAAAACCAAATGCAATGCTGTCTCTATCGACAGCTTCCTTCCAGGAGTTCTACGTCCTCATTCTCCAATTACCTTAAACCTCCTGAATCTTAAGGTTTTACTCTCATGAATGTGAATTCTAATTAAAAATGCGCTTTAGTCCCTAAAAACTCATTTTCTAAGAAATTCAAAACATCCTCCATAATTGCTCCTCATACATTCTTCCGTCCATGAATACATAACTCGATGTGGTCATAGCGCTCCTGACGATGGAAAATGATTTTAATTACAATTATTATCATTATTGTACACAATGAATTCATGTAAAACATTCACTCTATGTTTCAGCTACTGCCATGCCATTGTTCATGACCCCATCATAATGTTCTTTGTGACTAGAAATTTATGTGAGAAATGGTAATAATAACTTTTATGTCGCATGTCACACGGAAGTTCATTGACCCGATAATTAATGCGGAAGCAACATACTGCAAGTGTCGATATTTTTTTTTTCGGCTGTTTTCTGCATAAGATTCCGACATTACGATAATTTTTTTTTTATCGATACTGAATGTAATGCTTTTGTGCATTATTATGTCTGTCATTATCATATTCTTATAATCAGTAAACTGACCGTTCTCAGAATAACTAAAGTTATTGAAATTGTCATGCAATTTTTATTTATAAAATATCAATTGAACATTTCATTTTTATGTTAATGTCCATGAAAAAGAAGCAAAAAAGTTCATTTCTGATAATGATAATTGTGCTGTGAGAAATAAAAAGATGCTATATGACAAGGGTTAATGCACATTTGATTGTGTAGATTTCTTTTTATTCCGTCTCGTGACAGTTTTTTTTTTGCAGATGAAAAACAATCGATTTTTTTGTGGAGCTGTTGTATTGGTGATATTAGGTTTGCAGGAATTTAACAAGAGGTGGATAGAATGTAATGGAAAGTATGACCCGTTACGGTTGATGTCAGAAATGTTTTCTTTCTTTAACTGAAGGAGCAAGTCTTTAAGTTTTGTCTTATCAGCGGCAGTGAATTAGATAGCGTAACTAGAACTGGACGGGATTTGGGAAACCGAAGTTGGACTCCGAATTTGATCAAAGGTCAAGCGTATGCATTTAGGTAGTATCTAACCTAATCTACCACTAAATGCATAGCTTTTGACCAATGGATACATTCTGATTGATCTCTTACAGTGCTGTAAATTCCTTACTGGCATGCTTTCATGTTACAGAAAGACCACTACGGTACATGGAAGTCTTTTTGTCTGTTAAGGTACATTAATTTTTAACTAAGAATACTCTGTAGAAGAGTCCTGTTCTTCAAACATTTGTACAACTTAATTATTCAATTACAAATTTTGCTAGTCATACGGATCAATTCCCTAGCAAACAATGCTCACGAGCATGTTCATCCAGTTCATTTTAGGTGCACAAGCTCTCAGGACCATGTTCTTAACCTCTTCATAACTTCCTATAGATCTAATCTAAAACTGACTCTCGTCAATCGTTGGATACAACTTGCTAATTCCTGATTTTAAGTACAATATCTCGATCGCCAGCTTTTTCCATGAGTTTTTTTTTTTTTGGATAGCTACGAGCTTTGTACATGAGCAATTCCCGAACAGCTTAACGTGTCACTAGTGTTTTATTCTCTACGTCGCCATATTAACGATAAGACGCAAAGTTCGCCTTTTTATGCCATTGTGGATTAGCCATTTAGTATATCTGAAAGTTCACAAGATAGCTATCAGATTACCATTTCATAATAAATTAAGTAGTTGCCATTCTCTTATCATTGTTCTAAGTCAGTGGTGGACAACCTTTAACTATTAGAACTCCGAAGAACTCCTTTAAGGAAGCTGTCGATAGAGACAGCATTGCATTTGGTATTTGCAATTGGCAGGTGGGAGCCGTCGATATAACCAGTTATAGGCGACATCTGAGGGAAGCCATGGATCTCAGTTGATCTGTACGGCCAATGAAGTAAGTAAGTAAGTAAGCTGCTCACAGAATACGATTCATGCCATTTTCCAAAGTATTTAGTGGCACACTAGTTTGCCGCGACACACAGGTTGCTCACCACTGATCTAAATCCTATCCACTAAATGCCTCAAGAATTAATTTTTTCATCAATCTTCAACAATCTCTACTTAAAACAACAAAATTAAATCCTTAATTCATTCATGAGTTATTCCACATCCTGCATAAATTCACCTTCTTACAAAACACAGAAAGGAACATGCTGGAAAAGGTTCAAAGCCATAAAGACACGAGAGATGAAGTGGAAAAAGTCGAGAGAGAGAAGCAAAATCTGTCTGCTGTTTTTTTTTTTGTTCACATGCAGTTCAAGTTCGGTTATTGACATGAATTTTGTCTATGTTTCATTCAGTTGTTGTAAAACTTTTTATAGAAGTAAATGGAAAGAGACAGCACGAAAGGAGCTTTAAGCATAAAGCATGCGAAAAGCTTTATTTCTTTATACGGAAGAAGAAAAAAACTTTCAGTGATGAAGAATGTGCTGCAATACCGAAAAAAGAAGCAACGGAAATTGAAACTGAAATGTCAATGACTTGTTTATGTGTATACAACTTAAGTGCACATTCCAGTCTTGCTTTTACATTTTTCAGAATGGAAGTTATATATTTTTTTTTGAAAAGGATATTTAATTGAAGATTTATTGCTGAACGAGTAAGTTCAAATGGAGATGGAGAATTTTTATTGGAAAATTATTCAATGCATCTGAAAATATGTACGAGAACGAAGGGGATACATGCTATTATTGCTTTTTTTGAATGGAAAGTTTGCAGGTGTGAAATGTGAAAAAGATTCTTTGTGAATTTGTTGCAGAATTTATTTTGCAGGAAGTGATTGTACAAATTTTGTTGACCTTTTTTTGGATGGTTTTTGTGACTTTTTTTTGTGTTTTGTTGGGTTGTTGAACGTTCTAGATTATTTTCGGTTATTCTCTGTCGATTGCAGTAGTTCCATGTCGTTCCTGGTCGAAAGGTCTAGATTCTCCAGAAAATTCCATTAAATATGTAAATAATCCATATTAGTAGATTGTTGGTCTAGTTATTAATTAGACATTATGAGAAATATTTTCCATTCGGTCTCTTAAGGTCGTTCACGTTCCTCCACTATCAATTTTGGTCATCATAAGTGAATCAACCCTTAGTATCTCCACATGTTAACTCTCTAAACTCAACATTCTTGTGCACTTACTTCACTGTCCGTACAAATCAACTGTGATTCATGGCGTCCCTTAGATGCTACCCGAAACCCAACATCCAAAAGCATTCAAAGACTAAAAGCTCCAACATGATCCACAGCATTCCTCTCAACACCCACCATATCCCATCAATAAATCATCCATTATTACCTTGTAAAAGCAGATCAAACTACCAATTAAACACCCATTTGACCACGTCAAGTCAAAGCCCATTTAACTTAATGAACTTTTTTTTTATTCCAATTTTTTGACTCTCCATTGTTTATAATTTATAGCGGCCATGCACTTTTGGGTTGAGGAAAAATGTATTTTGAATTTTTAAACTGAATTTTTGCATCATTAATAATTATGACTGCATATTACTACTTATTGGAGTGTTTAGAGTTAAAATTTGATGGGATGGAATGAACAGTAGTTGTGAAGAGTTGTCTGTTGGGGCTTCGGGGGAATTTATGTGATATTGAGACTTGGTAAGTAGTGTAAATTTAGCTTGGGGAGATACACAAGCTTGCTATACTGTCCTTGTTTGGAATCCACAAGGAAAAGGGCTTCGTGGTACTCCAAGAGCAATAAGGCGTAGGACGGTAATGAAGGAATGCCAGTTAGATATCAAAACTGAGAATTTGGACAAGCTTTGTGATTCAGTCAACAATAGAGTTAGATGGAAGTTATTTTGTAATCAAGAACCAAGTCGGAGCATGGTTCCAGTAAGTAATTAAGTAGTTTAAATTGGGATTGATGTGAAGCAGATATCGCCAAACAGGTGCCTGTGACAGACAAAAACCGTACAAATTATTGATAATTTATATAGTTTTTCTTCCAAAACCGTACAATTTCTTGACAATTTCAAGAATTTGTACGGTTTTGCTTGTCACAGGCATTTGTTTTGCAACTCTGATGTGGAGTTTATTGGCTACGATCTATTACTCAGACAGATAAAGTATTGTTGCACATAACGGATCTCGAGTAGGACTCGAACCCACGTCCTACGATATTCGGACACATGATACTATCACTGACCTATCTTATTGGGGGCTGCTCGACTATATGACAAAGATATATATTTAAATTCTAATAATTACTTGCTGAACCCCTAATTACATTCCGTCCATAATTCATAATAGAATTCGATTTACTCAACTGATTACTATAGAATCCCATTAAAATTACATCTGATTCTAACAAACAAAGTAAAGTGCATATTGACACAAAATCAACACATCAGAATCCCCAACAGATCATTCCACTTTATTTTGCACAATCTAGCACCATTGTTTGCATAAGAAAAGTCATCGATATCCAGAGTCTTTGTCATCAACACTTCATAACAATTCACACCATAAAGAAAATAAAGTCCTTGTCGCAGCACAAACAATAACAAAAAAGCATCAAACCGCAGCTTATGCATTTTTCATAATAAACATCTCACGACATGCACACGACAACCATATTTCTCTTGCATACGCGAAAAAAAATTGCGAACAAACAATGTACACGAGTAAAGTAACAGAGTGAACGCCAGGCAACCTGTGTACCGTTACCAATTTCTTATACTTTTATTGCCAATATGAATAATATTTTTTTGTGTGTAAATCATTTTATAACCAAAAGAATTGAGAAGAAAAGGCTGATTATCAATAAATTGGTAGGTGCAACTTCTCAAAAGAATTTCAAGTTCCTCTTCTTACTCTTCATGTCCATCGATTCTTTTTCATTCGCGAGAAAATGCTTCACATGAGGAAATATTATTCTTGGTCCAAGAGAAAGTCATAAGCATCATTAACGCATATTTTTTTTATGGATGTAAAGTCATTTAAATTGCAGTTGCTGAGATAAATTTTTTGGGAAAGAATTTAAAGCAGAGTGGAGAAGAAAAGAATGAGAAGCAGTTATTGAGTTCAGTCACGAGATCGTTTGAAATGTCCCGGAGGAAATAGATGGAATGATGGAGGATGGAAATTTCCATGGATGCAGTTTGGAAGGAGTGGATATTGAGGGGGTTTGAGTAGGTGTTATGACAGTTGATAGTTAAGGAAGGAATAAGGGGAGTGAAGAAGGGGATAGAAGTGGATAACGGGGGATAGAAGGGGATGGAAGGGGATAACGGGGGATAGAAGGGGACAGTAGGGGATAGAAGGGGATTGAAGGGGATGGAAGGGGATTGAAGGATATAGAAGGGGATGCAGGGGGATAGAAGGGTAAAAGGTAGGATTAGGATCTATTTGCTTCAAATCAGAATTCAGATAGATTAACCCACTTGCACTATTTGGGATACTTATGCTTACTTATCTACATGCCCGTACAGACCAATTATGATCCATGACTTCTCTTAAATATCGCCTCAAGCTGCCTCTGTTACGGTAGTCTGTTTTACGGTAGTCTGTACCGTAAAATTCATAACTAGACCAAAAAAGCCCATAAATAACCACAATCCGATCACCCGCTGACCACCCATTAACCGCACACACAAAACAACATAAATAGCTCGAAAAAATTAATAAATTTGTGAAAACTGCAAATTTGTCGATGCCGAGAACATTTAAAAAGGCTTTCATAAAACATGCAAAAAAGAATCGAAAAAAAAAAAATAAGGAAATACTTAATATGTCACAGGCGTTTCATTTCATTTCTGTCAACAGCAGCCAGCCAGCAATCGCAACTAAGTGAGATTGAACGAAATATCGAAGAGAGTACAAAAGAAGTCCCGATAGCAACAAATGATTGTTCTCTTTCGTATTTGTTTGCTTGTTCCCACTTTATTCCCGAAAAATACAGAATAACAAAGTTAAATTTACATTCAAATTGAGAGAAAAGAAAGTCGAACGAATGGAAAAGTAAAAAAAAAAATCGCCAATCAAAATTGAATCGAGACATCGACGAAAAATATAAAGTTTATGTGAGTTCATTGGCCGCGAAAAACTGGGAATAAATGTGGAAGACTCGAGCACAATGGGGAACGAGAGGGAATGAACGAAAATAAGAAAGAAAGAAGAAAATAAATATGCGGGGAACTGAGAAAGCAGAGAAATTTTAAGCATAAAAAGGTTGATTAAAAGTGTCAATTGAGTTGTTGGTGAATAAGGCGCATGTCTGGAGTTTTGGTGGATTGAGGAAAAGGTTTGCTGAATTTGAATTAAAAATTTGCTTAATTATGCTGAATTAAGGCAAAAATCTAACGAATTTAGCTACTATTAATATGAAATTTTGTTGAATTTAGCTAAATTAAGGCAGAAACTTGCTGAATTTAATTAAAGTTTGACAAAATTCTAATGAATTTAGCAAATTTGAGGCAGAACCAGCTGAAATAAGAACAGAATTCTACAAAAAATCAATAGAATTTTGAAAATTCAGGCAAAAATCTTGCTAAACATGCACAATTTAGTTCAAAATTAGCTGAAATAAGACGAAAATTTGCTGAACTTTGCTAATTTGAAACAAAAACCTGCACATTTTTAGTCGAAATTGGTTGAATTGAGGCAAAAATCTGCTGAATTCAGTTGCAAAAAATTGCTGTATTTTGACTTATTTTATCACACTTGAAGCAAAAACCAACACAATTCAAATCAAAATATGGAAAATTGAGACAAATTGCTGAATTTCGATTTATTATCACAAAATTGAGGAAAAATTCATCTGAATTTCTAAAAATTTACACAAAAAGCTGCTTAATTTTGATTAACTTAAGCAAATAATTGTGAATTCTTACAAAATGGATTTTAAAAAAATTTTAAAAAATTTAAGCAAAATTTATGCTAAATTGTGACAAAAATCTACGGAAACTCGACTTATTTTCACAAAATTCAGGAAATAAACTTTGAAAAATTCAGTAAAATTGAAGCAAAAACCTACACAATTCAGTTCAAAATTTTGCTGAATATAGACAATCTGATCCTATCCATCCACCAACATCACCAAATTATGCTCCACGAAAATAAAAAAAACTATTTTTAGAGTAGAATATATGAAAATAAAAATATATTTTTTTCAATGCTAAAAATCGACTGAATTTGATTGTCGAAAAAAAAAGAATGTTTTATTCATGAGCTTTAGAAAACGAAATTCTTGACTGCAAACAATCAGTCACTCACCTTTCGGTCTTCTTTACAGTCTCTTGATTTCTTTCATTCTCTCTCAGCTCCCCACACTGTTAAGCTTAATTAATGGAAAAACTTGCAGCAGAAGTTTTTCATCTCGAAGCTTCTAGAGCGTTACAGGCTTGAGAATGCCTGGTTATGCCTCTAATTATTTTCACTTTAGAGTCTTAGAAGATGAGGCTTTATGCTTAAAATACATAAAAATTTGTTGTTGTTGCGTCTTTACTTCTTATTTCTCACTTTAAGTATAATAGTAATTTTGCTTTGAATTTGTTATAAACGTTCAGTCGGTTATTCGAGTTTATTGGCATAGATATGAACATAATTTTTTTGTTTTGTTTCTTTTTTTCATGTCTAGTACTCTCACAATAATGTTAATTTTTTTTTTTTGTAGTTATTTGTTTTATTTTTTCTTCTAATTTTTATTAATTTGCTGCTCATGGTTTCTTGAGCCAAAAAATGATTATTGTTTTGGCGAGCTGTTGAAAAGAATGTTGAGAAATTTTAATTGATGTATAAGGAAGGCTTCTTGCTGTTGAGTTGAGAAAGTTTTTTGTTGGAAAATGTTCAAATTTTATTTTTTAGTAATTGGCTGAGTTATGTTGTAGATAAAATATTTAGTTTTCCAAGAATGAACTTTTTGAATGGAGTTGGATGAGGGGTATGAAGTGGTATCAGGGGGTATAAGGAGGTCTCAATCTTTTTTGTACTCATTTGGCTACTTGCCAAGCGATCGATTGCTTTGAAAAACCTTTAAATACTTCCAAAAGCAATAATTCTTAAGTTTTATGAAGCACCATTCATAGACTACAACTTTAGTGTACATTTTGATGTAAGAAAATTGCCAAAAAACACACGTCGTAGAAGGGTGTAATATTCAATCTCAAACCGGTGTGACCCTGGTTTGAAGCCGATTTCATCATCGAAGGCTAGAATCATGCTAACTAGATGTCGAATTTTATATCATTTCTAGCATGACTCTGACTCTATGGCAGAATCTTTGAAATCAAATCTTAACCTAAAGTCAAGTTTCCCTGTATTGTCAATCAATTTCTTGTCATTTCGGCGCCGTGTGGTTATTGGCTTGGTATATCGAGAACCATATTATGAAGATCACTGCAAGTGCGTATACCCTAAGAATACCCGAATAAATGAACTCTGAGAATATTTTCATCTCTTACTTGTTTAAGCATTTAACTAGCTTTTAATTAATTATAATTCCTACTAGGCAAAAATAATGCTCTCGATAGTTAAATGTACTAGTTAGGCTTGCTCGCGAGCGTTATTCTCAGCTTACTTTTCTCTTGAAAAGACACTTTACTTTACTTTACTTCTTGGTGAAGACGCGTGAGAGCCCATTGACGCATTTAGAGTTTGTCGGAAGCTGGATCTGTCTTTCGAAAAGACATATTACCTCCTAGGAAATCTGAAATTCTCCCAAGCTTCCATTAGAATCATCTAAACTTCTTCTTATGCTAATTTGGATGTTAATATTATTATAAAAAAATTCACTTACATCTAGAAGTCAATTTTAAGGTTAACCAAAAAAGGTTGACATTAAAATTCTGAAGGACACCATTCAACCAAAAACGAGCAACCACAAAGAGTAAAATTTTTATGTCCTTTTTGAATGGTCAATTTTTGAAACAGTTCAACCACATAACGATGCTTAATGCAATTATCTTATATTGCTTGTTTCAACATCATTATCATAACGATTATCGTCCCATGTCTTTAGTGAAATTTGAAGCATTTAAATGAGCATTTAAGCAAAAACTGCTGCAATTTATCATGTAAATAAGAATTCTTTTTATTATAACTGTGATATGCTCATTTACATGAGAACAAGTTGATGAATCATCGTGGTTGTTGTGCAAAAAGAGTTTTGAGTTTCGCGGGTAATTAAATTTTTGATAAGATGAATTTTGCAGGTGAGTGGAAATCGGGGTATGTGGGATAGAAGTGCAATTTGTAATTTTTTTTAAGAATTTGCAAATTTATTATGCGATCAGTCATTGCTCTTTGGTCTAGTTTAGACATGCGTCTAGGTAAAAAAAATGGTATTTTTTCTGACATTCTCGTTGAATTTTTTGTTATTGTAACCAAGCTTGGCAGCACTACAATGTGGAGCCGCCTTTCAAAAAAATAAGAGTCGCCTCCATTAAAGTTCGGACTCCAATGGTGTTTATTGTGGGGGACTCAATATTGGAGTATTCGAAGGGAAAACTCTAGGGACAAGTGAAAAAAAAGACAAACTTCTTCACCTGAGTTATCTGTCCTCTGAGTACAACTACAGTAGAAGGCATACCATTCAAAGAATTGGCAGGATTCTATTGTGGAGATGCCTCCACTCTTTGGGAGTTCGAACTTCACTGAGGCTCAGTAACGCTGCATTTTTGAACTTTTGGTGTCCGGACTCCCAAAGCATGTCAACTCTGTACAATATCCCCAGAGACGTACATAGGATTCCATGATGATTTCTTTAGGAAAGTACTTCATGAGTTTTATTTTAATTTTTGAAGACCAAGCAAAAAAAAAAAAATTGATGTTCTATGATGATGTTTTATCACGCAATCTATTCAAAAAGTAAGATTTGTTATCTTCCGCACTCTCTCCTAAATTATAAAGGACATCTAAACCTATAGTGTAAGTCATTAGAATTTATGTAGGTGACAGAGCAAGTTATAGAAACAAACTATACACAAACGACATGATGCAGCAAATTTTATTTGTTGCCGTAAGAATGTTCCTAAAACAGCCGGTATGGAGCCGTCAGGACTTAAGCAACATTGTCAGATAAAAATCTTTTTTTTTATTAAAATATAAGCTTCTTCTAAGAACATGATAAAATGTAGCAATTAAATAGAAGTTAACACTACACTTCCAACCTATGTGTGTGCTACTGACAGCAACTAACCAAGACTCATCTAAATATGCTAACCACAACAGTTCCTGTCATTTCCCAAATACAAAAAAAATAGTTCAACTCCCATTTTATTCCCCATTAAGCCATTCATCTACTAACTTAATCTACACCGCCAATAAATGCACACACAAAATAAAAAATTAATTCCAATTGTGCATCTACAAAGCCATTGTCAATGTTTTTTTATTGTACCCGTTAATTTTTTTACTGTTTCATTTCCCATCAAACTCATTTTTGTTTTCAATTCATATTTGTATTGCTTGCTATTTCATACTGATTGCGGTTAGTGAAATCATCATCAACATCATAATATGCTCCTCAAGTTCGTTGAACTTATGAATGATAAATTTTATTTTCTCATCCAGAGTTTTATGCTCTCGCGGCTTATGTTCTCCATAGACACATGCATGAGAGCTTTCCCGAAAATAATGATTAAAATTTCACTTCTTATGACCCACATTAGTGTCGATTTATATATATATATAGTCTAAACATATTAAAGAAAGCGAGAGAGATGAAATTTATAATCACAGGGAACGGTTTTTGGAGAGGAAAATTAATTTCGATTTGCTTCTTATCTTCCTTCATTTTCACTTATTCATAGCTCTTTTATTTAAAATTACTTCTCGATTTTCTTAGTTTCGATTTTTTTTTTCATTTCTTTTCTTTCGTTTTTTAAATGAATTTTATTATTATTTTTTTCTAGATCAAGTTTGAGCGGTAACAGCTTAATGGAAATGGAAATGGATTTGGCCGTGAAAATTATTAACACATACATGAGTGAGTTTTTTTTTGGCGTGTATTGATAAAAATTGTGTTATCGGTCATGGACTGTGGGGTTTTGTACAAACAACATGCTCTTTAACAATAAGGATCGATGTGCTCTTGGCTTAGTGCTTTGATGGAATTCTCTAAAATTGTGGATTCTGTTCTATATCAATTTTGTCAATTGGGCAGATTTTGATTTGATTAATTGTATGCTTTGTTCTAAGGACGAAGAATTGCATCTAGACAATATTCGTGCTGTATAGTTACAATTTGTGTGTTCTTGAATATCTTGATGTGTTCTCTATATACATGGCGTGCGATGCTTAGAACTAGACACATGATTAGGTACTTTTCTACCTTGCTGCTGTGTTCCGACAAAGCCTCAATTTTTCTGTGTCCCGATTTTTTAACAAGTCGAAAATTTCATACAAATTTTGTAATTTTTAACAAATTTTGAACATTTTTACAATCCGCGAAATACGCAAAAATCATCTGGTTACACTACATATAATTAATAAGATTGTGGAAAGGATCATAATGTTCAATAACAAACCCTAAGAGCACAAATCAGTAACTTCCTTACTTACTTCACTTGCCTTACAAATCAATTGTAATCCATGGTCTAAAACCTCCCTTTGATGTCGCCTGAAACTAGCTTTATTGCTGGATTTCTCTTTCCAGCCGGTTAATCGATCAAAAATCCAGCCACAGACCAGCGTGACTTTGACTTGGTATCGAATTTAATATAAATCGGGCACCAAGAATCATCAGAACCACAACGACTTGGCTCACATAACTAAATACTTACGTTTACTTACTTACAGCAACCATGTTCCTATGTGGAGCTTAGGTTACAACAGAAAGCTTTCCATATGACTCTGTTGCTGGCTCGGTCACCTAGTTTGTACAAATTCTCTGTCAGCACGCTGAAGCTGGAGCTCCTGGTCGCCTTTCCCCTTGTATATTCCATCCAAGGGCTGTGTAATAAACTTGTGGCATAACTTAATTCTCTGATCCCATATCTGTTAATATCCTTAATAGACAAAAAGCATGCTTTCATTGAACAGATATAACACTACAGCACCTTAAAGCGGTCTCTATGCTTTTTAAAGCTTCTCTTCCATATATTAAATATCATTGCAATATTAAATCATAATTATTCTACAAAAACTCCCATTCCAGCATCAATTTCATCAATAATTCCAACTAACCAGCTCGTCTTCTTCTTTTTAAGTTTTTCTCAAGAATTAATTAATGATCAAGTCACTGAATTGCGTGGCAAATTGTGACGAGAAGGTGAGAAAACGATAAAGTTATTTACAGGAATTAATGTAGAGCAAAAACTAGAATGTTGGTGATAAGAAGAGGAAGTGATGGAATTAAAATTCTCTGAATTACATTTCTTATCATGTTGTGAAGATGATTGATGGCTGTATGTGATATGGCTATTTATATCTTAACAGTTATTGTCACATTGATGTGATAGGAGATGATGATGTTGGGTAAGTGGTGGATATCATTGATTGTAGGGTTTTTTGAAGGTAACTAACAGGTAACTAACAGAAGACAGTCTCGATCAGCACATATTGAAATGTTGCCATCACGGCGACGATGTGGCAGTATACTTGGAGCCAAGTGGCAGCCAATTGGCAAATCGGGTTGCTTTCGTCTAGTGGCTGCCACTAGGCTCTAAGTATTCTGCTACCTCGTCGCCGTGGTGGCAACATTTCAATACGTGCCGATCGGGTGTCAGCGATAAAGCCTTCTTCAGATGTAAACTAACGGAGGCTCAGATGTAACTGACTAGGTCCAAGCGCGAAACAAGATAGTTTGACTCTAACAGCCGAAAATTCCCCAAACAACCGCACTCAAATCTAATCTTACAGTTCATAGTGGGATCCAAACCACTTCTTTGATGACATTCCTACCTGCAGTCTACAAAGGGAGGCTTGTGAACCGTGTTATCTGTGCATATGATTTAAAAACGGACAAATGACTCCGGGTGACTCTATTTCGAGTCTTGTATCACTTGGATCGATCCATGATCACTGGGTATGAGCAGTAAATAAATCCAGAAGAACAAAGTCACTAAGCCACCAAGTTTTTACTCCACCAAACCACTTAAATTCATTAGAATTCAATTAAAATAATTAATTATCTAATTAATAAAAGAAGCCCCAGCATGATAAATTAGCATTGCCACTTATCTAATCAATCAATAAAATTCACAGCACATAAATCTGCCAGAAATGAGAGGAGCAGAAAAAAATGTTGAAATTGACAGGCAGCATAACTGCTCATAAGCACACTGCATTGCGTCAAGTGACTAATTAAAGCCTAACATGGAGCCTCATTGCTAATTAATACACAGCATAGATTTTTATTTCAATAAAACCAATCACTTACCTACATAAGAATAGCTTAAAGTGACGATGACTCTGATTTTTTTATTTTTTATTTCTCTTCCAGACTTGATGTTAATGGCAATTAAAAAAAATCACAGCACAAGGCTTTAAAAAAGTGGGTGATTGTACTGTAAATTTGAACTTTTTCTACGCCTGCTTCTCTTTCTCATGTTCAACATGCGGCCTGTAATAATATCATTGCATAACTTTCATTCCGCATTGAAGTTCAATGACTTTGCCATACATTCTGCGCTTTTTTTTCCTATGAACCATAAGCAGCACGAGAGAGTGAGAGAAAATGAGCAGCACAAAATAAAAAGCACACCGCGAGTAACTCGTTCTGTGTTGTTTATGAATAAACCTAAATAGTGCACATAAAGCATGTAGCTGACGATAGACACAATGATGATTATTTTATACTGCCTTTACCTGCTTGCTGCTGCTGTTTTTTTTCTACTATTATTTAAATTATATGTTTTGAAGTGCAATTGGGGGGTGGTGAAAAAAAACAGCCTAGGAAGAAAGGAAATTGCCATGTCTAGATACATAATGGCACCTTATTGGGTATGGGAATGATAATGTTGTACATTGAAATTATCCATGCAATGCATTGGAAAAATAAAAAGTTTAGTTTTCTTTTTATTGCTAAGTTCGGTGGGAAAAAATGTTGGGAATGTCCTTGTGGTTGAGGGAAATGAAGCGCAAGATGTCTGAGTTTGAAGCTGAACGGAGCTTGAATTTGAATAGAACACGAAGTTTAGCTGAACTTGAAGTTGAACTGGACTTGAACGTGAGCTAAATTTGAAGCTGAGCTGAACTTGAAGCAGAACTGAACTTGAAGCTTAGCTGAAATTGAAGCTGAACTGAGCTTGAAGCAGAACTAAACTTGAAGTTGAGCTGAACTTGAAGCTGAGCTGAACTTGAAGCTGAGCTGAACTTGAAGCTGAGCTAAATTTTAAGCTGAACTGAACTTGAACTTGAGCTGAATTTGAAGCTGAGCTGAACTTGAAGCAGAACTGAACTTGAAACTGAACTGAACTTGAAGCTGAACTGAGCTTGAAGCTGAACTAAACTTGATGCTGAACTGAACTTGAAGTTGAACTGAACTTGAAGTTGAATTGAGCTTGAAGCTGCCCTAAACTTGAAGCTGAACTGAGTTTGAAGCTGAGCTAAATTTGAAGCTGAACTGAACTTGAAGTTGATCTGAACTTGAAACTGAGCTGAGCTTGAAACTGAGATGAGCTAAACGTAAAGAAGAGCTGGACTTGAAAATATGAAGTCCATATTTCCGTAATTGAAGCTGAGCTGTTTTCTACAGACATTCAGACAATCTACACCCCCATTCACAACCAACATCCAATCCACAAATTCTCAACAAAGAAAAGTCCTTTTCTACCTTCATTTTCCTCAACCATACCCATGAATTATTTCCAGTCACGTCGAGCTTGAACATAGGAAATGAAAAATTTGTCGCGTTTGAGGCAGAAATAAAAGGCTGTAGGGAAAAACAATGGGCTGTTTGGCATGAAACACCGCTTATTGAGAGTTGAAGGAACTTTATACCTGTAAAAATACATAAATACACAACATGAGTACATAGGCTAGCTTATTATTTTCTGTTGTGAAGCTTTTATTGAGAATTTATGGTATTTTTTATATAGTAAATAAGGATGAGGAATGGATGGAATGAAGGTGTTGTTGTTGTTATCCATTTAGAGGGATAATGGAAGCTTAAATGGATGAGAATGTGATACCATTTGGTTGATCGATCAATAAACTGGTCGCAAGTCAACGTGATTCTGATTTAACTGTTAATTCGGTTTAAATCAAGCTCATTGTCAGAGTCACGATAGCCTGGTGCTGGATATTTGATCGATGAACCTATTTGTGCTGTTCTGGGACGTTCTGGAACTGTCTTAAGAATGCAACAATCAATATTCAAGTGATACTTTGGATTCTTCAATTTAGAAATAGAATGAGTCATCCAACTCCTAATGCCAATACTCCTAAGCGTCACATTAATAATGAAGGCTCGGTCATGGAGCTTTCAGGGCTCCGGAAAAGCCTTTTTATTAACACCAAATGGAAGTCGACTTCGTGTGATATTTGCCTTCTATACTAATACGGCTTCCATTTGTCGGTAATAAAAGAGGCTCCTTTAGCGAACCCATAAAAGCTTCGTGGCTGAGCTCCCTTCATTTGCGTTGCTCGTGTCAAAATATATTGTGGCATTCAAAACAAACCCGACTTCCTTGAAACAGTCGTAAACATAATTAACCAAATTCATTATGTAAATCACGATATTAATTACAATATTTGACAAATGTCCGTTTAAAATCAAACAAAACTTAAAAATTTAAGTACTTTACCTAAAGTCTCAAAACGTGATCCACTTATCCAACAATAAAGTAAGTGGGTGAGTCCTTTAAAATGGTAAAAGACCCTAAAAAAGCAATTAAGTTTAAAAGTCTTAATTGGACTTTATTTTTCAAGGTTGAATTTTTAAGTTTTCGTGATGTTGAAAAAAGGAATTTTTGAAAAATTTAATAAGGTATTAAAAGAGAATCTTGAAAAGTTTTTGGCATGCTTTGTAAAAGCTTTGAAATTTATGCATTTTCTAAATACAGAAGTAATTACAATTTATCATTAATTCCTTTAAATTTTAGATTCCAATTCAACCAAAATGTCACAAAAGTCAATAAATTTATCAACATTTTCACATCATTAAGCTACTGATTCCTCAAAATCCAAAAATCCCATTTACATTACCTTCAAAACTGAAACATTTTCTTAAGAAATATTATTTTCAGCCATAACAAGCAGTGAATTTTAAGATGCTTAAAAATGTGGTTCAATAAACTCTGCCAACATTTTCGCATAAGTCAATGAAACATAAACACATATACTGGGCGCTTTCTCAGAACTGAGTTGTGCGAAGCTTTTAGACTGCAAAACTGAAAATGAAATAAAAACTTTTAATTCTTAGGAAAAAAGAGACTTTTTGGTACGAACAATGTGGAAGAGAAGAAGGAAAAATATTTTTGCTTTCATTCCAATTTGTAATGCACACGAGTAGCTTGAATGTATGCTTACTTACTTGAATTATTTCACTTGATGCGATTAAAAACAAAAAAATATTTAAAAGAACCGTTAAATGTTTTGTTGAACAATGTCTGAGATTGCAGAGGTGACTCAATTTTGTCGTGGAAATATTTTGAGGAATTTATTTTAAATTTGCATTAAATTAGTTGATTTTGATTCATTTTAATTAAGCTCAATTTTGTTTCAATTAAGCTCAATTTTGATTCAATATAGCTCAGTATCTCCATAATTCTATTAAATTTTGCCTCAATTCCGTTAAAAACTTGCATCAATTTACTTCAAATCCAGCTAAACGTTTCTCAAATTCAACTAAAATTTGTATCCATTTAGTTCATCTTTTCTTCAAATTTGTTACAATTCAGCTCAAAGTTTCCTCAATTCTTCTAAATTTCACCTCAATTTACTTCAAATTTCCTTCATTCTAACAAAAATTTTCCTCAATTCAGTCTAATTTGTCTTTATTCAGCTCGTTTTTTGTCTTAATTCGGCTTAATATTGTTATAGTTAAGCAAGATTTTGACTCAATTAAGCTCATAGAGAAGGACATAATTCTGCACAATTTGTCTAAATTTTAGCTGAACTTCATTTTAAATTTACTTCAATTCAGCTCATTTTTGCCTCATTTCAGCACAATTTATCCACAATTCAGCTTAAATTTGCATCAACTAAGTTCATATTTGCCTTAATTCAGCTCAAGTTTGTTGTAATTTAGCACAATTTTGACTCAATAAAGCTCAACTTCTTCCAAAATTCATTACAGTTTTGTCTCAATTATCGCTGAACTTTGCATCAAATTTATTTTCAATTCAGCTAAATATTTCATCAATTCAGCTTAAATGTCTCTCAATTTAGCTTATTTTTGCGTCATATTAGCCAAAAAACTGTTGCAATTCAGCGCAGATTTGCCTAAATTTTGTCAAATTTTCATTAATCTCTTTAAAAGCTTTTTTTCATCCAAAAGCATCTCCTCACACAATCACACTTCAAATTATTAAATGTCTCAGAATCACGATTGATTTTTCATTAACAACACTTACGCATGATTGCGCGTAAAAGAGAAAAAAAAATCAAAGTTTGTTGACCTAAAAGATATTTCTATGTATTAAGATGGCCAAAAAGCAACTTGGACACTTTCATATTTTATTTTTGTGTGCGATTTTTTAATGCTCATGTTAAACAGCATGTAAAGTTGCGAATAGAACGAAAAATCTAAGGTGAAAGATCTCTGAATGAAAATGGAAGTTGTTAAAAATTGAATTTTTGCTTTTAATATTTGATGTGAAAATTAGCGAGCAAATGCTATTTCGAGACTGACTTCACGGCTACTTGATTATCAAGAATTGCTCAAAAAATAGAATTTATTCCCAATAAACATTAGAAATTATTGAAATTACGGCCATTAATTTATTGAAATATCGAGTCTTTATTCCTGTGTCTGGATTTAATGATCTCGTCATCCACAGCTGATGCAAATTTTGATCTTTGGATGTCTAACAATGCATATGGATATAACAATAAATTCTTGTTCTGCATTCGTGACCTACCTTTATTCACATTTTCACTTTTTGCAAATGTCAAAATTGGCAATAACAATAACAATTAATCAAACAGGTCTGGGATAATAAGAATTGCAAATTTTTGGCTATGATCATCCTGATCACAATATTGATAAAATAAAATGTCATCATCTCGAAGGTGAAACGTTTCTATGACTTTGCGGAATATTATCAAACTTATGAAACATCTATAAAATTAGCAATTATGGATGACTTGCGTTCAGGCTGAGAAATTAGGCGGTATTTAGCGGCATTTGAATGAATACCTCGGAGTTTCTCAGCCTGAACTTGTGTGCCGCAACACAAAAGTATGTTGTCTTAAATTTTTGGAAATGTAATGACTTGTCTGGTGTGTCCGGCTCCGATCGAAGCTTATCATTAAGGTGTGCCGAAAAATATAAAAGGTTGTTCATCACTTGGCTAAAGAAACCTGTCAACAGGTGTTGAATTTTAGGAAAAATTTCGAGGTCGTTAAAAGCATTAATTTATATGGAATTAATTTTAAATAGATTAGACATTTCCTAATAGCATAGATTGGTTTATTGATTTTAAATCTGGCACTAGACTAGTGTGACTCTGGTGAGCTCTATCGCTAATTTATAAGGCTCTGCTAAACCTATTTTATTAATACTAAAGAGAACTAGCCTATTTTAGGCTATTTAGAAGCTATATGGACGCCAAAAGCTGGCGGCTTTCATTTGGTATTAATAAAAGAGGTTTAGCGAAGCCTTAAAAGCTTCCTGGTCGAGCTTTCTTCATTTATGTCGCTCGGGGTGTGACATTGTCAATAATTAATAGCTTCTTTGGTTTAGTTCTTTGTCCACATACATAATCTTTTACCATATGTGCACATATGAAGTCAGACTTGAAGTATTCTCTACTAAAAGTCAAATACTAATACGTTCAGCCAATTTTGATGTTGAAAGTGATTTACCTTTGCATTTAAAAGTATTCATTTAAGGATCTCAGCCTTAAATTCATTTCAATGCTTTGATTATCATTAGAGTATATCTATTCTAAAGCCAGCGACTGAACCAGCTTTTGGCGACATCTGAGGGAGGCAATGAATCACTGTTGATCTGTACGGCCATCGAAGTAAGTAAGTAATATACTAAGAACAGCTAGATGACTAAAACACAACAACAGGCTCAACAGCCAATTAAGTCATCAACGACAATCTTCAGCTGTCAAATGAACATCTAAATATTTTTATTGCATCTTTTAAATACCATTAGCTTTTATTGTTATGAGGTTGCTTGCACAAATGTGTCTAAATTAAGAACTCGAATGGAATTAAGAATTTAAAATTAATTATACCAGTTGATGTTTTTGCATATGACAAAGTTGAGACTCAAAAAAGCTAGTCAATGAATTTTTGTTAGAATAATAAAAACATTCCGGTATCTCCTACTCGTGTCTGTTATGGATGATTATAGAGATGGACGAAATGATAATTTCAAGAATATTCTTAAATGTATAACGTAGCTATGGAGAATCAGTTGGACAGAAAGGAACAAAGGAGCTGAATATATACACAACAGTCATACCGCTGCAAATGCAAGATTGTCAATCATGAGGAAAATCGATGATGCTAATGATGAGTCTCAATTTTTCGACATTGGCCAATTCTTGAGATTTAAATGGGTTAACAGGATATCCAGATGTTGATCCGATATCGATTTCGTGTTGATAAATCTAAGCAGTTCTAGAGGAAGTAGCTAAAAATGACAGTACGGGGTTAACCGCTCAACCAAAATTCTTCTTACTACGCCTCTGAGCTCACGGATGCATATTAAGTAACTAAGCAAACACAAACTTCATTTTTGGGGTAAAATGGGTCAAAACCAGTCGTCAAGATGACATCAGAGCACATTAACGTTTTGTTATTAACATGATGATATAGTGGTGCTCCCCAGTGCTTACTTACGTACTTACTGGAACCATGTTCCGACTTGGAGCCTAGATTATTACAAAATGCATTCCATCTGACTCTGTTACAGGCCCTTAATGCTCAAAGACAACTTTGAATGAATTTAACTGAATTTTATCCTTGAACAATTAGTACTTAGTGCCATTCCTCATCAAAATTCCTTCCAAACATCCACAGAATCCAGAATCAATTAATAACCAGCTCCTAAAATTAATCCGCAACTCATTCAAGGAAGTTATTTAACAATCTTATTATGACATTGTATTTATCTCATTTATTGTGTCATAAGGAGTAATTTTCTACCATCTACATGCATTCGTAGCTTATTAGCCATCCACATTTACATCTCAATATGCCGTGAAACTCTCACTAATACCTTCAAAAATAAAAGAAGAAATTTGCAAAAAAGCTTCATGACATTGAAAGCAGTAAAAGATGGAAGCAGCGGCAGAGAACAAGAGAGTCAAGATAGACAATGTTTGGCTCTCAATTTTTAATGCCGATCTAACTTTTACCACAACGAACAACATCTTCGTATGAATTTTTTGAGTTTGTGTTTAACAAGAAGGAAAAAAAACCAGAAATGAAGTAAAAAAAGAATGTCAATGAACTCTTCGCTTACTTATTCTTGTGTGTGCTGTATTTTTTTTTCGCAGAGATCACAAACTTGCTCAATTCAATGTTATGTGAATTTCTCTTTGATGTGTAAGTGTGCTTAGAAGAAAATTGAGAATAAGAAGAAGAAGACCGAGATAATAAGTATGAAAATTATTGGGGATTTTGAGGGAGATTTGAAGGAGCTTTTTAGTAGAAGGAATGTATAGTTCTGGAACTTATTTTGACTTCCAAACTTCAATTTTGGGAATTTAGGAATTTAGGGAATTTAGGAATTTAGGGAATTTAGGAATTTAGGGAATTTAGGAACAAATTCTTCAATTTTTTGGATTTTTACGTGAAAAATCTCAAAATCCCACTAAATTTTGCAGACCATAAGTTCTTGGTCGGAACCTAATTATTACATAATTAAGGATTAAGAAACTCGGCAGGAAAATTTTACAATTGTCGTTTATCGAATTTTATGCACTGGAATTAGAATGGCGACTCACAGTTTTTTTTGAATGCTAAAGGCAGAAATGACATTAAAAGAGTGGTTCTTATTCCTTTATAATCTGTAGGTCTATGTATTGAACAAGAGATCTGGCGAACTGTCATTTTTTCAGCTACCATTAGCTTTGTAACCTACTATAGTTTATGTTTTAGAGTTCCATGGAGAAACATGGATTCAATGACCTAGAAAAAGGTTTGGTCCAAGAATCGGAAGTTTGCATTTGCTGTATTTTAGATGTCAAAATCTGCAGGTCAAAGCTGTACCTTATAGTTCGTCCAAAGCTGCAGACTTGCAATTTTGGACGAAACCCTACCAAAAAGTAGACCATTGGAGCAAAGTGTACCTTTAGAATTAAGAAATATCTCTTAAACTATATCCCAAGTAGACCTCTAAAGTGACCTCGATTGGGATCCATACTTCTGTAAACATGTCTTTTAGATTTTTGAAGCCCGGAGTCCCAAATTTCTTCTCAAATCGAATCCCAAGAGCAGTGCAAACTCTAACAAACATTGGGTACCCAGCTTCCAAGTTTCTAAGCATTCAGCTCTTTCGTCATACTCATGTAATAGACAAACCAACAACACCATTCATCCATTTCCTCTACCAAACTCTGCATCTAAGAAAGTATTACAAGAACTTGACTTTGTGTCTTACATTTCTCCTCACCACATTACCTTGCATTAGTATTTGTGTTTAAATAAAAGCTGCAAAAAAAAAATGAAGCAAGTATGCTTCTCAAAAAAACGAACTCTCAAAAGTATGAGGAAATGAATTTGCTGCTGCTGTAAGAGAAAGAAAAAATAAAAAAAATTATTACGCGAGATGATTAAACCAAGAAAAAAAGGCAAGCAATGTCGATGAGATAAATTGAGTTTGCTTTTATTTCTCTTTGAGCGAAAGAGTCATTGACACACATTTTTTTTTTATTTTGTTCAGGCTGCTTCAGGCCTTGCTAGTTGTAATATGAAGTTCAAGTTTCGTAATAGAAAAAAAAAACGCAATCGTTCATTGATCTCGAACTACTTTTTCATCTCTTCTCTTCGCTTCTCTTCTCGAGTTGTGTGTTTCGGTGTTGATTTCAATGTCTGGCTGAATAAATTTTTCTATTTTATATGATTTTTTTTCTTCTAAGCAACAAGATGCGAAGAAGAAGGAATTTAATTTCCGAGTTTATTGGCTTTTTGATGCTTTGTGGATTTTTTTTTATTTCTTTCTTTCTTTTTTGCGAGAACTTTCATTTTGTCTATGAAGTTCTGTTCTGTGGAGTTTTTTGTGAAGGTTTTAGAATGAGATCTAGAAGATTTGTGAAAGCTTTGAATGGAGAGAACTTAGAGGATTAGCTTTTTTGTGGTGATTCTTGTAGAACTGTACATGAAAGACACAAAGCATGAAAATAACAAAAAGTCGATAAGAATGTCCTCAGGATAGACACTGCTCTAGCATGGGGTAAGACTTTGCTGAATGCAGAATCACATCGACTTGAACACACTTTTTTGAGACTTTTTCGCGACATCTCTTTTTGGGACAGTAATTAATTTAGTAAAGAATTGCTTGGAAATGACATACTTGAGTGGAGCAATCGTAGATTGGTCGACCGTACATCTAATGTTCTAATGTTCTAAATCACGAGGAAGACCGAAGAATTTCTGGATTGGATCTGTTGAAAAGGACGTTAGAGTCCTTAATATCCTAAACTAGCAGAAGGTTTTGAAGGATAGATGTTGAACATGAATTTAGATGAGCTGACCATGAAATGTCAATATACCCGGAAAGCACATGAAGTAGAATTGTCTGAAAGTCCAACTCTAAGCTAGCATGACTCGAAGTTTAGGTCAGATTCGATGAAATCCTGTCCTAGAGTCTCTCTGAGACCAAACCCAGAATCACAATGCCCAAGAATTTTCAGCAATTTCTACGCCGTGAGCTTCTCGGGATTACAACAAGATGTACGGTAAAATCGCCCCTGTTCCATTTGAGCAAGAAAAACATTGGAATTTTTGGGTTTTCCCGTCAACTGAGGTACAAAAACAGATTTTTAAGGAAATCATTCAGATTTATTTGCCGGTTTCTTGAGTATATACTAGTCATACTGATATTTTGTTAACTTACAGTCGGGGACCCATTGCCGTATGTAAAGAACGTCTGTAGACAGCTCTATCTTTCGATAACTTCTGCGAATTTGAGATATTAAGAATTCTAGCTTCCTTATTACCACATCTAATCCAGGACATTTTTGGTCTTCCTCTAGATATTTTGCCGTCCATAAAGTGATATTTTGCTAAATTATATTCAAACAATCATTAAAAACAGTAACGTTGACTTTAAATTCATTTTTTAAATTCATTTCTACCAAAAAATTCATCAAAATTTCATCTCAACACCAATGCAACTCTACAGTTCCAACAAGAGATGAATGAACTTTAAACACGAAACTTTATTTGATACATTTTCATCATCCACACTTCAACTTTCATTTATAGGTCATTATTGAACCTATTTTCCTTTAAAGTCATGATTTTAAAAGTATTTTTTTTATGTGGCAATTTGTAGCACATAATTTATACCCGTGTTTTTGAAATTATGGCAAAATTTTTTGAAAGTATTTCTAATGCATGATTTATCGCTTAAAAGTCCAAAGAAAATGATTTTTTGTACTCACGTGTAGGACTGTTGAGTCAAAAAGAGGAGAAACGTGCAATTTTTTGTTAGAAAAATTAGATGAATAGAGTTGTGACTGAATTGACTGTAAATTGAATAAAATTTATTATATCAAACTTCACACAAGTGTACATGAATAGAAAATTGTGACAAAAGACTACGAAAAATTTGGACATAATTTAATGAAATGGCACTAAAATAAATTCTTAATCTCCGCATGTTTTTAATTCATTTTCAAAATCCAAAGCTTGAATGAATTTCTGCCAATTGATGTAACTTCCTTCGTCGATTTCAAAGTGGAATTGGTTTTTCTGGAAGGAATAAATAGAATAGACAATGAGGCTGGAGTGAATTCAAGCAGAATTGGCTGTTCTTTGGGAGTATGGACTTCAAAAATCCAAAAAGTCCGCCTCCACTATTGAGTCGGCTCCCAAAAATAAGTGGAGATGGACAACATAGGAATCAGGATTTTTATGGAGTCGACTCCACTTTTTTTGGGAGCCGACTCAAAAGTAGAGACGGACTTTTTGGATTTTAACTGGTTGGAGTCCAATGGTGTCCAACTCCACTTTTTTTGGTAGGCACCTGCACATAAGAGTCCTGTCAACTCTCTATTCAAGCCCTAAAAGGCATAAATACTGCATTTAGCTTCCATCATGCACCAATAAAGCATGCTCTATGCCTTCTAGAGAATTGATAGGATTTTGGGGTCAACCCCACTTCCTCTGCAAAAACCCCCCACAAGCCACAAATCACAGACAACTCAAACTCACCTTAGGATTGATCGGTGCCACCGGTGTTGCTTTATACGTTTTCAAGTCAATAAAATTCAAGAAATCCCTAACTTCATACTCATTATTCTCATTCTTATTGAGCACCGCAAAGAGTTGCTTGACTATTGCAATATCCAATGGAACTCGACATCCTCTAATGACCTTCAACAGATCATTTTCATTCAAATATTCAGTATTATTTGGTGATAAATGGTAAATAAATTCCTTCAATCTGTCAACGTCACTCCAAAGTTCACGCCAAATTTCACCTTGAACAATTGATCTGACCATTTCCCTAAATTCTAGTGGAGTCTTCTTTGTTGGAATCGCAAAATGTCGACACAATGTGACAATCTCCTGTTCGGTTATGTCATCTTGCAGAAGATCACGCAGCATTGTCTTAAAATCTTCATATTCTATGAATTCTTGTGTGAATTCACCATCTTTGTGAACTTTCACTTTAGTCATGTAACATGCGATAAAATCCTTATAGATTGGATGCAATCGTTCACGAATTTTGGTAATGATCAGGTGTGGATGACTCATTGGATACTGAAAACGAGGAGAAAGGTGGAAAATGAGTTCAAGTTTTTGAGAAAAATAAAGTCATTGGTGAGTCATGTCCAAAATTTTGAGTCTTATGAATCTTTTCTGGGAAAATTGCATGACTTGCTAAATTATTTTGGTGAGTTTAATGCCATAAATCATGAAAATTCTACAAAATTCCTAAAAAATACTCACAACTTCCTTATTCTCCTCCATAAACTTAAGTGCAAACAAGTCAGCTGATACAATCTTAAAGATAAAATTCCTCAAATTTATGACAGCACCCAAGTAAAAATCTTGAGATTTATAAGCAATTGGACGTTCACTTGTGTATTTATCCTGATCTGGCCAATAGAACTTTGACTTTCCAAAGAATTCTCCTCCTCTGAAGCCTAAGTTACGACATGAAAGCTCATAGACTGAAATTGTATCTTCACTAAGGTAGTAAGTGATTATGAATAATCGATCGTTGTTCTCCTTGATTGAGGATATCATTTTGGCGCCGAAACGAAGGACCAGTCTGGAAAGGAAATTCAAATTTAAATGGAATATAGTGATGTAATGTCTTGAGCATTAAGGTGATCCTTGTCGTATTGACAGCAACTCTATGTAGTGATATAGAGGTCCAGTCTCTGGTAGGAATCAAACCTACGTACTCACAAGCAAGACATACAGATATCCAGTCTGTTGCCTAACCACATGGCCATAGATACCTGACAGATTCACCTATATAAGGCTCGATACCCAAGATTCCATTCTTACTCAGACATCACAAGTCCAACTACTATTCTAACTATTTAAAGCATCATCTACTTACTTGTCATACTCCAAGAACTTCTTAAAATTAACCTTCGGCAATTTCGGTTCAATTCCAGTGCAATTTCCTTCAGAATCTTCAAAGCTACCCCATCCATTGTACGGCGGATATTTAAACTCTCTAGCAACTGGTTCACATGGCTTCACAGTACACGGAGTAGAAATAGGAAAGAATTCTTCAATTCCATACTTTTCCTGATAATATTCTTTGGTCTTTCCATCACAATCAGTCATTACTACATTACGGCCATAGACATTGATGGACTTTCCAATCTGCAAGTCGGTTTCGTTGTAATATTGAGAATTGTCGCCAAAACTAGTTTCTCGTCTGTCTTTTAGGAATCTACCTTTAATCATGTTCTTGCCGAGGACATTAAGGACGACAAAGTTCTCTTCACCGACTGGTTTGAGTTTGCCGGCGTTCTGGAAGTTTAGACAAAATTAATGAGTATTATTGACACTCTCCCGAGTGGTACAGGCAGCCTTACAGGCTGCCTCGGGTCAGTAGACCACTCAAATCCATTCCTACATATCTAATTCACTTACCCTTGGCAACTTAGCCCTCTTCAAGAACATCCCATTCGAGTGCCGTCCACTATTTGGCTGCAACTTCTCCTTAATCTCAAAAGTGTCATCTGACAAATGAAACAGTACTTCCAGATTCCTAACATCACCATTATCATCCCAATAAGCTGAAAATCGCAAAACTTTACGATCATTTTGAAGAAATTTAGCAAATCTGAAGTCCTTTGAGGTTGCATGATTGGCAGCCATGCTTGCTCTTTCAGCTTTTCTTAATTCGACTACTGGATCTTTTGGAATCTCAACAGCTGGAGGAACGCAAATTCCGAGACGATTAAGGAAGTTCCTTGTGAATGTGTCGCACTCTGTGATGTGATAGGCTCGATCCAGAAGAGTTATTGTCTTGTCTACATTCAGGTCCAGCAAAGATACATGAGCATCTGAACGCAATGAATGTCCTTTCCTTATCCTTTGCCTTGATACAATACATTGAGAGCTTGACTCTGTCTTTAGTTCCGTAATTTGGATCGTATCATCATCAAGGAAGTAAGAAATTTTGACTTTCCTAATTTGGTATGGAATTCGATGTTCAGGCACAGTTTCCTTGAAATATCCAAAGAATCGGAGGACTTGCTTCTCAAAGACAATCCAGGCTGGAACTAGACCGTGTTGTGAACGTGGAAATAAGGATTCTTCTGACTTTGCTGGATGCATAAGCTTGCCTGATGATGATCGCTTGTTTCCCTGGAAAGAAAGGGGAATATTGTGAATTTTTGGGGATGTTTTAAGGGGTTTTAAGGGTATGGAAGGTACATTTAAGAGGCAAATGACGTAGGAATGGCCAAAAATCAGGTCTAAAGCCAACGTGATGCTGGCTTTAAGGCTAATTTGATTAAATCTGACTTCATGCTGAATGAAAGTTAGCCAGAGGTCATTTCTATGGTTTGTCCTTTTTGGGACATACATTGAAAGTTGCCAATAGCTCGAAGTTGACTTGACGTCGAGTGCAGACATCTTCCTGACCATATCCCTCAAAATCCATAAAATCTTACCTCAGCCAACATAGGAACCTTGTTAAAAACATCAAAATGATGAGATTTCCTGAACATTGAGCTATGAGATCGTCGAAATTGTGATGGATAATCGCCCAAACACAATGTCAATGCCAATGGTGTACATCGATACAATTCTTGACCCATTTTATTTAATTTTTATAAGAATTTTTCTAATAAATTAAAAAGAACTTTTTTTCACTGCACAACGATCAAACAAAATATTGAAAAAAATATCCAAGGTTACTATGTTTATGGTGGTATGTTGGAGACGATGTTATGAAGTTATTGTGTTGTGATGTTGTAAATTTGTTTCTTATCGATTAGGGTTAGAAATTTGATATTTATGATGAATGTCGGTGACTATAAACATGGATATTGACATGTGTGGGAATTGTGGATTGAGGAAAGTTTGGATCAGCTGTTTTGTTTGTTGTTTGACATATTTGGTCGTAAATCCTTCAATTTTGAGACGTGGATTTATGACTGAACTGCTGGATTGAGGTTTTTGACTTGGAAGAGGTTGAGGTCGACTCGGATTTTGTCAATTCTGCTCGATTCGAAACATTTGAGTCGATTTTGAGTTCTGTGACTTTAAAATCCCAAAAAAAATCATAACAACCAGCACAAGTCTGCATGCTTCTCACATTAAAGCAGCTTCGAGTTCATTCGCCTTCCTCAATTCCAACCTATTTTTCCATTTTCATTCATTTTTTACAAAACAATTTTTTTTTTGGACATAAATTCCATTTGTCTACAGTATCATGTAGTATCATAATAATAAAAGTAAAAAATATAATAAAATAGCGAAAAGAAAATGAAGTAAAATCATTAGCGAAAATATTTTCCGTTATTTTAATCGAAACTGATTTTTATTTTATTGTTGCTGTATGCAGAAGAAGAATGCACACGAGTGAGTTGAAAACAAAAATGTTTCGAAAGAAAAATTGATAATGTAAGAATGGTGAGAGTGGGTATTGATGTTCTGGTGGGGTTTGGAGCGCATTTTAGGAATTTTGGAGATTTTTGTCAATTTTGTTGAGATTTTGATGAATTTTGGAACATTTTCAAATTTTGTTAGATTTTGGTGACTTTGTGTTCAATTTTGGTAAGTTCATGTTCAATTTTGGTAAGTTTGAGTTCAATTTTGATGAATTTTTGGTTCAATTTTGAAGTATTTTTGGTTCAATTTTGATGAATTTTTGGTTCCATTTTGATGAATTTTAGGTTCAATTTTGATGAATTTTTGGTTCAATTTTGATGAATTTTTGGTTCAATTTTGAAGAATTTTCGGTTCAATTTTGATGAATTTTTGGTTCAATTTTGAAGAATTTTTGGTTCAATTTTGATGAATTTTCGGTTCAATTTTGATGAATTTTTGGTTCAATTTTGACGAATTTTTGGTTCAATTTTGATGAATTTTCGGTTCAATTTTGATGAATTTTTGGTTCAATTTTGAAGAATTTTCGGTTCAATTTTGATGAATTTTTGGTTCAAATTTGAAGAAGTTTGTGTTCAATTTATGGTGAGTTTATGTTCAATTTTGGTGAGTTTCTCATTCATTGAAATATATTCAAACTTCAAAGTTTTAAAGTCCCACCCAGAAAATCAAAATTACATCAATTTCCTCATCATCCACCAAATCCAGCAAACCTCAATAAAGAAGCTCAAGAGCACACACACTACACAATAAAGCTTAACTAATTTAATTTCGTTTAAAATGAAATTAATTTCCATTGTGCATTTCATTCACGAATGTATATAGGCATGGAAAAATGATGCCACAGAACTTCTTGTTGTTTTTTTATTTTTTCAATTTTTTTCAGGGCGCTTCGACAGCACCAAACAAGCAAAAAGCAATAACTTTTTTCAATATTATTATGTTTGCTTTAAAAAATAATAATATTTTTTTGCGGTCATTTGTTGTGGTTGTAATTTATTTTTAAGAAGAAGGAATTCGCTTCTTTTTGTTTGTTTGTTTGTGCTGCCAAATTGGCGGTTTATTTATTGATGAATTGAGCCATGAAATTTCTTTACGTTAACATGAAGCTGTTAAAATTTTACTTTTAAGTTTGGTGGATTTTACAGCCAGTTTTTAAATTTTAATGAGATTTTTTAAGGCGAAATTATCAAATTAAGGCAGTTAGTTGGTGCTGTTCACTTTTTGCATGCCTGTGCAATTTTGCATGAGTTTTTAGGCTCAATTTTGAGTATATACATGAACTAGATCCAAACTGTGTGCCACAGCACTGAACTAGATAGTCAGCATCATGTCTACATCATGTCCAAACCATGCGACACAGCCTGATCATCAACATCAATCCCTAATTACACCTCATAAATTCCTTTCACAAGCTACAAGCCAATCCAAACATTCATCAAAATAATTCAGCCTACTTGAGGAAAAAATCAATTTAAGTTCCTTCAGAAAAAAGATCAATCTCTTTCTTGTTTGTTACAAAATTGAACAATCAATTTCAATGAGCGCACATTATGACCCTCTTTTCTACATAATCAATGTACATGAACATATTGCCTTTTGGTCATTTTTTTCTTGTTGTTGTTGTGCTTAAGATTGAGACTTTTTTTGCTTTTTTGATGTAATGTGATCCTTTAGGTTGGTTTTGTGATGAAATTTAAATTTGACTAGTGTATCGGGTAGAAACCCAATGCGGATATATTCACACCGTCCATAAAAAGTCTCGCGGGTAGGCCAAGCTTCGCTTGGCAAATGTTTGAGGAATCGGGCTCCAGCGGGTAGGCCAAGCTTCGCTTGGCTAATGTTTGAGGGATCAGGCTCCAGCAGGTAGGCCAAGCTTCGCTTGGCACATGTTTGAGGAATCAGGCTCCAGTGGGCAGGCCAAGCTTCGCTTGGCAAATGTTTGGGGAATCAAGCTCCAGCGGGTAGGCCAAGCTTCGCTTGGCAAATGTTTGAGGAATCAGGCTCCAGCGGGTAGGGCAAATGTTTGAGGGATCAGGCTCCAGCGGGTAGGCCAAGCTTCGCTTGGCAAATGTTTGAGGTATCAGGCTCCAGCGGGCAGGCCAAGCTTCGCGTGGCAAATGTTTGAGAGATCAGGCTCCAGCGGGTAGGCCAAAAATGTTTGAGGGATCAAGCTTCGCTTCGCTTGGCAAATGTTTGAGAGATCAGGCTCCAGCGGGTAGGCCAAGCTTCGCTTGGCAAATGTTTGAGAGATCAAGCTCCAGCGGGTAGGCCAAGCTCCAGCGGGTAGGCCAAGCTTCGCTTGGCACATGTTTGAGGAATCAGGCTCCAGCGGATAGGCCAAGCTTCGCTTGGCAAATGTTTGAGAGATCAGGCTCCAGCGGGTAGGCCAAGCTTCGCTTGGCAAATGTTTGAGGGATCAAGCTCCAGCGGGGCTTCGCTTGGCAAATGTTTGAGAGATCAGGCTCCAGCGGGTAGGCCAAGCTTCGCTTGGCAAATGTTTGAGAGATCAGGCTCCAGCGGGTAGGCCAAGCTTCGCTTGGCAAATGTTTGAGAGATCAGGCTCCAGCGGGTAGGCCAAAAATGTCTGAGGGATCAGGCTCCAGCGGGTAGGCCAAGCTTCGCTTGGCAAATGTTTGAGGAATCAGGCTCCAGGTAGGCCAAGCTTCGCTTGGCAAATGTTTGAGAGATCAGGCTCCAGCGGGTAGGCCAAGCTTCGCTTGGCAAATGTTTGAGGGATCAAGCTCCAGCGGGCAGGCCAAGCTTCGCTTGGCAAATGTTTGAGAGATCAGGCTCCAGCGGGTAGGCCAAGCTTCGCTTGGCAAATGTTTGAGAGATCAGGCTCCAGCGGGTAGGCCAAGCTTCGCTTGGCAAATGTTTGAGAGATCAGGCTCCAGCGGGTAGGCCAAGCTTCGCTTGGCAAATGTTTGAGGAATCAGGCTCCAGCGGGTAAAGCTTCGCTTGGCAAATGTTTGAGGAATCAGGCTCCAGCGGGTAGGCCAAGCTTCGCTTGGCATGTTCGAGGAATCAGGCTCCAGCGGGTAGGCCAAGCTACGCTTGGCACATGTTCGAGGAATCAGGCTCCAGCGGGTAGGCCAAGCTTCGCTTGGCAAATGTTTGGGGAATCAAGCTCCAGCGGGTAGGCCAAGCTTCGCTTGGCAAATGTTTGAGGAATCAGGCTCCAGCGGGTAGGCCAAGCTTCGCTTGGCACATGTTCGAGGAATCAGGCTCCAGCGGGTAGGCCAAGCTACGCTTGGCACATGTTCGAGGAATCAGGCTCCAGCGGGTAGGCCAAGCTTCGCTTGGCAAATGTTTTGGGAATCAAGCTCCAGCGGGTAGGCCAAGCTTCGCTTGGCAAATGTTTGAGGAATCAGGCTCCAGCGGGTAGGCCAAGCTTCGCTTGGCAAATGTTTGAGGAATCAGGCTCCAGCGGGTAGGCCAAGCTTCGCTTGGCACATGTTTGAGGAATCAGGCTCCAGCGGGTAGGCCAAGCTTCGCTTGGCAAATGTTTGATAATTTTCATACGATGTTTAATGTTTCAAAAAATCGTAATAAACATTGATTTTGAAATTTTGTATGAAAACGAAAGTTTTTGGCTTTTTTAGAAGCAACGGCTGCACCTGCCATGCCCAAAATCTAATCAGCTCTTCTATAGATCAGCACGGATCGATAGCAAAAAACTAGAAGTCTCTACGATGTCTCGTTATTGAGATTTCTTGCTGATTAACTTGTTTGTTTGTTTGCTTGCTTACAGAAAACGAATTTTTCGATTTTCTCGGCAATGCCTCAACCAATTTCAAATTTGTTTTTTGATTATGGTGAGGAATTCCAGGCACAAACTTTTTGCGATATAACAAAACTTGCAATTGTGCTTAGTTTTGCTGAAAAATCCAAAAACTGATTTTTCAATCTGAACAAATTCAATACATTCACACGTGAAAACGGTGTGAATATAAAAAAATTCTTGAAAGATTGAAATTTCTCAAAAATTCAAAATTTTTCAGAAATTGAAAATTTGTTAAAAAAAATTGGAAAGTCTTCAAAAACTGAAAATTCCTCAAAAATTTGAAAATTCTTCAAAAACTGAAAATTCCTCAAAATTTAAAATTCTTTAATAGGTATTTGAAAATTCTTCCAAAATTGAAAATTATTCAAAATCTGAAAATTCTTCAAAAATTGAGAATTTCTCAAAATCTGATAATTCTTTAAAAATGAAATTTTTCAAAAGTTGAAGAATTCATAAATGTTGAAAATTCTTCAAAAATTTAAAATATTTCAAAAATTAAAAATTCATCAAAAGTTGAAAATTCATCAAAAATTTAAAATTCTTCAAAAATTGAAAATTCTTCAAAAATTTAAAATTCTTGAAAAATTCAAAACTCTTCAAAAATTGAAAATTCTTTAAAAATTCAAAACTCTTTTAAAATTGAAAACTCTTAAAAATTTAAAATTTGAAAATTCTTCAAAATTTGAAAATTATTTTAAAATTTGAAAATTCTTGAAAAATTCAAAACTTCAAAAATTGAAAATTCTTCAAAAATTCAAAACTCTTTTAAAATTGAAAACTCTTCAAAAATTTAAAATTTGAAAATTCTTCAAAATTTGAATATTCTTTTAAAATTTGAAAATTCTTTAAAAATGAAATTTTTCAAAAGTTGAAGAATTCATAAATGTTGAAAATTCTTCAAAAATTTAAAATATTTCAAAAATTAAAAATTCATCAAAAGTCAAAAATTCATTAAAAATTTAAAATTCTTCAAAAATTGAAAATTCTTCAAAAATTTAAAATTCTTTTAAAATTCAAAACTCTTCAAAAATCTTCAAAAACTAAAAATTCTTTAAAAATTGAATATTCTTCAAAATTTGAAAATTCTCTAAAAATTTAAAATTCTTCAAAATTAAAAAATGCTTCAAAGATTGAAAATTTTTTGAAAATTCAAAATCCTTCAAAAATTGTAAATTTTTCAAAATTTGAAAATTCTAGAAAAATTAAAAAATTAGTTTTAAATTGTTTCCAAAATCACCCTACAAGCAATATCCCAAAGAATCCCACAAATCATTGCAAAATACAAAAAAAAAAAATTTCTCCAACATTTTTTCACATAAAGTCTGTAATGTCTTCCTGGTTCTTTATCGATAAATGAGCTTTCTGCTCGCTAACTATCTATTTATTTGCAAACATCACGAAAGCCTATCATCATCTCCCAATCCATCTATCTATCTACAGATACTTAAACCATCTCATTTGCCTTCTATTCCCATTTTTTCTTTCTCATTCTTTTCCTAGTCTTTTTTTGCTTCTATTTCTTTAAAGAAAAGAAGTAGAAATAAACATAAAAGTTTACATCAGTTCATTGAACTTGTTCTTCTTTCTTCTCCCAATCATCGTATTCGCATTTCTTTCACTTCTCTGTATATCTGTTGTTATTCTCTTCTCATTCCGCGCACGACTATGATTTTGGCTTTTTTTTTGGATTGTAAGCAACAACAATTTCTAGAGACTTTTTTTGGCATAATATTGTAGAATATAGAATGAATGGCAATAAATTTGAATAAGTTGGGAGGGAAATGAAGCTTTTGTGGGTAATTTTTGGGAGGTTATGGAACTTCCTTGAACTGTCTTGTTGTGGATTTAGTGCTTTATGAGATTCTTTTGAGTTTGAGGCTGAAGAATGCTTTTGAGGAATTTCTTCATGGACATACATGTGGTCATACCTTAGTACCCCTCCCATACCCCCATCTATGCATCATCCATCAATAAATCCACAAATTCCATCAACTAAACGGTCATCATAAGTGAATGACCTACAGCAATTTCTGCACACATAGAACATCCGGTTCTCAAAGAAATTCCTCAAAATTCCTCCAAGAAGAACATCCAATTCAAAGAAGATTAACAAACAAGCTAGCTGAAGCCATGAATGAAAAGAAATGTGATAAAAATCAGTTCTTTTGAGGGATTATAAATTGTTCTACAATAGAAAAGAAAATCACCAACAGTTAACTTTAAAGCCGTTGTTCTTAAGAGAATTTAAAGCAACAAATAAATTATCATTGTAAGTGGATCTGACAAATCGACTTGTAGAACATGCTGTCAATTTGTTTTATATGACAGACTAGCTTGATTGGAGGGAAGTGGATGAGGTGATGTTGTAAATGATCTTGTTCTTAGATATTGGGTTTGGAAGTTGTTAGTTGTCGATTCTCTAGTGGATATGAAGAGATAATATGGTATGGGTATGTGAGATAGTCAGGTATTATATAGTTTACCTCAGTGTTGACCAAATTGTGTGCTACCAAATTTTTTTTTAAATGTCATGAACGCATATAGTGTGTGGTTTGAACATTGATTATAATCAAGGTGAGCCGGGTCACATAAAAGTTTGGACAACACAGATCTCACCGAATAGCATAAATCGGTTAATGAGTCAAAAATTTGATCCTAGGCTGGCATTTTGATGGCAAATTTAGTGGTTTAAACCCAGGAACATCCAAGAGTTACGCCAGTCGGTTGTTAGATTTTGGAACTATTAACCAAATTGTATTAGGATGAGCTTGAGCTATTTTGAGCACATAATAGATTAATTTTAGGATTAAGTCAATTGTAACCATATCAATCTTGTTGTCACGTTTCAAACTCTCTGTTTAATAGTTTGGTGTATTGCTTTTTGGAGGAAATTGAAGATGCATCCTAACAAGATCGAGAGAATCGCATATTTCTGCACTATTTCTTTTCCATTAGACTGAACCATCTTAATCCTAGAAATTGCAGAATAGTCTCCATAAATATCAAATTTAAGATTCTATTCTGGTTTGCTCTGATTAGCTACAAATGCACCCTATGTATTGGATTTTGTGTTTTGGTCCAATACAACATTAAGAGCTATGAATTGAACATTGAATAAAGAAGAAGGTTTAAGTAAACATTGTTCTATGCTCTCTAGCAAGTCCCAATAGCTCTGTAAAAAAGAGGACTGAACATGAACGTTTGTGTTCCATTCAGACTATGTTGTAAAGATGTCCACTTTTCTGCTCTAAAACCTAAGTATGTAGTAAGGTTTTGAGCACTATGTGAAATATTAATTAATTTACAACTTTAAGATTCCATTTTTGCAGTATTTTAGCCTTCAATTATCTCAATGTAATCATAATTTCTCCACAGAATTCATCAAAAAAATTCTATTCTTTCTAATAATTCATTATATCCACAAGACTAGAATTATTTCAATTGAATCAATTTTCATTTCACCTCATCTCTCACAGAAAGCAATTTTCATTTCTCTTCATAATCATTATTCGTTTCATCTCATAAATCAGCATAAAATTATCTAAGACAAAAGAAGCATAAAGAAATTCTTAATAAAAGAAATTTAAAATTAACAATCCAGAACTTTTTTCCTCTTTTATTTCTTCATTCTCGCTTAATACATTTTTTCGCTGTTGATTGCTGATTAATGAAATTGAAAAGATTCATCAAGAAGAGCCACAGCGAGGAACATTGAAAGAGATCAAAAACCTCAAGAAAGAAAATGTGTTTACCACCGAAAATAAAAAGTAAATTTCGCTCGTTGGCCAGCCACGGCCATTCACTCACTTTTCATTATATGTATTTTCAATTTTTTACCGTTTTTTAAAGAGCACAAAATTCACGTGCGTTGATCTTCTCGCTTGTTATCATCTATTTTTTTCCTTCTTTTCTCGAATGATGATGGGCGTCTTGCGGTGAAATTGTGTGGATTTTTCGGAAACTCATCATTTTTATGCTTTGGAATACTTTTGGAGACTTTAAATTTTTTATGAAAATTTAACAAATCTCCCGAACATCACATGTCCGTTACTTACTTTCTTACTGCAATCATGTTCCTATGTGGAGCTTAGATTACAACAGAAGGCTTTCCATCTGACTCTGTTGCTGGCTCTGTCACCTAGTTTGTACAAATTCTCTGTCCACACGCTCAGCTGACATTCTTTCATTACTGCTCTACACCAAGTAGCTTTTGGAGCTCCCGGACGCCTTTTCCTTGTGGATTCCATCCAAGGGCTGTGTAACAAACTTGTGTTTCTGTCCCAGCAATGATATTTTGACAATTGAGCAATGACACAAGTCGGTTAATTGATTCAAAATCTTGCAGAAGCAGCGTTACTTTGACAAGGTAACGAATTTAAAGGGAATTTGGCGCCAAGCAAGATTCAAAGGAACAAATTTTTGATCGAAAGTTCGATTTACGTTGATCTACAAGGGATTTGTACCTCCATCATAAAATATTGAGTACCATCTAGTCAAAGTTGCTCAGATTTATAACAAAATGACGAGAACTTGATGGATCAGACTTATGAGCATAACCAGGGACTAGGGAACAAAGTAACCGAAAATTCGAATACTTCCTAAATATCTACGTTCCATACAATTTTAAACCCTGTTGAAAAATTCCAAGTTTTGGTAGAATTGCAATTTACTTTGAGCCAGAGTTGACAGAACTTTAGGAATCTAGACTAAAAAATTCCAAAAAAGAAGCTCCATTATTGGTCGCCTCCAAAAAAAGTGGAGTCCGGAGTAAGTGGAAACACCTCCACATTGCAATCTTACCAACTCTATTTTTAGCCAGCACAATGAAATGCTGCTTGATAAGCGTTTGTTGCAATCAATCTACCTATACAGGTGACTGCATTCAGTGTATTTTGAGTAGAATGGGGCTGGTTTGCTTGCTCAGTAACCAGTTAACATATGCTTGATAGAATGATAGTACAAGAGCAGCTACTGCCACATAACATCATTCGAGATCTTAAGAAGAAGATTATGGATTTATTTGTCATATTTTAAACTACTTGGTAAGATTGTGATGACCTTCAATTCTAATGCTTGTATAAGGCTATTTTGTGAATATGTCTTGATGCCTTGCTATTATTAAGCCCAAAAAAGCTAAAAGCCCTTCAAAATTTCCAAAATTCTTCCCAAAAAAAATCCCAAATCATCTCCACAAGGGCTTCATTGCTTTTAATTTTGGCATCCAAACTACTCAATAATTTTTCTTAAAAAACCTCAACAACAACAAGTAGTCAGCATTCAATATCGAATAAAAAAAAAAAAAAGCAGCCAAGAAGAGCATCAACCAAACATAAAGAGAAGCAGAAAAAAAATAACAAATTGCGAATAAACATAAATCTCATTTGTTGGCTGTACGGAGTTCAATGAATTGTTTTTGGAGCAGGCAGCAATTAAACGTTCAATTTCTTTTTTACATAGCTTCTGATGCTGCTGCTGTTGCTCTTGCAATTGCGTTCTTTTTTTTTCATAATAATAAGCATGATGATGTTGATGATGATTGTGAATCAGGTTTTTCTGCATTGTGTCCACTTTTTGTACATTCACTTCCTGGTTCTTAAGTGCTCTCATATACACTCAAATTGTGCATATGGTTAACATATAGAATGCGATTCAACGCATGTTGAAAGTAGTTAGAGGTAATTTGAGATTGCATTGGATGTATGGATGTGGAGTGTAGGATGGGGAAGGGAATGTAGTGGGATTGGATGGAATTTGGTTTGAAGGACAAAATTCTGGAAATTTTTGAATTTGGAAATTGTTAAAAAGAATTATAATTTGAACGCTTTTTGGACATTGTTGGCTTCATCAAGGACATAGGCATTTTGTAGAGAATTTGGGATGGTACAACAAATCATCGATCGCAGTGCCGTTGCTATAAGCAAACCCAACATTATATTCTATTCTATTCTAGCTGCACATCTAGCCATCCAGAACCCCATCCCATCCCATCCACATCTATTACCTCAACAAGCAGAAAAAGTTACACAATAAGACTCCTAACAAGTCGTAAGATGATAAAAAATAGAGAAGAAAATCCCACCTCATACAACATCAATTACTAGTCAACTCAATGTCAAAATAGAATAGCAAATTACAACGGTTTACGGTGTAAATAAAAAGCAAATACGTAAGTGAAGACAAAGAATATTGACTTTAACGTTCTTTTTTCTCTTCCTTCATGTCACTTTAATGCATGTGGTTCTATGTCGTGATTTTGTTTGTTAATCGGTCGGTTCTCTTAATGGCTCTTCTCGCATTTCTTATATTTTTTCGAACAAGTCACTAAGTAAATTGAAGAGGTCGGATATGTGCTATTTTTGATACCAGGAAAAAAAAGTGCAATTGCGTGTCATATTATGCCAAATGGGATGGACGTTGCTGTTTTTTTCATTAGGGCATGCATTTTTAAAAAGCTGTGAATGTTTATGTCAGATGGATGTTTGCTTGAGGGTTTTTTTGGATGTAATGAGAATGTAAAGCTGCAAAATTTCCTGTTTTGATGTTGTTTTTTGCAATAATTTTTGAGTTCTGAATGTTGTGCTGTAATTATTGTGTGTTGTATTGATGGGTTTTTTGGGTTTTTGGGTACTGATGGGATCAAGCATTCTGTAATACATCGTCCTATTCAGATCTATTTTGTCTTATGAGTTCCAAGTCATTTAGGGAAGCAATCGAGGCTCTCATGAAAAGACATGGAGCATGCTGACAAAACTGAGCATGTTCAAGTATGCATATTGATAGAATATATTCCTGTGAATGCTTATTTTGGTGAAAATGCTGATTATCTCTCAGGAAAATCACACAGAGGTTCCATAGAAGCTCGTGTCACCTGAAAGTACATCGGCCCAGCCAACCTCCATCTTAACTACAACCCAAGCACCCCAAATGAGAAACCATGAGTCACAATAAATCTGTTCAACAATTGAAGCAACTAAGTTTTCTTTTCTTCCTCCTTAATATCCCGAACTGGCAGAAGGTTTCGAAGGATATAGCTGTCTTCAGACATTCCCTACGCGCGACAATGGGCCCTCGTGCGCTCCAGCCAAGGAAGTAAGCAACTAAGAAGCCTTCCAAGTTGCTAAGTCTATATACAACTACTCAATTCAACAATTGAATCTCCAAAATTCAATGCTAAAACCACAAAAAATGAACCTCACATGAATATCTAAAAATAAGCAATATCTCAACACTCTTCTTCATTGCCATCCATTCAAGTCTTTTCAGTTCAAATAAGGAAATGGAAACAATCGATAATTGACATCGTGAAGTAAAAATGTGACATCTATAGATGAAGGAATAGAGCAAAAATTGCAATGGAGGAGTTATGTCAAAATGTCAGAATGTAGATTTTAGAATTGGCCTTGATTGATTGTCTAGGGAATCAAGAAGATGAAGCAATTTGAAGCTCTGAATTTAGATTCGTACTCAACAGAGTTCAGCCATCACTGTCAGTTAGAACCTTTCACCAAAAAAATGCTCTTTGTTGTGTGCTTCTTGACTATTTATTCTGAACTTTTCTTTTCACAAAAAATACAAATTCTTTAAAACATGAAAATGTTCCTTTACATAACATGAGCGTCTCATTGTGCTGTTGGTGTCAACATCTTATGTTCATTAACCTTACATCTTTCGAGATTCTTTTTCAATGGTAATAAATTTTTTAGAAAGAAATGTTTATTCATTGATTTCTTTTAAGAATTAAGTGTTGTCATTGTGGGATAGAATTTATATATTTTTGTGGTTCTGTAATGAAAGATTTACTAGGGATTGGGTGGCGTCTGGTAAGGCGAGGGGTATCAATGGAATTGAATTTAATGGGATATTGGGTTTTCTTATGGCAAATTGTAATATTATTACAGATCTGTTGACTATCCTAAAGCTTCTCTCGAAAACTTACTGACTTACTTGGCTGGGGCGAACATGGGCCTTTTGGGGCTATTGAGATCCTTGGTTCTATCCTTCAAGAATTTCTGCCAACTCCGAATGTTGCAAATCCACAGAGTCCAATACTGTCAATCTACATACTGATGATATCTCCCGTTTGAAATTATACTATAGAATTTGATGATATAAGAATGCAACTGGAGCTCATTTGTTCTGGTCTTAGACAGTCTAAAATCGTCTTAAGTTCACTTTCGAATTAAGGAAACCATTTGTAGTGACCCTGAATATTCAAACATCACCCTTGCATCACCCTAAGTACCCAAAATCAGACAAATAATCAACGATAACTATTCAAACAGAAAGCTTAAGTTCTTTGTTCTTTTCTGGTGTTAATGTCTCTCTCACTCAGTACACAACAATTCTATCTCATTGACTTCATAAGAATAGCGGTAAACAGCATCGAAAAAATTGCGGTACTTTTCATTTTCATTACAAATCAGAATATTTTTTTTTTTCAATGTGTAATTTTGTTGCCGCTGTTGCGTTTTTTTTATTGCTATTAAACTGTGTATAGAGGTGCTGTATGAAGAAGAAGCTAGAGGGAAATGAATGACGTTCATACTATTCTCATCAACATTATTTGCTATTACGACGATGCGATGAGGTAAAGTGTAAATGTAATTTTTATTTAGCCTAGATTTGTGCCGGCTGAGGTCACTGACTTGTTGTGTTGTTTAAAATGCAGATTGTGACTTTATGCCTAGAATTTTTGGAATTAAATTAACATTTTTTAGATCCTGACTTGACAGCAAAAAAATTTATTCGAAATCCACGTGAAAAATTTACAAATTTAACATAAAATAAAATTCCAGGTCTTAAAAATATTCAGCACAACATTTTTTTTCTGGTGGGTCTCAATTTTTTTTGCAATATATTCAGTCCGTCCACGTATCAACCTTTTTGTGTCACAAAAACATATCCAATTTCATTACAAATTCATTCAATAAACTTCTTGCAGGCAAAAAAAAAAAAAATAGCAGAAATGAACTCACGATGTCGTCGACATAATCATCCATACATACGTTCATACTAAGCAATTGGAGACTTAGGCAATTGAAAGATAACTGTAATGTAACAGTGAATTTTGTAACAGAGAGTGCGACACGAAATAACAATAAAAAAAGAGAAGAAATGCTTTCATCGCTGATTTCCTTTTGATGTCTTGCTTCGCTATGCGAAGTAAGTGAGCAACTAGTCTTTGCAACATGAGTCTTCGGTACAGGTTATTGACTTCTGTGCTTACTTCTTTTATTTTTTTGCAGCTTAGAAATTAAATCTGTATGTGTGTAAAAGATCTTGATGTAACATAAATAAAAATGTGTAAAGTCTCACATGTTGCTTGATGAGTTTAGGAAAAAGAAAAGAAATTGTCTATTGCTGACTGCTTGTGTAATAATAAGAAGGTAGTTAAAAGGTCATTTAGATAGAAATTGTTTGGAAGGTGACTAATCGAGACATTAATCTTAAATTAATATTTTTTTGAGGCACAAATTGTGTAATTTATGACATGAAATGGACATATGAATTATTAATGAAGGGTAATTGTGGTCATTTAAACTGATTTTAGGTATAGTTGCTGATGGGTACGGTAATTGTCTTATTTGGTCAATTTTTAGAGCGAATTTTTAAAGGGTACATGTGACTTGAATGCTTGGTATTTAATTGGTTAGCTGTCTTACTGTTCATGCTTGCTGTTCATATGTCCGTTCTTCTGAATGACAGTTTATATATTTACCTGTCTGTCCTGCTTAGTCATTCACTTATTCACTTATTACAGTGCACAACCTTTTATTTTTCATGGTGATAAGCCTTGACCGAAATGGTATACGACATACGATTCATGGTATCTGCATAATTCTAGTTAGTAAGTAATTAAGTATCCATCTGCCATCCAATCCGTCCGTCAATCCAGAAAAATGCGCCATATTCAACCATAAGTGCCCATTTCACATCAATACTCAATTAGACCTGACCAAAGACTTGCTAAAGACCTTTTTCATTTCTTCCTCCTTTCAAAAAAATTTATTCCCAACATTAATCCATAAATAGCTCGTTCCCAAACCATAAATACTCTGTCCAATACGATCACCATCAACTATTCTCATGTTACAACATTCATAATTTTTCGCAAATAATCCGTCCATAATTTATATACGCACAAGTAATTAACATCTTTTTCCATCTTATACTTAATGATGCCTTTCACAATTCTTTTTACTTTAAGAGCCTATAATAAGATCTCATCATGATCATTACACGTCCATGACTCATATTAAAGTAAGAATAATTCTCAATAATTAAAAGACTCTGTCATGATTTATAGAACAGTCCTAATGACAAATGTCTTTAGTTCTTTTACTTCCTTATGTCAATTGAAATCTTACATAATGTCCATGCATTCTTACGGTTCTTGGTTAGTTTGCATCTCTTTTTTTTAAAGCACCTACAATGATATTTGAAATCCTACACGTACAAGAGAAAGAGAATGTGCGAAGGAGATTATGTGCGGCAGCTTAATTTAATTTCCATAACATTTCAATAAAATGAAAAGAATGAAAAGAATGGAGGAAGAAAGGAATAAGGAGGAAATGTATAAAAGAGAATTTTTTTTAATAACTTATGCAGGCTAATGGACAATTAACATTACACGCGTTTATACTGAAAGTAATTATCACATATATTTAATTTTGTTTATGGTTTGTTGAAGGTTGGGCTGATTGGATTGGAATTTATTGGAGGATTAAATGATATTTTTTTTTGTTTGTACTTTAAAGGTGGCGTTGTTTGATGACATTATATTTAGCAATTCAGGAATGATCATAAGGAGATGAACAAAGGGGGATTAGAGGGATAGTATAGGAATGGGGATTAGAGGGCTGGTTATTTAGGTCTTTTTAATAGAATTTTACGGATCTTGAGATTAAGACTTCGTAGAATTCTCTTAGAGTCTTAGTGTAGGTCTTGGTTTCGATCTCGCTCTCGATCTAGTCGCATCTCTAACCCGTCTCTAATCCTAGTCTCTGGATCAGTGATGCGCTACAAATTTTGTGTCACACAAGTGTACCGTGCCACATAGTTTGCCCACCACTGATCTAGTTCGACTATAATTATATGAGGAATAGTCTACTTTATGCAAAACTTTGATTAGACTTCGAATTTTTTAGTTTAGTGAAAAAAGAGCCCGTACTGTTCTGAAGGGTTACGAAACTAATAATTATTTAATAAGTGAGTGTAAACGATGCAAAAGTGCTGAGAATTAGAAACTGACAGAAGTTTTCTAAAGACAGATCAAGCTTCCGAAGAACTCTAAATGCGGCAATGATCATCGTACGTCTTCGTCAAGGAAGTAAGGAAGTTACAAGTGAGAGTGTGTGACAGACCACTAAATTTAGTTAAAGTAAGAAGGAGACTCTACAAATCAACAAATCTTGGTTTCATTCTCGAGAGTCCTTAATCGGAAACACTCCTTTGATGACATTACAGCCTTTAGTCTACTAAAGAAGGCTGTAAATTGTATTTCCACGACATTTGATTCAAACTGAACAGTTTGGTGTACCAAAGCAGCAGTTTAAGCCACTTCGACGGAAGTATTAAATCCTAATATTATCTGAATCTCTTTTAAATTTAAGAATCTCTTTTAAAAGAGCTGACGAACAGCATGAACCCTCGTAAATAAAACCACAATTGGCTATCAACTGCGATCAACTCCCGTGTATAAGAACTTTAATTATTTTTTAATAAATTATTACAATTTTTTTAATTTCACGTCCATAAATAATTCAAAAATTCAACAAGAATTTTGTGGAAGCTTGCAATTAAAATACACAGATTTGCATCGATATAATTATTAATTTCGGCATCCAAAAACAAGTCTGCAAGCTTCCTTCATCAATCATCTTTTGGCATCAACAATTACCAATTTAAATTGTCAAAATAAGTAAGGAAATTCTCAAAATTCCCTTCGAAAATGAGAAATCTTCTCAGAATCGATATGAATCAAATGTGAATTAATGCGTCTACAACTCATAATCATCTCATTTCCATGATCATATCAATTCTTTAATTTTTCTTTAAAAATTTATTCATATGGAAAGTGGTTTGTATCGTACAAAGATACTTAATGGCGAAAAATATAGTTTATTGAACTCGAGTAACCTTCAAAAACCAAAATTGTGTGTGTATAGTAAGCATAAGAGAGATTTCGAGAGAATTCGGTGCTAAGTCTTTAAACTCTTAAAATGTATAAATCTCATTTTGTGAGAATAAAGAGAAATAACGGAATTATAAAGCACCAAGTTCCATCGAATTCACACTTTTTCGAGAGACAATCACTTTCATATAATTTGTATATATGTAGAACCAGCCTTGGCATCACAGAAGAGGAAGAATAACAACAAAAAAAATTTTGTTTTTTTTTCATTCTTCCTTCTTTTAATTCTTAAAGACAATTTAAAGAAGAATGGAGAGTAAATTGGAAAGATACAAGTTGTATATATTGAAATACAGTTAGGATTTTTATTTTTTTTTGCGCAATCACACTTTAGGCTGCTATGGACCCGAAAATTTTGTATTCAAGAGTATTACTAAGTTTGTTAGTTGGGAATTTGAGACGCATTTGTCTGACATTTGGGGTATTTGATGATATTATGAGTCAGGAACAACATTTTGAGTCACAGCTTATAAAGACAACTTCGTTGGCTGTCTATAGAGTTTTTATGATGCTATGAGCGTTGTTTTCAGGTCCTATGATTTACAAATGTGTCAAGAAATGCTTTTAGGGGTCAAATCCGTGAATTTTGAGACAGTAATCCATCTTAAAGGCACCATGAGAGCTGTTCATTGAATCGATCAAAATACAAAAGAATTCTGATTGCAATCTTAAAAAATTCGTCTGGTCACTTGAACCGAGCCCATCATTTTATCTAATTTCGGCAAAAATTCTAGAGGAGCCTATTCAAAGTTTGGCCAAAATTGCATGAATTACAATCGAAACCAGGAACGGAAGGACTCAGCACTAACCAGCTAACCATGTCTGATAATCAATTAGCATTAGGTCGGTATGACTCTGATTCGGTATAAATTCTGTGCCATACCAGAGAGACGCCGGCCTAGAGTCGGAATTTGAACAATCCACTGGGGTTAATCAATTATATTTGGGTAAGCTATGAAGCTTCACGGCTTAACCTAACCTTCTAAAAATGAAAGCCGTCAATCCAAACCTCATAGTGGGGTGGATTTAAACGAGGCTCTGATTATTAAGGCTCTGATTATTAAGTAACAACGACGACCAAGTAACATCAACACCCAAACCGCAAAACTTCAAATCTCCTCCATCTCCCAAAAATACCAGCTAATATTAATTTGCTTAAAAATAATTTATATGCTGTACATAAATCGTCTGTAGGTCGATGGTGAGATGTTGACATTCTTAACGAAGATTAAAAGAGTTTTATTTTTAAAATAAAATATTATAAGAGCAATATCATGAATAATATGTCGTGAGCGTTTTAAAATCTATTTGAAAACATAGCTTTGAGGAATCGACACAATTTCAATTTTTTGCTATCTTCGGTGTCGATAGTTCAATGTGCTGAAATGAACTTAGTGAATTGGAGTATATTGATGAGTTTGTATGTGATTTTTTTCATTTATTTTGCAAAAGAAGGGGTTGTGAAAAGGATTTAAGAAGATAAATGGAAATAGAGATGTTATGCATCGATGATTTGCAATCATGTAAAGGTGTAATGACACTAATTACATCATTTAATGGTTTAATGAGCATTTAAATGGAATTTGTTGGCTGTTGACAGTATGAATTGGATGATTTTTATCGGAATTGATTGATTTTGTTGTAGATCCTGCTACAGTAAGCAGTTGAACAGATCTAAGAGGATATGCTCCTCCACTTAAGCGTGATTTATGGTTGATTATAGTTTGATGTCTTTGACAGGATTAGGGCGGACTTTTAAATAAAGATCTACAATTTGAAAAGAAACCAAGAACAGGAAATGAATTATGTAGTTTAATTGAGGAAGATATAAGAGCTGTAAACTCGCCGTTTAGGGATTTTACGAATCTAGATCACATACCAATAATCGTGAGTTCTAGCCAAATTCTAGCAGTTTATCGACTTCCAGATTTTATTAAATTGGACCTGAAGAAGCTCCACTAAATAAGGTCTTTAAATCAGACTTTTTAGATGGTAAGAGAGCTCGTGGTAGACCGAAGAACTCCTGGATGGAAGCTGTCAATAGAGACAGCATTGCATTTGTTATTGTCAATTGGCAGGCGGAAGCCGACGATAGAACCAGTTATAGGCGACATCTAAGAGAGGCCATGGATCACAGTTGATCTGTTCGAGGAAGTAAATAGGACCTGAATAACTGGCTAATTGTCGAATAATTTAAAAGGCAGCTGGCATAAACAATTAATCCAATATCTGTTGAGTTTGTGATTAGTTTCTTGACGTATACCCAAAGTTGGCCATACATATCAGCTGCGATCTATGGCATCTATCATTTAACGTATAAAATTGGCTCTGTCGCTGACTGTCCGAAGAGTACGCAGGGTGGAAAATAAACAGTGACCTATGCCGACATGACACTTGACTGAAGTCGGATTTTACCGAATTCATTGACTTAGCATTTCAGATTTCATGGACTAAAGTATTAATAATCCTCATAATCTCAAAACACAACAGCAACAAGCTTCTTACTTTCATCCTTCATTGGTCTCACATACATATCAATTGAAACCCATAGAAAGCAACAAGTTAATCCACAAAAATCACCACCTGATGTAGATTGTAGCCAATTATAGTCGAACATTTTCGGGATTCTTTATTTTCACATTATCAGTAACATGATATCCCTTCAAATATTTCAATAAGTTCCATCAATTCAAATAAAGAAACCGAAAACTTCACCGTATGGTCACAATCAATGCACGACCACAAAACGGTAAATGTAGAAAAATATCAAGGAACAAGAAAAATTGTACCTGCAACAGCAAAAGGATCTCTACCGGTAAAATGTTGTGGTAATATGATCCTCAAATTGCTATTTATATTTACACATAACAATCCACAGACGTATTTATTTTCAGAGAAATTTCTCACACACCAGAACATGCCGTGCATGTTAAATAAAGAATAGAAAGACAGAACATTCTAAAAACTTTACCGTTAGTCAATTCTATTCTTAATTCTTATAATATCCACTGAGCATGAACAATTTTTTTTACTTCTTCTTTCATTTTCGTTACTTTCTTTTCTATTCTTTTTCTCGTCATGCTGTTCTTTATAGCGAATAGATTGGAATAGAATGGAAAATTGCTGATAAATTGCTCCATTGTATATGCTTTATTTCATAATAAATCACAATCTATTTTAGCTCGGGAATATAAAAATATTAAATTTTTTTATTATTATCAATAAGGAAAGATCAGAAAATTTAAAAAAAAAAATGCAATTTTAACAATGCTTGAAGAATTTTACATCATGTTTGATTATACAACGCGAAAAATAGGAGCTAATAGGAATAAGGTATAATGTGTGTAATAAAAAAATAAATAAATCTGATTAAATTTTATTGCATTCAATTTTGCAGTTATTTATTCATTAGTTAATCATAATCTGGGAAATATGTATGTTAGTCAACTCATGTATGCCTGCATGTAATTGAATTTTATGGGAATTTTTTATGGTTTCTAACTTAATTTTGCTGCATTTGCTTAGAGCATTGGTGAGCAACCTGCTATTTTTCACAAGCACATTTTGTTGATAAGCTTTGACCGACATCGCACACGACATACGACACATGGAATTTGGAAAAAAAATTAGCAGCTCAAAGGTTGCCCACCACTGTCTTAGAATATTGGTTTAATGAATTGGTGATAAAGCTGTTGAGAAGGTTAATTGGATTTTTTTCAAGGATTAATGTGTAGTAGATGAGAATTTATGGCTGGATTTGACATACACTTCATAAGAAAAATGCTTGAGATTATGTAATTTCTGGGACAGAAACCTAAGTTTGCTATATTGTACTTGATTTAAATCCCCAACGGAACTTCGTTCAGGAGCTCCAAAAGGTACTTGATGAAGGAATGTCAGCTTAACGTGTGGAAATATACTGTAATGTGCGAACGAGTTCTTATTTTCGGAATTTTAATTTCGAATGGTTCTTATTTTCGGAAACAAATTTAAATTTCAAATGAACGTTAATAATCTAAACGAAAAAAGCTTTAGATTAGCTTTTAATTGTTAATTTTAAAGCAAGATTTTGCTTAAACTAAACTAAATAATTGTGAAAAATTTAAGAAAAAGTCTAAAATAATGAAGAAAAGTGAAATAAAGACATTTAAGTTTTTCATTGTTTTCTCAGAATGTTTGTAAACAAACAATGAAAACAAAACCAAAAATTTGGGATAATTTTTGAAAAAAACTAACTTTAAGCTGATAAGTTAAGCTTTAAACTTCGATTAAATGATTAAAAAAGCTTCAATGAACATAATTAAATTGATTATTTTGATTTAAATGAAACATTCAAGCTAAAAATCATGAAAAACTAAAAATTTTAAAAGTTTTGATGTTTTTCAAGATGGCGGATTTTTTTCCGAAAAAAACATTCGAAATATAATTCAAATTTGTTCGAATCAACGTCTGCATCAACTGTTCGCACATTACAGGAAATATAATTTAAACAAACTAAGTGACAGAGCCTGTCAACAGCTGCTACAGACGGATTCTAAAAATGTGGGTGGATTTGGAATTAGGAAGACTGGTCATCAAATAGTATATTATTAAAAAGAGCTGGCCAGGAAGACATTTATGATTAAATACTCTATGCATAAAACAGGAGAAAATGTCAATTCGGGGGAAGAAACGCACGTTTGTTTTACAGCCCTTGGACCCACAAGGGATTAGACGTCCTGGAGATCCAAAATTAACATGGTGTTGAATGGGTCTTGGAAAATGCCAGTTAGAAGTCAATATAGAGTGAGATATATAGCCTTTTGTAGCAACCTAAACTCCATATTGTTCCATGGCTCTAGTATTTGAATAATTGACAGAGCCAGTAACAAAGTAAGATGGAAAGCCTTTCGATTTAGTCTTAGCTCCAGAATGAAATGATTTTGTGAATGTATAATATTGCCCATACTTACTTATTTGCTTCGCTGGCCGTACAGATCAAGTGTGATTAATTGCCTCCCTCAGTCGGCTCCTGTAGCTGGCTCTATCGCTGGCTACCGTTTGTCAAATACCGATTCTAAGTGTGACACCATCTCTATCGACAGCTTCTTTCTATGAGTTCTTTTGCCTACCGCGCGATATATTGCCCTTAATTTTAACATATTCTACCTCTAGTATGGCTGATCTAGGCAACCAGATTTGGTGATGCCTTAACAGACAAAGAGTATTTTTTCATGGTACAGAAATATCACTACAGTACCTTAATAAGGTTTCTTTGTCTATTAAGTTGAAGGTTTTGTATGGGCATTGTGAGCTTATAATCCAGTAGTTCTCTTGACATGTGATATCACATTTAAGTATCATCGTACTAATCATAAAGAAAGCAGCCAAAAACTCACTACTTCATCATCACATGTTTGTCACATTTTCATACCTTTTCATCGTTCCCTCAAATTATCTATGCCAATCAAACAGCAAAAAGTCTGCCAAATAAATATAAAAAAAAATTAAATGTACCCGAGCATACACATATATATGTAGATCAAGAATGATGAAAGTGTTTCTTTTAATACTTTCAAATTTCGCAATGAGACAGGCATGACTAATATTAATTATGAATTTTCATTCTTTAATCATTATTTTTATCGTATTATCGAGATTTTTGTTTTGCTGATCTTCAATTTTTGATTTTGATCGGGCTGTTACATTCAGCTATGGATTTAAACTCTAAAGAGGTCGATGGAAAGAAATACTTGAAGTAGTTTCAACACTTGAAGTTCATTGCACTTATCTTCTCAGATGTGAGAATTGTTAGAAATGTGAGTAAACAGAAAGAGAGAGGTTGGGCTCGTACCATTAGCGTAAAAAAGGTAATATTGGGATATAAAATTTATTGTGTAATTTTTAAATAAATTTGCTCATTGACGTCCTACATTTTTGTGTGGATTTAATGTTCGATATTTATTGATATTCTAGAGAATTCTGTTGGTTAATAGATAGAAGATTGTTGAGAGATGCTAGATGGAGCAGATTGAAGTAGTTCTACTGAGAAGCACGTTGCGAAGAGCTGCAATAGCTGCATTTCTAGGCGTTAAATTGGGTCAAAATCAGCGGTCATGGTGCCTTGAAGGTAACCGTTGAAACGGCAATGTAGCAGTATGCTTTCTCGAAATCCTGGTTCCGATAAATTTTCGGGATCGGGATTGAAATTTTCGGGATTTCCAAGGATATCCCGATCCCGATCCCGATAGCGAGATTAAGCAATGAAAATTCAAGTTTTCATCAACTTCTTAGTCTCTCCAACCCAATGCACCTTCTCGTTGTGCTTCCTGAGGCTTCCTGAATACTCATAATCATCTGAAATATGAGGTACTTACGGAAAAGATTATTAGTGAAAAATTTTGCTGTTCGGGTCTTTTTCAGTCTTAAAGTTTTGGAAACTTCGAAAATACAAGTCAAATTGAAAGTTTTTGAATTGTCTGAGATTCAATATTAATCAGCATATTTACAGTATATGTCCAGGAATCAGGTAAAGTCGAAAATTCAAAATCGAAGACTGCACGAGATCATCCTGAAGCCAGATGTAATCAAATCTTACTCTAGGTCAGAGGCACTTGAATAATACAGTTTTAGGATTGTGGGAGATTAGTTTGAAGCCAAATTTGGCCGATTCTAGTTCCAGATCAGAGTCACATCGGTCAGTCGACGAATTTTTGCCATTTCCATATTTTGTACCTTTCGATCTAATAAAAAAAATTAGTTTTTCAGATAATTGAGATCCAGAGCTATGCTAGGACGTTTTGTGGCTAAAGATTGGTTAACGAATCAGGTTGCACTTAGTAGACTTACAGTTTATAGTGGGACCATAACCACTCCTTCTTCTTATAGGTTATATAATATTTATTAAGACTATCCAAAAAAAAAAACCCGCCTGGACTCTGACTTGAAGCTGAATTTTATTAAATCTAGTCTGAAGCTAAAATCACCCTGTCCTTGTCGTGGTACACAAGACTTAAATTGACAACCCTGTCCCTCACATCATTACACTCCTGTCCTAATTCCATAAATTAAAATCATCAATCTAGTTAACTGCCATCATGTTTTAACAAAAATCTTGACCAATAAACACCAAAATTAGCTCAGTCAATTCCACACTCAGTCCCAAATTATTCGACCTTTCACGCGTCCGTTACATCCACAAACATGTTTAATCACACAATTACTTAACATTTGCTTAAACTCAATAACAAAAACTTCACTTAATAAAATAATAAAATAAAAATTACCTCATTTTTCTTTTGGACATTAAGAACTGCTTCTTACAGGTTCCATCATTTAAAATTCAATTGAATTATTTATAAATAATTTCCATTCAAAGCAAAGTGACTCAATCTCCTTCGTAGTCAGTCTGAAGAGTAAAATAATAATTACTTATTTTGCTTTGTCATTCATCGACCTAATTTTATCGTTTCTCCTTTTACGTTCTTCATCCAGACATTGACGATATGAAGTAATAACAATTTATGACATATTGGGACACTGTATATGCATGTGAAATTTTTACCGTTATTGCCAAATTTGACCTCAGCTCCTGAAATGGGAGGATCCTTCTTTCTTCTTAATTACCTTAGGTAGACTTGTTTAATAATTGATTTGTTTCAGCTTATATGCATCCTTAAATGGTCGAATGATGGAGGTAGAAAATGTTTGTGTTTTGTAACGGAACGGAAAGGAAAGTGAGTCCTTGAGAACTTCTTGAAATGTAAATAAAAACAAAGTCATAAACAAATCCTCTTAAATGGGGTCATTTTGGAAGTGATGGAAATTGAATTTTAGGACTTCTTTATGGATTTTAGTCATTATTTAAAGTATAAGGATGTATATAGGCACTTAATATCCTCCATATCCTTCTAAACGTGTCCGTAGTCACCTGATTAAGTCTGTCTTTATTACTTACTTACTTACTTACTGGAACCATGCTCCGATGTGGAGCCTAGGTTTCTACAAAACGCTTCAATCTGCCTCTGTTGCTGGCTTTATCACAAAGTTTGTAAAAATTTTTCGTCTTTGCATCTAACTGACATTCTTTTAAAACCTTCCTACGCAATGTTGCTTTTGGAGCTCCAGGACGTCTGTCCTGTATATTCATACTCATTCGAATAGCGCAAATCGATTAATCTATCAGAAACTTAGCTCCAGACCAGCGTGAGTCTAACTTACAGTCGAATTTGGTTTAAACTCGAGACTATACCAGTCATGAAAGTCATACAGGATTGATGTCAAAATCGGTTTATAGCCTGCACAATGCCTCATAGAAAGAAGCTGTCGATAGAAATAGTATCACACTTGGTATTGGTAATTGGTAAGCGGTAACCAGCGATAGATTCAACTTCAGGCGCCAACAGAAGGAGGTTATTGATCACACTTGATCTGTCTGATCAGCGAAGCAAGTAACTAAGTACAATGCCAAAGTCACGCTGGTTTAGAGCTGTATTTTAGATTGATTTAATGCCATTTAGATGAGTATGTATGTGAGGACAGACCTAATAAGGTGCCCATATAATTCCAACTCGGAGTCAGAATTCGGATCGATCAACCAACTCATTCTATCAGATTCATATGTCCTTTAACGTCCATATGTAAAAATATCCTTATCCCTTCAAAATTGGGCATCACCACTGAACTACCCCTAATTTATTGCTCACTTTCCTTTATCCCCATTTATTATATCCATCCGACTTTCATTAGTGAAAACTTTTTTTCTCTCTTTTTTGCAATAATTCCAACACGCAAGAAAATAACAAGAATTTGAAAAATTTCATTGCCATCAAATAAATGAGATTCTTTTACTGCCTTTTTTTTCGCTTTTTTTTGGGATGGTCGAAAATATATTTTTGCGGTATCTTTCGGTTTTTGATTGCATTTTGAAGAGAAAGATTTTTTTGTTGATTTTTCTTGTGTTTCTGTCGGCGCTCATCGATGGATAATAAACTTAGATGGAATTATTTGGTTAGTCTTGTATGGGACGAATCTCATTTCCTTTTCGTTTGAAATAAATTCTTTTTGGCTCTTTTTTTTTTGGTTTGTTTTGCTTGTTGATTATTTAATAAAAAAAAGTGAATATGGGAAATAATACTGTTGGATGTTCAATGAACTTGGATTTTTATATTATGGAATTTTTGTGGTTTTGGTGTATTTTTGGAATCTGAATTTTATGTAGGCAGACGTGATTCTGATTTCTATCTGGTGTGATTCATCAATATTTGTGTTCGCTGTTGTTGCAGAGGGAATTGATGTGCAATTCTAGTAGGCATCAATTACTTAGCCTCTCCTACACAATACACCTCCTTTTTGTACATCCTGAGAGTGACTTTTTGCGTCGACAGAAGTTCTGCAGAACGCAAAATGTCACAATCGTGCATCCTGAATATGCACGACCATCTGAATTGTGTGGTACCTACGGAGAAAGTAATTTGTGAATGTGAAGGTTGGTAAATCCATCAATATTCCGTAAAACAATCAATAGCCACGATACACAAAGCAAAAATTCTACTGACGGATTTACTAATGAAACAAAAAAATAATTTAAAGTCCTTTACATTCTGAATTGACAGAAGTTCTCGAAGAATACAACTAGCTTCAGACATTCTCTCTGTGCGGCAATGGGTGATTCTCAGCCAAGGAAGTAACTAAGCTGTATTATCAGCTAAATATGTGTACAACCCTAGACTTAAACACTCATCTGAAAATTGTTGAAACTGTACAATTTCACAATTTTTTCGACGAACGGTGAAGGAATCAAGTTCCTTTTAGTCAAAAAAGTCAGAAGATAATATTATTTTATAAGTAAAAAAAATGAAACTCTAAAAAAAAGAAACAATCAGAGACGCGGAATTTAATTTTCTATAATCTAAGGATTCGAACTCAAATTTAAATTATAATTAATAACTTTTCTTCTCATAAACTCTGTTTGAGAATTAACAAATTCACTTCATAGTAACTTTCTTGACTAAGACACACGTAAAAACATTGTCTTGCGGAGAGAGCTTCTAAAGCCGGCTCTATCCTTCGATAACTGCTCACAGTTTGGAATGTTAAGGATTTTACCCTAACAGGCAAGAAGCATACTCTGAGTATACTCGCTTTTGTAGGCATACTTATTTGTATGTAAAAAGCATGCATATTATTGTGAATCTTTGTATTTTAGGGTTAGCGTCCTTTTCTACACATCCAAATGTGAATGAAATTCACTCCTGCCAAATATGAAATCAATTTTCACTTAAACTTCCTATTCTATCCAATAATTGCTACAAAACATGATTGATGTCTGACTTCATGCTAGCTTCTACTATATGACATTCATAACTCATTCAAATACTTCATCAAAATTTCACAGAACATAAAAGCTAAAGAACAGCTATGTCAAGTAAAACAAAGTCATTCAGGAAGGAATAAAAAAGAAAGTCAAAATCATAAAAAATTCCTAGAAAATAACTGAAACCTTTTGCAAATTTTCATAACAGCTCATAAATATTTTAGCATGACAAAGGACAGTAAATAGAAGACATTCCAAAAAGAAGGTAAATTATTCACTTTCTAGTAAGGAATATTTGTTTACAAATTTAAGGATGAGAAGGCTGACAGTCAAAAAGGACACTTGAAGATGTGACTGGAAGGGATTATCCCATGATAAATGACTTTTCAATTCCTCAAAAATTACCACAAAAATATTTTTAGGTAGAAAAAAGATTCATTTCCTATTTACTGTATGGCAGTTTAAGGCACAACATATGTTGATTGATGAACATCAGCATCTCAATTAAGTACCGTGATTCCACATCAATCCTTTTTTTCCCCTTTTTTTACTGTAAAATAATTTTTAATAATTGATGCAACTTCCTCATTCCTGCATTTCATTCATGAATATTCCTACTACCTATAATGATATACCTTCACATCCACCCCAACATCCATTCATTCATCATTAACAATGAATAAATTCCGTTTGTTTTCGGAATAGCTGATTATTTGTGCCTATGTAATTATTACATAATACAGGACGAGGAACCGAATGAAAAGAACTGTAAATCGATGTAAAAAGGAGAGGATTAAATTGTGTGTGCCGACATTGTCTCGACAGCAGTTATACATAATAATGAGCATATGGTGTGATTCAATCCTTTTAACCCAGATAAAGTTTGTTTGATGTAAATTCAGTTCCTCTTTAATAAAAAAGTGCAGTCTTTTGATTTAGTTATTGAAAAATTTAGTGAAACTTATTTGGCAGCAGGGATGGGATTAAAGGGGAGTTTTGAGGAGCATCAGCTTATTTGAACCAGAGGGATACAATAGTCTTGAATTAAGGATCTATTTAAAATTTGAGGGACATGGACTTGGTGGTGGAATGGTATAAGATTCAGTACATACCCAATATTGGTCCTTCGATCATCCGTTGGAAACTCGATAGAAAAATTTTAGATTGTCCTTTTTCGTTCTTCCTTAAGCCGTGGTGTGTGTCCTAAACACCTTTCTTTGTTAAAGGATGACAAATGAAGCCAATATCTGCCTAATATAAGGATGAGATTGATAGAATATCGACCTTTCAATCTTAATGATCATGGTTCAACCCTCAGTAAATTCAAATGGGGTTCTGTGTGCTTTAAAGTCAGGTTAACGAGGTTTGTGTCTTTTCGATACTAAAGCACTGCTACGTCGTTGTATTAGCAATTAGACAAGAAGTTGCACTGAAGGAACCGTGACGGTTAATTTGGATCAATTTTCAGGCCGAAAAAGGCCGCTCTACTATGTACATTGTATTGTGTTGATATAGTCTGGATCATCAACAACAAGGGTTAACAATTGGGTCTACAATGAGGTTGCCATGTGCCTAATAAGCAACAGCTATCTCGTCTTTAAGACCCTTAGGAAGGGTTCTTACTGTTTCGACATTGAATAAGAAGTTTGAATTCTCGAGATCAAGACAGTGTATAGAATGAGATATCCCAGGACTGTCTTTGACGATAGAATCATTTTGGAACATTCCCTATGTTTGTAAATTTCAAAACATTAAATTCAGCATCCCCAACTCTGTAAATCTTCAACATTATTTTTCTCAAATTTCATTTTTCATATATATTTTTATGATCGATCCTATCACAACAAACCATAAATTTTTATTTCTCAATCCTTTCCTTTTATTCTATTTGTTCCTACACGTCCTTCGTTCCAGAACCAAAAAAAAAAACTATAAATTTCCATTATTCAAATTTGTATAGTTCATAAAAAAAAGGTAAATAGCAATGTCAGACAGCAGTTTTTTATGGGAGTAAAAAAAAATAAGTTTTTTATGGCATTTTATTTATTCTTTCACTGTGCAATTGCATAACGGTGCACCACCGTTACTTCTTCATTTACTTGATCCTTTCCATTTATGGAATATAATAAAATAAAATTATATAACACCAAATGTTATGGATGAGGATTATGATGATGTAATATAACAATTGAAATATAGGATAATGTTACCATTATTCAGCATTGTGGGAATTAGAAGGTAGGTATAATGTAGGAAATTGATGCATCAGGATGTTCTTTAGATTTTATGGACCATTTTTTATTGAATTATTGAGTGCTGTATCCTTATAATTTTTAATAGATTTATTGAGGATATTTAAAAATTATTTTTTTAGTTCACTTATTGTTCATTTTTTAAGCACTGCTATATATTTTTAAAAAATGTAATAATTTAGACATTTTTGGGGTACTTTATGGGATCGTAAAAAATTATTTGTGCATTATTATAGAAAGCGTAAGGAAATGATCAGAAAAGATAAAATAAGTAACAATTTAAGGATAGTTTTTTGAAGGTTTTACAGTTACTTAATGTTGTTGCAATAAAAGGAAGAGTAAGTGAAGTGTTTACAGGAAGAGTAGGATATGAAATCTAGAAAAACAAAAGTACTTCCTTGATCGTTTGATTGTTCGATTGGGTTTTTTAAAGGCGTGAGAATTTGCGGTACTTATGAATAAATGCGTAGGCTGAGATGCACAACATATCTTTATTATCGACATAAGATCGTCCAGAATACGAAGGAACACTATTGTTGTTCAAAATGGCTTACTACCACCTTGTGTTGCTTTTGTTTTATGTATCTAAATAAGTAACGTTGAAGTAGAACCTCTTAGTATTCACGGTTGTTGATCTATCTATTGTACCAAGTATTAGGTACGTAACCAAAGTATTTTGGACTTTAATCAATCCATACTTTACCCCCTTTTTCAGCAAAATTCTTCAATTTGTTTGAATTGTTTGATTGCTTTACAGATCAACTGTGATCCATGGCCTAATAAAGCATGGCTTATTAAGGTTTAAACTCCTGAATGTTTGTGTTCCAAGAAACTTATCCTATAATACTAGTAGTAGTGATCCTATAAATAGCAGTGAAGATTTATTAAATGCCAAAAAACTCAAAACACAAACTCAAAGTCGACTCGAATTTTATATGGAATCGAGACAATTAGAGTCAATTTTTCTTTATAAAATTTACTTACTTACTTCCTTGGCTGGGGCGCACGGGGGCCCATTGCCGCGTTTAAAGAATGTCTGTAGACAGCTCTATCTTTCGATAACCTCTGCCAATTAGGGATATTGAGAACTCTAGCGTCCTTATCCACACAACCAATCCAGGACATTTTCGGTCTTCCTCTTGATCTTTTGCCATCCACAAAGTCTGCAAAGGTTACTCTATATACTGGGGCATCCTGTGGTCGTCTGTTCAAATGCCCTGCCCATCTCAACCGATTCACACGAAGAACAGTGACAATATCAGCATCCTGGAAAAGCTGATAAAGTTCATGATTATGTCTACATCGGTATACTTCACCTTCTTTTGCAGGTCCATAAATCGCTCGCAGTATTCGTCTCTCAAAGACACCAAGTGCTTCCTCGTCTGCTTGTGTAGAATTCCAGGTTTCCGAGCCGTACAATGCAATGACCCGAATGAGCGTCTTGTATAGCATCACCTTTGTGCCTCTAGACAGACTCTTGGACGTAAAAAGGTGCTTTAAGCTGTAGTATGCACCATAAGCTGAGTGGATCCGTTTGCGTACCTCCATGCTGACATCTGCTGTGGTGTTAATAAAGGATCCGAGGTACTTGAAGTCTTGCACCACTTCGAATCTTCTGCCATTGACACTAAGATGACTGCCTACTTTCTGCTTTGTTCTGTCTGATGCAGCGACCATTAGAAGCTTAGTCTTCTCCTCATTTACCTTTAGTCCAATGCGTTCAGCTTCACGTTCCAGCTTCGAGTACGCATCTGTGATAGATCGTAAATTCCTTCCGACGATGTCAATATCATCTGCGTATGCCAGTAATTGAGTCGATTTGTTGAATATCGATCCACTAAGTTCCAACCGTGCCTTCCTACACACACCTTCCAGCGCAATATTAAAGAGCTTAGTCGACAACTCATCCCCCTGCTTAAGTCCAGTTAATGTCTCAAAGCTGTCGGATAGCTGCCCTTGGACCTTAACACGACTCTGGACCTTACACAGTGTTGTTCTAAGTAGTCGAATCATCTTATGAGGAAATTGGAACTCGGTCATGAGATTCCACAATCCTTCTCTATCAACGGAATCATAAGCTGCTTTAAAGTCGATGAGCAGATGCAGCGTTTCCGTGTTCTTGTCACTACTCTTCTGAATGATTTGTCTCACGCAATGTATTTGGTCTATTGTCGACCGGCTCTTCCTAAACCCCGCCTGAAACTCGTGCAGAAATTCTTCGTAGAGAGGCTCTAGCCTTGACGAGAGAATTTTTGAAAATATTTTATACGCTGAACTTAACAGTGTAATGCCGCGAAAGTTGCTACATGTCAACTTACACCCTTTCTTATGGAGCGGGCATATGACTCCAACTGTCCATTCATCTGGCATTTTCTCCTCATTCCAGACTTGTACGATGATTTCATGCATCTTCTCCTCTAACATAGAACATCCAGTCTTAAACAGCTCAGCTGGTAAACTGTCCTCACCTGGAGCCTTGTTGTTCTTTAGTCTAGCAATTGCTTCACGTACCTCACTCAATGTGGGTTCAGGGCATTCCTTGCCATCATTCCTCTCGTACAGTCTTGTTGTTCTGCTTTCTTGACAAGCTTCACCGACATTTAAGACCTCTTGAAAGTGTTCCTTCCATCTGTCCAATACTTGAGTTTGACTGCAAAGCAGTTCACCATTCTTTGATTTACAGATAGCTACTCTTGGATGGAACTTTTTCCTTGCGAATTTGACAGCATTGAAGAATTTCCTCGACTCATTCATTGACTGGAGCTCCTCAATATCATCAAGACACTGTCTGTCAAATTCTCTTTTCTTTCTTCTAAAGAGTTCTTTTTTGTTACGTTGAAGCTGTTTTATTTCTTCAGTTCGCGCTCTCGTTGTTCTCATATTTTTTGCCTCAATCAGTCTCTGAACAGCTTGCTTGCACTCGTCATCAAACCACTCTTTCTTTTCTGGTTGATGGTACCCAAGGCATTCTTCAGCAGCTTGCTTCATTGCAATATGACAATCCTGCCATATCGTCAGTTCGCCATTTCTCTCCTTCAGTTGTTGTTCCACTCGAGCATTGAAATTTTCCTTAACTCTGTTGTTCTTGAGCTTTGTCACATCATACTTCTTTTGTTTTGTGCTCCTTATTCGTCCAATGTTGCTCAACCTAAATCGAATTTTAGCTCCAACAGCATAATGATCAGAATCATGGTGTTCGATGTCCGCTTGTGTGTATCTGAAGCTTCTTACATTCAGAATGTTTGATGCATGACGGTTGTCGATCAATATATGATCGATCTGGCACTTTTTTCCTCCTCCAGGTGCACTCCAGGTTGCTTTGCGGGAACTTCTCCGTTGGAAATATGTTGAGCTTATTCTCATGTTCATTGCGGCGGCGAATGTGATAAGTCTCAGTCCGTTTTCATTTGACTTAGGGTGAAGACTAAAGGATCCAATCGTTGGTTTAAATGTCTTTTCTCTTCCAATTTGGGCATTTATGTCGCCGATGACAATCTTAATGTCACTTCTAGGACAGTTGTCATAAAATTTAAGTCAGGTTTAAGTTCTGCACAAAGCTGCACCCAACAAACGATAAATTAGACATGATCTAGAATGGAACCTCAGACCTTTGGCACTTAAAGAAATTAGTCAACAATTAGGTTTGTGAAAGACTTAAGTCGATAAGACTATTTTTGAAATTCTATGTGCATCCGAAGACATAAGAATTCAAGGATATGCTAAGATTCGGATGCATTTGTCCATTTAATGTCAGTAACATATCAGAGGCTAATTTCCTAAGAGAACAAAAAACCGGTAGAACTAGATATACATCAACTAGACATTAACTTCCCTATAACTAGTTATAACGCATTTGATGTCCATTAAAATGCCAAGGGTCAATTTTACTTCATCATAGAATTATTAGATATATATCTATCATTGGGGATTTTTAAAGCCTGTTATTGCCAACAATGATTTTAAGGAAATTTAATAATTCTGAGAATCATCGAAGCACCTAAAATCCCTGCTGTATGAGCGGAATTCTAAACCCCAATGATATTCTAAGCAGAATACAGTATAGATTTACACGTGACTAGCCTACAAATTGCCTTCTCAGATTCTCTCTGGAAATCCCCTTTGATCAACCATGACAAATTCCATTAGATCCACCTTGAAGCTTTTTATTGTGCATGAATGAAAATTCTTCTTAAAAATTCTTCTTAAAATTCCCCAAAAAAAAAATCCAATTTTAATTCCCGCTGAACAAAAGTCTTCAAAACAATGAAAATAAACAGTTTTTCCTTGCAAAAAAAAGCTGTTCCACACATATTTTTCGGTGCCAGTCAATGACTTCTACTTCCATTTCACTTCCACTTGATGTTATTGTACCTAACATTTATCTTCTTGTTCCTCTCATAAGCAGTAAACTTTGTTGCTTTTTTGTTACATTTCACTGCTGATTATGATGTTGATGATGCCTATTGCGCGTGCAATAAAATAAAATTAAAATTGAAATGAACAAAAATTTCTTAATTATTTTACGTTTTTTTTCTCTCTATTTCCTCTCTTCTGTGTGTTATACCTCGGCATGTGCAGCCTAATTAACAATGTTTTTTTTTTTTTTGAAAAAAATTCTTCGTTTTTTCGGCTGAAATGAGAGTAAAAAAAAAAGAAAATCGAAAGATCTGTGAAGAAATTATCAAGGCAAGGTTATTGACTTGTAGATTTTGTAGAAAAATAAATCTCGCTTTTTTGTTGATATTAGAGACTGATGTTATTGAACTTTATTTAATGAATATGAAAAGTGATAATTTTTTCCCTTTTTGTCACCTTTTATTTATCTTCTTATTCTGGTTCTATGATTGAAATAGTTGATGGTATTCTTTTGTTGGGCATATGAGGAGAATTGGAGGAATTAGAGATTGAAGCTGGTTCTTGTCGGGGATAATACATTTCATTTGCTTTGTGACAAAATAGTCCATGAATGGACAAAAATACTTTAGAACCGTCAGAACTAGTCATCCACTGGACATTAACTTGCCATCATCTAGTTATAATGTATTTTTGTCCATTCGGGAGTAGATTTGAGACCTAAATTACAGTTGAACTTGCTTATTCGCTTATTATACAGTTCGCAGTTGGGTTCTTGGGTGTGCTGTCCTAAAATCTCAATTTTTACTATTTTTTAAATCAAAAATTTGGGATTGTTCACAAATTTTCAAGGCAGAGGTAGAAGTCGGATGATTGTTAGTCGGCTGTAGTCCACTAAACCAACTTAAATCGACTATAGTCGACTAAGACCGACTTTGACCTCTGTTTCAAGGGTTCTTGTTCAAAACTGCAATGAACTCATGCAAAGAAGCTGTTAAGGATCGATCAGCGATTAAGTACGCAATTACTAACATTAAGAGACACAATTGATCGAAGCACTCTCATCTGGGACCTATTCAAAAATAACTTCTCTACCCTCCAAATACTTCAGTCTACCCTTCCTGTCAACACGTTGACGCGACAGAATCCTGATGTCTTCATTATAGCAGTTGCTCGGGATGATCATAACTCTTAGACCAGTGATGGTCTTTTTTTTAATTTTCTGCTATACACCTTTGTGGTTAGCCACGACCGAAACAGCAGACGAAACACAGTTCATCACGGACACGCTAGTGTGCCGCAATATTCATTCAATTGATCACCAATGTCTTAGATTCATAGAACAAAACCAGTTTTTAAGTTGAATTGATTATGAAATTGAAATTTGATTATCAGAATTTTTAACCTTGGTAGATCAATTTCAATAATTCATAAATTTATGATATCCAACCTAAAAACACCTTAACTAGCATCAATTTATAGCCCATTCCAATAATTTTGTAATTTGATCATCAAACTTTAATGCCTTATTAAAAAATAATTCTGTTTAAAAACAAACAAGATTTTATATCCATTTATTCCCATAATTTGGACTATAAAATTAGCTCACGTCCATATACTTTACACTCAAGCAGTTCTTCTATGTTAAATTCTCAGACATTCAACACATTTACTCATTCATAGACAGATTTCGTTTAAATGATTCATTCATGGCTGCTTTTTTTTCATAGAACCAGAAATAAATTTACAGCTCATACTTTGTTTGGTTGTCGCACTTTCGAATATACAGCAGTTCTTTTTTTTCTGTTAAATTGGTTTATTTACATTTCGTGGATTCTTAATTACTCAAATATACATTGTGTTTATGAGCGTGTTAAACACGATCTTTCTAGAAAGTGAATGAACTTGAGTGATGTGGATTTAGAATTTGTGTATGACAGATGTAAAGCTATAGTGGTTTTTGGGTATTTGGAGTCATCCGACAACCGCAGTCCTGAATTTCCTTCATTTTAGATGCATAGGCCTTCAGTTTTGGGCTGTATCTCATAGCTCCTCCCAGACTGCAGGCCTACAACTTCTGACAAACCTTAGATTCTTGTAAAATCGACAAAAGTCTGATCCTCGCCAGATTCTACTCACCTGACCCATATTCACTAAATTAATCCTTCATTTCCAATCAAAACAAACCAATTGCCTCAATAATTTATAATTTTATTCCCAAAAGTACATCCAATCTTAAAAGTTATTGTCGACATATTTATTTAGGTTAAAAATAATTTAGTGCACTTCTGCAGTTCCAAAATTATCCAATAATTTCTCAACATCTTTGCATACCTTTTTAAGTCAACCCAGAAAAAGACACAACAGAATATTTTTTTTAACTGAATCCATTAATTTACCTTACTTTACTTCTGCTCTCGGTACAAGTTCTTCAAGATGTGTGCAAATAAATATTTCAAAACCTACTGAAAATTGGGGAATATGTGGATATTTTTGCAGGGTTGGGAATTGATTGGCTGATGGGGAATTTTGAGGATTTGCATTTGGGGCTGTTCACTTGTTACGTGACGCAACCATCTTCTTGCCTCCCTCTCCCTTCTAGAGAGTTACCTAATAAGCCTCATTTTCGTTCCTTTGCCCTCCTAGAGCGCTACATAATAAGTATAAATGGGCGCTGTTGGAGGGCCAGGATGGGATATCAGCACTAAGGGGTGCTCTTGGAGGGTGAGGGTGACATGAGAAGGAGGCTTATTAAGTAACGCTCTAGGAAGAGGAAGGGTGTTGTTGCATTACGTAATAACTGAACGACAGCTCTTCGCTCTTCTAAATTTATTGAACTTAACCTCAAATTTTGAACATTTTTGACAATTTTTGATCAAATTTAGCCCATCAATAATTAAGATTCCTGTAACTATACCCCAATAAATCCACACCATACCCCACCCCTGCCCGTCAAACACACAAAATTTATGTAAGAAATCTCAAAGGATAAGGAAGTGAAAGAACAAAATCTGTAACTTGCACGCTATTTTTCATTCCACAATCAAATAAAAATTATATCTCATTTATAAAGAGGTGCTTTGGGGCTTAAGAACATTTTTAAATGGCAAATGGGTCGAATGAGAATTCAATAAATTTTGCATTCGGTGACAGCTTAACAGTAAGACTCAATTTAAATTTTTTTTTACTCTTTCTTCTTGTGCTGTTTCATTGGGTCACTGTTGATTAATTTTTGTTTTTTTTTTCTTCTTATATAATGCAATCAATTGAATTTTTTATTATATTTTATTATATTATATTGTAAAGAGATGCAATGGGAATTCAATTGTTGCTTGACATTCAAAAAAATATTGTGGAAGTAGGAGAAGGTATTGTGGATGAGACTTATAGTGCGCAGGTTTAGTGATCAAAATTGGAGATTGACTTGATTTGGTTGATGAAGCATTGACTTATACCACTCTATCCTTTAATGTCCTTATCCCGGCACATAAATTGGTCGCCATCGACGTATTTTATACGTATTTTCAACGTAATTTAGACGTATAGGGAAAAGGTAGACACTTGTCATTTGGTCAGCTTCAAAGGCTGCTTTCGGCTTGCATTTACCCAAAACTTCAACTTCTTCAATTTCATGCCAAAGCTTAGACAAGAGTCAAATTGAGCAACTTGACGACTGAGCTTGACAAAAAACTTCAAAGAGCGATGACTTAGATTGACTTAAATTGTGTAAAGCAACGACTTAGTTTGAATCAAATTTTGTAAAGGAACGACTTAGATTGAGTCAAATTTTGTAAAGCAACGACTTATTTTGAGTCAAATTGTATAAAGCAACGACTTAGTTTGAGACAATATTGATAAGAGCGACGACTTAGCTTGAGTCAAATTGGTAAAGCAACGACTTAGCTTGAGTCCAATTGTATAAAGCAACGACTTAGCTTGAGTCAAATTGGTAAAGCAACGATTTAGCTTGAGTCAAATTGTGTAAAGCAATGATTTTGATTGAGTCAAATGGTGTAAAGCAACGACTTAACTTGAGTCAAATTGAGTAAAGCAATGACTAAGCTTGAATCAAATTTTGAAAATCAACGACTTAGTTTTAGAAACAATATGTAAAGCGACGACCTAGCTTAAATTAATATTGATAAGGATTGCGACGACTTATTTAATATTAAGTACCATAAAACAACTTCTAAGATTGTCAATTGCCATTTCCTCCCATCCAATATCGACATAACAATCCTATCCAACCCAACATTCCTCAAATGCTGCACACGATAACAAAACCTCAATAAAATTTAACCTTAAATTATTTCTGCAACCTCATGTAGCACTAACGGCAATATTCCAGTCAATTTAATCAATCATCTTGTGACAATTTTATGTAAATTTTTGCATTCATAAAGAGCAAAAAAATATTCTATTATAGTTGAGGACAAGACGTAACAACCAGCAGATGAGAGGAACAATAAAACTACTTAGTTAGTCTTTGGATTTTTTTCTATGCTTTTTCAATCTTTTTTATGAAAAAAATGAGAAAGAGAGAAATAAGTAACTATGAGGTTACTATCGGCTGTTGAACTACTTACCTAGTATGATGCAAAAAATAATGTGGAAAAGAAATTTTTATTATTATTTCTTTCACTAAATACAATTACCTGCCTATGTGCTAACAAATAAAGATAATTTTTAGCGCGAATATGTTGTTTTTTTTATACTTCTTCTTGAGGGATATAGGCGGGGTAGATTGAAATTCTTTTGACTGATTTTTTTTTTTTTAGATTTTGTTTGGTTAAGAACAAGATTTTTAATGTAAATATGGTTCTGGGTGAGTTGGAATTGATGTGTGTCCTACTTAATGGGCAAGTTTCTTTCGGAAATTCCCTTGATTTTTTTGGTGATTTGCTGATATTTTGGCTTGTTGTGTTTTTGTTCTCTTGAGAGCCTGAACTAGATTTTATCAAAATATCCCAGGAACTTGTTTAGTGATGAATGTTAAGATGCACGTGATGATTATGATAAAGATCGTATATTGTATAGATAGCCTTGAGTATCAGGATGGCAATAAAATTATATGCATTTGCAGGGTTGTTGAATACGAAATTTTTGGTGTTCTTAAAATATGTTGACACATGACACATGACCTGGAAGGAACTTCCACACGGTAATATGGGGCTACAATCCTGAAATTGAGTTGAATGCAATCTTGAGATCAATTCTAGGATTCAGTACATTTTAATCCTCAGATTGAAAGCGGTAACAGTGACGAAATTGCCAAAAATCAGACCCTAGACCAGCATAACTCTGAACCAAGACCAGATTTGATAAAATATTGCAATAGACTAAAGTAAAATCAAACTTAGCTCTTTTACTTCACTACAAAGTCTAGGGAATTCACGAAACCTTTGAATCTAACTCGATTATGACTTATGGCTAAAATTTGTGGATTAAATAATCACAAACTCCAATTTTCTCAATAATAGAGACCTAAGTCCATAATAGAAATATGATTACAGTAAGTAAGTTAGTAGTAACAGACGTAATGAAGTCAATGCTCCAAAATAACAAACAAATACATGATTTGTTTCTTAAGAAAATACTCAATTAATTTCAAGTATTGCTCTACCACAGCTTGATTCATCTAATACTAAAAGAAACTCAAACAAAATAAAAAAATAAAAAAAAATCAAAAGTTCAGTGACCGAAATATGCAACACAAAACTCTTAGTCATTCGCAGCTGGAAAAAATTTCTCATGATCCACAACTAATCACCAATTACTAACTCATACTTAGTAAATAGAATATTGGAAAATCACAGCATCAACATGTCACTTACGTCACTGCTCTTAAGCTCAACAGAAGTCTCGTTTAACATTACTTGATTTTCTTCTAACCTGAAATTGAATATGCCGTAACAAATATTGCGCTAAAATATATATTTATAGAACGTCAATAGGAATTTCCATAAGTATACATGAACACATTATCATCACTGACCAACTCGACAAGTTTTTTGTCGTAGCTAGTAATCAAATCATGGCATTAGGCCTAACAGAAGTGCGAAATTCTTAGTTAAATAAATTAATGTGTTTAGCTTAATTAATAAGGCTATTGTCTAGTTGAGAATAAATATATGCCCGAGTGACACAAATGAAGATGGATCTGCAATGGAATTTTAAAGGTTCTCCTAAACCGCATTCGCAGCATTAAATGGAAATTGCTTAAATTTGCGAATTCATTCACGTCAAAATGATTCAGCTTCCATTTGATGTTAATAAATGAGATTTTAAGTTTCGTTTTGGAGCCTTTAAATTGCCCCTGACGGAGCCTTTAAAGTACCCCTAACGGAGCCTTTAAAGTGCCCCTAACGGAGCCTTTAAAGTGCCCCTAACAGAGCCTTTAAAGTGCCCCTAACAGAGCCTTTAAAGTGCCCCTAACAGAGCCTTTAAAGTGCCCCTAACAGAGCCTTTAAAGTGCCCCTAACAGAGCCTTTAAAGTGCCCCTAACAGAGCCTTTAAAGTGCCCCTAACGGAGCCTTTAAAGTGCCCCTGACGGAGCCTTTAAAGTGCCCCTAACAGAGCCTTTAAAGTGCCCCTAACAGAGCCTTTAAAGTGCCCCTAACAGAGCCTTTAAAGTGCCCCTAACAGAGCCTTTAAAGTGCCCCTAACAGAGCCTTTAAAGTGCCCCTAACGGAGCCTTTAAAGTGCCCCTGACGGAGCCTTTAAAGTGCTCCTAACAGAGCCTTTAAAGTACCCCTAACGGAGCCTTTAAAGTGCCCCTAACAGAGCCTTTAAAGTGCCCCTAACAGAGCCTTTAAAGTGCCCCTAACAGAGCCTTTAAAGTGCCCCTAACAGAGCCTTTAAAGTGCCCCTAACAGAGCCTTTAAAGTGCCCCTAACGGAGCCTTTAAAGTACCCCTAACGGAGCCTTTAAAGTACCCCTAACGGAGCCTTTAAAGTGCCCCTAACAGAGCCTTTAAAGTGCCCCTAACAGAGCCTTTAAAGTGCCCCTAACAGAGCCTTTAAAGTGCCCCTAACAGAGCCTTTAAAGTGCCCCTAACGGAGCCTTTAAAGTGCCCTGACGGAGCCTTTAAAGTGCCCCTAACAGAGCCTTTAAAGTACCCCTAACGGAGCCTTTAAAGTGCCCCTAACAGAGCCTTTAAAGTGCCCCTAACAGAGCCTTTAAAGTGCCCCTAACAGAGCCTTTAAAGTGCCCCTAACAGAGCCTTTAAAGTACCCCTAACGGAGCCTTTAAAGTGCCCCTAACAGAGCCTTTAAAGTGCCCCTAACAGAGCCTTTAAAGTGCCCCTAACAGAGCCTTTAAAGTGCCCCTAACGGAGCCTTTAAAGTGCCCCTAACAGAGCCTTTAAAGTGTCCCTAATGGAGCCTTTAAAGTGCCCCTAACAGAGCCTTTAAAGTGCCCCTAACAGAGCCTTTAAAGTGCCCCTAACGGAGCCTTTAAAGTGCCCCTGACGGAGCCTTTAAAGTGCTCCTAACAGAGCCTTTAAAGTACCCCTAGCGGAGCCTTTAAAGTGCCCCTAACAGAGCCTTTAAAGTGCCCCTAACAGAGCCTTTAAAGTGCCCCTAACAGAGCCTTTAAAGTGCCCCTAACGGAGCCTTTAAAGTGCCCCTAACAGAGCCTTTAAAGTGTCCCTAATGGAGCCTTTAAAGTGCCCCTAACAGAGCCTTTAAAGTGCCCCTAACGGAGCCTTTAAAGTGCCCCTGACGGAGCCTTTAAAGTGCTCCTAACAGAGCCTTTAAAGTACCCCTAGCGGAGCCTTTAAAGTGCCCCTAACAGAGCCTTTAAAGTGCCCCTAACAGAGCCTTTAAAGTGTCCCTAATGGAGCCTTTAAAGTGCTCCTAACGGAACCTTTGAAATTCAATGCCAGAGGCTTTAAAATTCCATGTCGGACAAGTTCCATGTCGGAGCCTTTAAAGTGCCGTGTCAGAGCCTTTAAAGATCCATTACAGAGCCTTTTTCAGCTTGTGTCGCTCGGTATGCCTAGATGTCATTAGGACATGCTCAAACATTTTTTTGAGATTAAGAAGTTCTCGTAATAAACAAAATTAAGGTTAATATCCATCAGCATATACAAAATTGCTTATCGGCAAACTTTAATACAACATTAATTAGCAGTTTTCAGCTTCGATTCTTCATCATCTTGTGACTCATTATGACACAAATATTTTAATTTTTTTTTTTGGCAACTTTAAGAAAAAGTTTGTTTTTTTCGGACCTGAACATCGGCAAAAGTCATAAACAAACTTGATGAAATCATCGAATGATTTTACAGAATTTATTTATACATTTTTTTGCGGGACACTGCGTATTATTCAACTGCGTCACGTGGAGAAAATATAATCGTCATATCGGCATAACCTCCTTTCTCTTTTTTGAGAATCTTTTGTTGATCAATTCTTGTAAACAAAAAATTATCACTCGATTACACGTCACTTGGAAGGTCCAAGATGTGGACTTAATTTTGTTTTTCATTGATGGGAAATTATTGTGTTGTAAAATTTTGAGTGAGGCTGTTTTTTGGGGGTCTGGATGAGTGTTAATTAGTTATTGGAGGTAAAGTCATTTAAATACTAGATGAACAAATTATACCAGCTTATACTAATTTTGTATGAATCTATGAAGTTGGCTATTCCATGCAAAATATTAGACTGGATGCAACAGTGATCGTCTGGATGATAGTTATGAGTGGCTTTTTTTGTGTAGGTTTTGTTCAGGGATTGAAGTTGATCATATTTTTTCGATAAATTTCTTGATCGGTTAAAAAAATTTCAATGAAAAATTTGTCGATCAAAAGTCGATAAAAATTTTATCGTTAAAATTTGTCGACAAATTTATCGAAATATTTTTTTTTATCGAAAAATTTATTTTTTTACCGATTTTTTTTCAAAAAAAATGTTTGTTTACATTTTTTTGTGAGAAAATTATTAAATAAATAAATTTAGTCGATTTGGATGCAAATGAAGACTTTGCAATCTTACTGGAGCATGGATAATTGGAACAATAGTGAATAACAAGCAAACTACGAGGTTTTTCGTTCGAATTTTAAGGAAAAAAGGAACATTTGTTAATTTTGAGAATTTTCACTGTAAGTAAAAGCAGAAGATGGAATTAAACAAACTAAGGAAGCACAATTAATTAAAAAACAGACGACCTAATCAAAAAATAAGTGATTTTGTACGGAAATTCAGCAATTCCATAATATTTCTGGATCTTTTCGGGCTATATTTAATTAATACATTCTGTTAAAGACAAAAAAGTGACAATCATTTGTAGTCTTGTAAAATTCTCCATTTTATGTTCATGCAGTTGAAAATTTCTCAGTAAATTATTTGTCGATCAAAAAATTTTTATGTAATTTTTAATCGACAAATTTTCTTACTTGGTTTATTGATGAAAAATTTGTCGAAAAAAATTTTCGTGAATTTTTTTGATCGATAAATTTTTCGGTAAATTTTTTTTCAAATTTTGACCGTTATTTTTAATCGATCAAGTCGACTTCAACCCCTGGTTTTGTTTGTAGATAGCTGTAGGTAGAAGTTGTAAACCTGCTAGCCAAAGCTTGTTTGTGGGGCTGTAACCCTGCAAGCGAGGGTTTGAGTAGGATTTTAATCTACCTTTTTAAGTATTTATCCCGGAACAGCTTCGGGAAACATTTGACATTTTTTCAGCTTGGAAGTTAGACTTCGGCTTCCCTATTCCTCTCAGTTAATTATGGCAGATTGTAGTTAAAGATGGCGGCTTACCAGCCCAACGCATCATGTTATAAGCCTCATTAGATTCCGTCCAACAATGTGGCTTGGATTGAAGGAAGGCTTCCAACGTGAGAAAGTGAGATTGGTGCATGGCGATGATAAGCTAGATGCAACATAGAGCTGCATATATTGCACTTTCATCGCCTTTTAGGACACCTTGGATGATAGTTGCAGATTGCTTCAGGACATGAGCTGTTGGATAGAACCAGCTTTTTGATATTGACAATTGACTAAATCTAGTAGAATATTAACAGCCGCAGAGAAGTTTTCAAATGTAAAAGAAGATGCTTCGGAGCACTCGGAACATATTTTACTGAACTTTATGAGGAATAATCCACAAATCACATTCAAATGCACGATAATGACAAAATTTAGAAAAATTCATCATCAATTCATCACAAAAATAAAGTTTTCTTTCCTATCCCGATATTCAAATCTTTCATGTTCCATGTGATTCTTTCCTCTCTTCTGTTTCAGTTCCATATGAACTCAATATGTACAAAAATGCTGAGAAAAGAAAAAAAAAATGTAATTTACTGACTTGATATATTGGCAAGTTTTTTATGAAATTTTTATTTTATTATCAAAAAATCTAAGTTCAAACATTTTGTTTCTCTGCTGTATATGCTATAAACTTTGTATGTTTGTTTAGTTTCTATGCTGGATAGAACGAGTATTTCTCTTAAACTATTAACTTTTTTTTTTATTGTTTCTCTATAGTTTAAGATAAAAATTGCTTGATTTAAGCCTACTTATGGTATTATGTAGTACAGGTCATTTAACTTGTAATACTTTGTAGCAAGATTTGAGATTGTTTGTTTTCAGATTGTGTCGATTGAAGTGTTTTAAAGGTTGTGAAGACTTTGTATGCCTTGTTATGACTTGTTTGTTAATAAATTCTTGGCTGAGCAGAATAATGCAGAAAATTATATTTTGTGCCATATAAAATGGATTGAAACTGGTCGTTATGATGCAGCCAAGGTAATTTTGGAGGCTTCCGTTAATACGATGACGTATCTGACATCTAGGAACATGGATATAACCAGTAAATTTTACTAGGAGGATCGACCTTTTTTTTTGAATTTTTTTTAAAAAACCACACAAAAAATTTTAAAATAAAAGAAACGTTACAAAATAAACAGGTTTCCAATTCACTGAGGGGTGGCCCGTGTCCCTAATGCAACCCTCTTCCTCCCTTTGGCTATGCGCCTGCCAAAGAAGCACTTTGTAATGTTCGGATTGTATTTTCATTAAGAAGAAAAAGGATAAATTAGACTTTATATTGAGCTTGAATCAAACTCGAATTTTGCATCCAAAAATTAATTCAAGCAAACTAGACGCCATATAAAGTTCAAGTGGAGTTCGAGCTCTGATTAAGAGTCAGGATGACATGCTTTAAGAGAATTAGTGTTACTTGGTCTAGTCGGCAATATAAACTACACAAAATACCAATCTCTGTGCTCATAGAGCATACACCATGGACAGTTTATAGATTTGTAGTAATACCCAAACATACAAAGCATTCTCAAATTGATGAGCTTACTCAAAGCATGACTTTCTCATACAAATGAGCATGCTCACAAAATTGAGTATACTCAGAGTATACTCTTTGTCTGTTAGGGATAGTTGGACATTATTGTGGATAAACCGATCAATTAGACCATCAGTACCAACCAATCTGACTCTATACTCCCCTGAAACCCTTTCAAAACCCTAGTCTATCCATCTTCCAACCAAAACTAGATGACATGCCTCCCATTCTAAGTCAGAAACTTCAATCACCAACATTTAACTTTTGTCCCACGTTCTTCTTTCTTTACAAAACCATTTCCATCAATACAGAAAAACTCCATCATAAATTGTTCTTTCTAGCACCATATTTAGCTGTTGCAAAAGAATGTTTCCATCTCAAGCACTTAAAAATCATTTAATTCTTGTATATATTCTTCAAGCATACAAATCTTCACAACAAACAATGAGAATGAATCGTGAATGACAAATGCATTTCAATCATAAAGATCGAAAAATAAAAAGTTGTGGATGAATTTAAAAAGAGAATGTTAAAGCTGATCATGTTAAAGGTATGTAGCATCTTCAATTGTTATTCTCATCACATAATAAAAAGCTTATTGAAGAATAATATCAAATTTTCATAAAAGAATCTATATCGAATGAAGGAAAAACGGTACATTTTGTGCCATGCAGTATGCGCGCACTATTGTATATTAAAGCTTTATATTAAAGCTTTAATTCAATTCGCGATACAATTTTCAATTTTGTTGGTCGTCGACTTTAAAATATTTTTTTTAATATATTTATTTTCTCTCTTGATATTGAGTCGCGCGAGTAGCCAACTCTCTGACGGTCGATTCGATCGAGTTCACCAACCTCAAGTTGCCTCGAAAACACATTCACTCATTCACTTCCCATCTGAGGTAGAAAAGAAATATTAAATGAAAAACAGATTCCCGTTAGATCACGATTGGGTCGCGCATTAAATATTGTATATATTTGTATATACGACTCATATCACTGCTGCCTTGTTCGTTGTGTCTCTTGTTGCTTATTCTCTTCGTTTATAAAGTGGATTCGCGGGATTCCTTCCGGAATAAATCAATGGACTTTATAAATATGATTTAATTTGCATGTCCTTATGAAATGGAATTGAATGTTGATTTGTGATTCACGTCAAGCACACGTCGAGTTATTATCATAATTGTAAAGTTCAATGGAACTAAATCATTACGAGAATTTCATATAAAATTAAGCGCGAAAAGAGAAAAAAAAAAAATACAAAAAAAAATCTTTACGTGTTAATGAAAAATCGAGATCAGTTCAACGACCGTAGTCAGCCTCAGAAATCTCTTCTCAATTCCGCAAATAACACAAAAAAAAAAGATTTCATCTATTAAAAGCTTAAGAGAGCTTTTTTTCTGCAAAGAGAAGTACTCTCGTGATTATTCATTTTGCGCACGATTTATGAACATGTAACCCACTTTCTGACATCATAATTATTATAGACTTTATAGTGCATTGATCTTTTGGCCGCCAATTTCTATCCTCCATATAGATACACTTACATTATAATGTGTGTTTATTTGTATATGTAGTCGTTCACGCAATTAGAAAGTCATTAGTGTGTTATGGAGAGAATTTTTATGTTTTTTTTCTTCCTTTTAGAAGAAAAAGTGAATGTCTGATGTGGGAATTTTGGGTAGAATTCTAATGAAAAAAGGATGAATTATTTTTTTTAATTTCTAAAGACTAATTTTTAGGAATTTTTTAGGCTGTCTGTATTTTTGATTGTTTGCCAATTTAATTTTTTTAGGTTTATTTCAAGTATATCCTTGCTAGAGACACTATCAGGATTTTTAAATTTTTAATATGTCTATATTTTCAAAGGACTCATGCAAATTAGAGATATTTAATTGTCAAGGGGGAGAGCGGTTGATCAAAATTACTCCTCAATGTTCGTGCCCATGGCTACGACATATAATATTAAAAACGCGAAAACTCTGCTCTAGAACTCAATGTCGACAAAATTTACAAAAATATGTTGATTTCTGGCAACGGTTGATATATGAAATCTGCTTGAATCACCGAAGAGTTATAATCGAAAACTTGAATTTTAAGAACTTTTAATAATGCCTATATATCAACAGATTTGTCTAAATAGTGACTACATTTTGATAGAAACAAGAAAACATTCAATAAGACGATATGACACTGTTTTTATAGAGCTTATCAAGGATAATGTTCTCAAACCAACCTTCTCCGTTCCACTCATTAGGACTAATATCTTCAATTTGTTAGGAGTCAGCGTGATTTGGGTCAAATTCCAGATTTGGTGAATTCCATACTTAAACCATAGTCAAGTCGATCTAAGAACGAATTTTCGACCATTTGCGTTTAAATCTGTTAGAACCATTTCCTAACTTCTGTTTTAATCTGGCGGTGTCATGCCATTTTCACGCCGATCCTAAGCTTACATTCAGAGATTGAAGTCGACTAAAATTTTAAATAAAATCAACTAGAATTTTCCTTAAATATATTCAATGAGTTTGAAATATGTGTCGATCAAAATCATTTACCATTAAAGAGCCCAAGAATCAGAAGCATCCCCTTCGTAATGCCAAATTCTGTCTCACAATTGCTACCCTTAGAACTTGGGCATGGCCGTTTAGAAATTCACACTCAGTAATTTGAAGTTAAAGGCATTTTTCTCCTTAGTTGGACTTTTTAGGATCACTTTTGAAAATTATAATTGTAGAAATTCATTAAACCAACATTTTGGCATATAATTTGCTATGATTAGTGCTTTAATTAATGCAAAAATTCAAAAAATATCTCAATTACTGAGTGTGAATTTTTGTTCCATTTTTCAAAATTTTTCAAAGAAATTAATAAAAATCGCTAAATTTATGTGTTTATTATGAATTAAATTGTGGGAGCATAAAGATTTTATGTTTCTTTTTAAGATTAGATTACTCTACGGAAGCAAATCATGCTTTAAATTAGTTTAACTAACATAATTAGTAATCTGTTTTTGAAAAAAAATATTTTTTTCCGTTGAAATTTTGAAAAAAAATGGAACGTTATTTGCGGCTAAGCCCACTTATAAATTCAAACAAATCATCCAAAATTCCCACAAGGGACCTTGAGAGCCGCTAGAATTGCACAAAAATAAACTAATTAAAAAGAAAGAAAATTTCTTCTTTCACCTATTGCCATCTGTACCTGTCGTTATTCTTCCTTTTTTTTTGTTGTTTTACCACTCATACAGAAAAGAATTTCATCACCATGGAATGGTCTCAGGTTGAAAGAGTATTGAGTCATAAAATGTTGTAATAAGATGCCGATACCGTTATATCATAGCCCCACCATAATATTATAAAAAAAAACTTCATAATATCAACAGAATGAAGAGAATGAGAGCCTCAAATGTGCAATGCACGAAGAGAAAGAAATTGAGGGAAGCGCATAACATTGAATATTGTTTCAATGTCTCTTCCTCGATCGTGAAACTTCTCAAATTACCACAAAGACAAAATTATTCACACGCACACATGTAAAGATGATAAATGTGTGGCTGTGTGGGTGTAAACTAGAAGAATATCAGGTAGGAAAGAGAAATGAGAGAGGAATAGAATCACCTTGACCGTAACATGTAACACAGACATGAACAACTTGTTGATGAGACTCTCAAATATTCGTAAGATTCTCTCATTCCCGGAATCTCTCCCAAAAAAAGCTCTTCTTCCCTTGCTTGCTGTTTTCATGATCATCGTATTTTTTTTGAGCTATTGACTGTATACATGTGAGGCACCTACATCAGTGATAGTGTTAGACAATAATTTTTTTTCCGATCTTCCCGTGATTCAATCAGTTTGAAACGTAACGAGCAATGATGAAGACATACCTTTAATGTGCGCCGGAAAAACCTTTTTTTTTCCAAAAATAAGCAAAAAAACATTTTTTTTATATGGAATTATTATTTTAAAATTAAGTGAAATATTGATTGAAAAATTAAATTAAAGATTAAGTGAAGATTAATAAAGATTATAAAAGTGAGAAACTGAAAAAATACTAGAAAAACTGTGATTTTTAAAGGTCTGAATAGAATTGTGCAAATTTTAAGTATTAACAAAGTGAAAAAAATTAAAAATTTTATGAAAACATCAGCAAAAAGTGAAAAAGAACTCGGCAAACTTTGCAATAAATTTGTTAAAAAAAAGTTGTCAAAAGTGAAAAAATTCAAGTGCGGAATAAAGTGAAATACGCAAATAAGTAACAAAACAACAAATTAATTAAAATTGAATTATTGACAAATAAGATAATAAATAACAGAACTGTTGATAATTAACTAAAGATTGTGGATAACTCGAGTGTTTATCAACATTAGTGACAATCTTAAAAAATTCAAATTTGAAATTAAGATTTAAAAAATCATTGGACTGAGAGTTTATAGTGATAAGTTACACATAAAATTCACAAAATTTGTGCAAAAAAAACTTAAAAAAAAATTAAAATTTAAATCAATGAAAAAATTTAACAAACAATAATCAAAACTAAATGGAAATAACTCATTCAATTGGGATTACATTGGACTCCATTGTCAACAGCAATCATCGATCATCAATGTTACATGATCTCTGGATCTAATTTACACATTTATAAAAACAGACATATTAAGGAGAATAATACATACAATTCAAGGTGAGTTTTTGCATCATCAATTTAGTCTATTTGTTGTTATGCCGGGGGCAGAGTTGGTGGTTTTGAAAGGGTTGAATTGGATGGGGTTGATAAAGGTTGTTGACCTTTTGGGGGTTGAAATAAATTTTTGTAAATTCTTATATTTATGATTTTGTTTCATGTTTTTTAAGTTCTAAATTTTTATTTCATAAAGATTTGAATTTATTGTAATAAAAATTTGAAAAATTCAATTCATTTCAAATTTTAATATTCTAAAAATTTTTGAATTTCAACAATTTGTAAGTTTTAAATATTTAAAACTTTGATAATTTCAAATTTTAACAGTTTAAGGTTTTATAATTTTCAAAATTTAAAAATGGTTAATTTTGATAAATTTCAAAATTTAAAAATGGTTAATTTTGATAAATTTCAAAATTTAAAAATGGTTAGTTTTGATAAATTCAAAATTTAACAATTTTCAATTTTGATAATTTCAAATTTTGCAAAATTTCACATTTCAAATTATGCAAAATTTTGATAACTTTCAATTTTGATGATTACAAATTTTAAAAATTTTTCAAATTTTCAAATTTGTTAAAATTTCAAAATTTAATAATTTCAAATTTTACAAAATTCTAAATTTTAATAACTTCAAATTTGAAATATTTTAAAAATTTTAAATTTTCAAAATTTCAAATTTTAAACCTTTCATAATTTCATTTCAATAATTTCAAATTTTATTTAAAAGTTTGCAATTTTTAAATTTCAAAAATATTTAAAAACCTTATAAATTTTTGAAAACTAGAATAGAATTTTTTAATTCAAGGAGCTCAAGCCCTCCACACAACCCCAACCAACTCTGCCACCACATGTAAATCTCAAAATATTCTAAAAATCCCATCAAACCATTCTTATTTACTGTAACAAAAAGATCAACCTTGCGACTTGCTAATTTGTCAAAAAAGACAAACTCAAATTTGACGATAATTTTTTTTTGTACTTGCGACGAGGTCGACCAACGTTATCGCGATATTATTTCGTCCAAAATGCGATCGTCGTGCATGTATATTTCCTCTACAAATAAAAGAATATTAAATATTACTGCAACAAACTCGTAAACTAAGAATTATGCATTAGTAGCCTACAAACTTGAATGTATAAAAAAACTCAATATTTAATTATCGCAGTTAATAAACATTTTGCATCATACACGAAAGGAAGCATGCACGAAAACTAAAAAAATGAGCTTGCAAATGTATGTTAAGCGAACAAAACACAAACATCACATGGAAATTGAAGCACATCACCTGCACACATGTCTTTAATAATAAATTGACGGTTATTTTTGAAATCAGCACTTTTTTTTGGACATGCCGTGCGAGATAAAAAGAAGATTTTTTTTTAAAATCCTTGACAATGACTTTAAATGACTCGCACAAAAAATACGTAAGAATATGAAACAATATGTGATCGTTGCTCATACAGCAATACAAAAAATATTTTAATATATACAACTCATATCCACATTACTTTAAACGTGGCCAATTGTGGTTTTGTGGTGAATCAATTTTTTTCATTCTTGTCTTCTTTTTATGTCTTGAATTTTGAATAAGTTCTTTATTTTTTTTTGTGTTTTCGGAAATTGCGATACTGTTTTAATGTGTTTTGCATGAGTGTAAAGTAAGCGATCGATCAATTGACATGGGTTGTCGATGTTAGGATTGCATTTTTGTGTTATAGTCGACTTGAGTGTAATGAAAGGGTTTGTGAGGGTTGTAATCTTTAATCTGACTTAGACTAGTAGACTGGATGACTAGAATAAGATTGATATCTGAGTAATTTTCCATCTTTTATAATTTTTAAAGTCAAATCAAGCTTGACAAATCATGACAAGTTCAACAAATGTCAATTTTATATCTAGACATGCAGTCAACCAGACATGCAGTCGACTAAACATGCTTCAGACACTCAGTCTGTTTCATTTGAGAATCTACCATTTAATTATCCTCTTGCTGACTAAATCTATTGTAAACTTGAGTATTGAATCATCAAAAATATCATAAAACATTTTAAAATTAAGCTCACAATTTTGAACTACAATTGAAGCAGTTTCTGCTCTGTTCTGTTGTCAAGATCAGAGTCAGCTGAGAGCAATGCTCAAGAACATTCTCATCTACTACATTTAAGGTTACCAATCTCTCAAGAGCATGCTTATGCCTACTAAGGCAAGATTAAATAGCTTAATAAGATGAAGAGCCTCAGAGTAGTTGACAAGATCATCCAAATGAATTTGGAATTAACACTTAAAATATGATCAATCTTCCTCAAACTTATTATTAATAACAACATGTCATAACTCCAACCATCAATTACAACTCCCTTTTACAAAAAACCCTTCAGTAAAACCTTCAAAGAAACAAAAGACATCAATTCTCGTTCCTCACATCATCTCAAAGTCTAAAAATCATTTTTTCGCATCATCTTAAGAATTACATTGATATTCAGAATAAGTTTATTAGTCATTCCGTAAGAGTATTGAAAGCATTTGTACATCTTGACAGTTAAATGACAGACATTCATTGTGATTCCCCTATTAATCATAATGTTTATTGCCGCGACAAGTTTTTTATTCGTTCTTGGATGATGATTTGTTGTTCTGGTAGTTGGACAGATACATGGACGGTCTGGTGAGGTGAATATTAATTAAAAGCTAGATTTGAGATGGATTTAATTCTTATTTATTTCAATTTATTTAATTAAAATTGCACGATTTTAAATTCAAAGTTCAATTTTTGGGGTTAAAGTTCCTTAAATCTACTGAATTCTCATCAAATATCATATAACATTCCATCATGTAACATCAAAATCGCAAAGATATTGAAAATGAAATTTATATGATAATGCACAACTGTAAATGCAGAATTGTAAGCACTTCCATAAAGTTCTGAATAAAGTATGAGTAATTCGAAACTTTAACGGTATAAATCAAGCTAAAACTCAATATATTTTAATATTCGAGCGCAAAACTGTCAATTTAGTGCCACAATGTGATGATTAAATTATTGCAGATGATCAACATTTAAGGTGATCGTGTGGAATATATTGAAGAGAAAATAGCATCAATGTCCTCATTAATGGTAATTTTTTGTGAATGCTTACGTGATTTCAATGTAATGTTGTTGATTCTTATATGAAGGAACAGTTGCTGTAAATTTAAATTGATGTTTTCAATTTTAAATAGCTTAAAATTCTTTAAAATTTGAACTTTTGATGGACAATCTTGTTGTTTGAATTGTTGCGAATCTGGAAATCAATAAGTTTGTGATTTGCTTTTTAAGGACATTGATCTGATGATAAGGATTCTGTAGATCAATACCCAGACTTAAGAGTCTCAGTCTTGATCCCGGTTTCGATTTAAGTCTCCAAAATTCACCAAAACCGACACTTTTCATCACTCAAATCTCATAAAGATCAGCAATAACTACACAACCTCCAATTCCAGATCATTATTCCACATTCCAAAATACCAACAACCTCATCAGAAGTCATCAAGTTTTTTTGTTTTGTTTTTTTGCGTCCTTAGCACGATTCAAAGGCATTTGAACAAAAAAGTTTAAACATTTTACAATAACAATCCATAACCAATATTTATAGAGTCTGAATCATTATACTAAATGTCAGTTACAAACATTCAGTTCACTTTTGGTCTACCTTTTTTAAAAAATGGACTCGGATCTGAGATAAATCTTTTTGTTTGTTTGAATTAAAAAATGTCATAGTTTTTTTTGGGGATGATTGTGAATGGCGGTCAGAATAAGATTGTTGTATTTGGGGATCATTTCAATATTTTGGTTATCCGGAAGGCTTATAGAGGAAGCTAGGCTAGCGTGACTCTAAGTTGACTCCAGATTCAGTAGAATCCGATCTCATGCCACATCAAGACAGATCTAGGGATACATCATGTGCCTCTCAGACTAAATGCAGTACATCACTGTCCCAAACCACATCCCATAATTTACAAACTACTGCACATACCAATCTCTAATCCACATCCACAGTCCTCCACTAGCAATAAAATTTAGTGACACAGATTACATAACAAAGCATCTAATCGCAATTGAATGTCATTGATTGTCATTTGAAATAAAACTCGTGAATTGTTTCCCATGATTCTGCGATATTCACTTCATTAACTTCATCTGCAATGAGATTGACTGACTAGTAGTTTAGTTGTGTGACTGAATAATACACAACTTTGACATTGACATTGTATGGAAAACAATTGAGTTGTTGTAGATACACATGCTGATTATTCACAAAGTAACAATTCATTCTAGACAGACGAGCTGCGAGAAACAGAAATGAATGAATTCAGCACGAAAAATTCTGAATTCTTTATGACGCATTCCTGACTCTTATTACAAACTTTTATTTTATGCCTCTGTGCATATTTTGCATTTTTTTTCGTCTTTTCCTTTCCCTCTCGTGTGTGTTGATTTCCTTTTGGTTACACACGAAAATAAATTGAGTTTCTGAACAATCCATTGTTATGCAATCTTGTGAAAATTAAGTTATTCTTGGTTTTATTGCAACTTAATTCCGTTTTTTTGGAGTTTGATGTGTTGCCGGCTGTTGAATAAGGTAGATTGAAGATCATTTGAAGTTGTGAGAGTGTTTTGAATAGTTAAAGTCGGGTAATTGATCAGAAATTGAGCAATAGGCTGGGATGATTCTGTTATTGTGCAGGATATCAGTTAAATCCATAGCCAAATCACAGAAACACCGTATTGAGTCAAATTCTTCATCATTTCGAGCTATTCAGCTTTTAAATCGCGATTGTAACGTTTGAAAGTCACATGATCCTCAACATCCTCTACCACAGCTTCCATTCACGACTATTAACCTCTATAGTACATCCACAATCCTATATTGAAAGTAAAATCGTCGCAAAAAAAAAAAACGTTAAACTTGTTTACTATAAATTTATCAACACTAAGAACACTTCTTAGTTCTCTCAATTTTTTAGTGACGTTACAATAAGCTATATTATTCCTGGGATGATGATAATTGGAAATTCAAATATAATTTCTACTGAACACCTATACAGTCATCTTATTATTCTCATTTTTTATTAGTAAATGATGAGCTTTGAAAGTTCTTTGACATCGTACAGATTATTGATGAATTAATTATCATTAATTTCTCATTCACTTACAATAATGGTGATGGAATGATGATGATCTGAGAATTTATTGTGAAATTATTTTGTTGCTTCTGAATTGTCGATTTATATCTTCATTTTATTGCGTATTATTGAGGATTTGTTGTTTTTTTTTGTTGAATGAGCTTTGCGTTAAGAAGTTTTTAAGAGAATTTTTTTTTGAGGATTTAAAATGTCAAGTTGAAGATTTTTTCTGTGATCGATTGAAGGTTTAGGAGATTTGACCTTCAACTTGAGGTAGGTTTGGAATTTCCAAGATATATGTTTGTGATTAAGAGGTTATTTAGGGGGGTTGGGGCAAATTATACTTTCTATCACTTATTTTGGAAATAATTTGACAATTCTGTTGGGTTTTTTACTATAATAATCTCAAAATTTCCCTAATTTTTTATGATTCCTGCAAATTACACCGTTCTTTGTAATGCCATGCAATTGCGAGCTTGTTGTGAGCTGAGGTATATTCAGGAGGCTCAAATGCTTCTTCCATGTTTTGAAATAAATTCTTCATTTTGTTAGAGTTTTTAAAATAAAAATTCAAAGCAAATTCCTCAATTTTTGAGCGATTTCTCGTTACATCCCTAGCGGGGGGTCTACATGATCTGACTGACAGTTCATGTAACTTTTTACATGAATTATATATTTTGATACATTACAAAACCATTGCCCTAAGAACAATCCCTACTTCTTAACATATATCATAAAACCAAAATTAAATTCATGATTATAAACATAAAATTTACATGCCAAACCACATTCTTGACAGGATATAACCCTCATTTACACGTCTGTTAAACATCATAAAAATTATTAGGCCTAGCAAAAATTAAAATTATTAGCCATTCCTTCATTCTCTCTCATTCTACCAAAAAAAAAACTGCTAATTCAGTGAAAATTCATTGACCCCAAACTCGTCATCAATAGCAAAGCTTTCCGATATTTAAAGAGCCTGAGTATATCATCCATTTATGCTCACAATACACATCCATAAGACTTAATCATTAATGACAGTCATAACATATAATTTAATAGATTTGATCACCAAGCAGAATATTCTTGATTGAATGGATTGAATGTCCAAAAAAAAAGAGCCGAGTATACACATATGAGATGTTTGACTGTAGACACATACGTGGAGTCATTAAACTCGTTAACAAAAAAATAAATATATATTGTTGAGAGATACGCAGTATAAAAAAATAAATGCTGGAAAGAAGAACTAACGAAGAAACGCGAATATTTTTTTTTTCCGTACCTAACACGCAAAAAGAGATTTGAATTGAAAAGGTAAACACAGCCAAAAAATATCATTTGTGAGCTTTATTAGCAAATTTTTTTGCTTCGTTGTATTTTTATATTATTTTGTGTGACCGAACGCAAGGCCAAACGTCGTCATCGATGTATTGTTAAATTATTTTTGGGGAATATAAGGAACAACAAGGGAGGGGACATGAACATTTTCGGAATTAAAGAACGTCAATCAAGAAGTTAAACTTTATTAAATCGAGCTATTGGCGATGGCTATTTGTAAGATGATCATATGGGTAATTTGTTATGTGGGTTTTTGTTTTGATGATTTAATTGATGATGTCGAAATATTTTGGGGATGATGAGATATTTTTGTGGATATTGGAATTTTGGAATTGTTGATGGTGGTGTCGGTTGTGGAATTTAATTTTGAGACTTATTGAAGTTGTAGATCAATTTTGTGATTTGATGTCTAATTTAGAGTTTTTAGAGTAAATTGCAGTCCTAACCACAATAATTTTAATTTGAGTTTAATACTTCCGTAATTTTTAATGAAAGATTCAACCATTTGTTGACTAATCATGCCAGAACTCGAAATTGACTCAGATTTTGACACAAAAAGTGGACTCGAATCAGCTTTGAGCACTGAATTAAGCCGATTAATTGACAATAAAGAGCTTTTTGCTTAACCCCAGCAACACAAATGAAGAATACTCCACCGAGTAGCTTTTAGGGCTCCGCTAAAGCCTTTTATTAGCATTTAATGTAAACCACATGTTTTTGACAGCCATTTAGAGGCTGCTTCCATTTGTTGTTAATAAAAGAGCTTTGACAGAACCTTAACAAAGCTACGTGGACAAAGTCTTCATCATTTATGTCGCTTGGCATGCAATAAATTTGAAAAATTGAAAATTTAAATTTTCAGTGGCGCTAGTCAATGAATATTTATTCATCAATGCATACATGTGCTGAAATTCAGTTTGTTCATTATGTCACGAGTCTCAGTAGGTGTCTTGCCAAAAATTCTGAATTATCAGCAAAATTCGTAGTTATCAGTTTTCGAATTTAATGATTATGCAGTTAATTTGAAGATATCAATTAAATTTTTAATTGAAATTGACTGTTTATTGGTTAATATTTTCATAAATTGATGAAATTCAAAGTTAATCTTATTAAGTAATATTAGGAAATTCAAAATCTAAATTTATTGCATTTTATCGGAAATAAATTTAAAGATTTTACTTATTAGGAGTTTATTGACACATCAATTTATTTTATTCACAATTTGAAATCTTCAATGTTCTCAAATTTCACAATAAAATTCATTAAAAATCTCAAAATCCTCAAAGTTTTATAAAATAAGTTCTCAGCATGCATTAATTAAAAATCCTCTAAGCAAAACAGCCACAAACTCAACAATAACTTTATTAATCACCAAGTAAAATTACACAAAATAAGAAATCAACAATAAAGGTCAAATTGAAAATTTACACGATAAATTTCACCATTTTCAACCCAACAGATTTTTGCCCAAATTTGATCACAACTCGTGTGGATTTAAACACATATTTAACTTTTTTGTCATCACTATCGATGCAAATTTATGTCGTATCTTATTGAATTGATCATTTAAATGCAAATTAACTCTCTTTCTTATTTTCGTCTGTCATTTGTGCAACCTCGTGGAAAAATCTTCTAAAAATATCAAACTGTTGACTTTTTTTTTCGTTTTGTTTGTTTAGTCGAGCATTCAAATTTTTCTACAAATTTTTGCCGGCTATTTTTGTTGACTGTCTTCTGTCTGGTGTTGTTTAAAAATGTGTCAGAATTATTTGATGACATGCTTACACCGGCTTATTTGGGTATGTCAATATGTCGATACGATTCACAGCGGATCAATAGGAAATAATCAATATGTCAATATGGTTGGTGATGATAAGAGAATTGACAAATTTTGAGTGGCTTAAGGCAATAGTTGTTGAGGTTCTGAGGGTTGGGAAGCAGTAGTTTGCTTGTGTTCTAGATAAGACTTAGATAAGGCATGTATTTAAGCTCCTTAATAGCTTTAACTGCTTGTGTCATTTACCTTAAAGACAATTTGAGGCAAATTTCATTATTTGACGTAAAAATGAGTCGATATCAGCAGTTTTGTAGCTAGCAGAGCACTTACCTGTCCTGTTGTCAACGAGAAGACATATTGATGTGATTTCAATGTGCTACTTGGATTATTCACTTACTTAAATGGTCCAAGAGTTCAATGGTTATGTTTCTTACATAACAATTTGAAGCTTCCTACCTGTTGCGTCACTAATGACTCCTGGAATTGCACAATTAAGCTTAACAATAAATCATGACCTGCAATTCCTTTATCCTTCTCATTCAAGCCACAATTCTTAACCCCAGACACATTTACAGCACAAAATCACCATTAATGACCATTCACCTTCCCAAAAAACTACTCAAATCTAGTCTACCATAACATACTAATCCGACTTTGTAGCTCAGTCAACAATTTTAAATGCTCATTTAATGTTAGAACTCTTCACTTTTTTTCCCTTCTAATTATTTTGTACTATAGCTGCAATCCAAACATGCCATTTTGCACGTATCAGTGATTATTCATCAGATTGTGCACTTGCCATATTCTAGGCATGTATAAACATAAATAATTAAGAATTTATGCTGTTTATGCTCATTCATTCATTACGTACCTGCTCGTCTACAAACATCAACTTCAGTTATGCTTTATGTATTCATTTGAAACAGCAACAGAAGTGCTACACAACACATTTAAAGACATTAATTGATTGAAAAATTTTGATGGGATTTACTTTAATGCTTCAAAAAATGATGAGAAATTCACTAGAAATTGAGGAAGTGCTAGGCAACATAATTAACATGTTTTTTGTGTGTTGCTTCCAACTTCCAGCACATTAAACGAAGTTCAAGTTTAAAAATTTTTATTTCATTTCAAATGTTCAATGTTCATTGCTATTCAAGTTCTCTCTTTTGCTGTTCTGTACATTCTGTTTTTTTTTTACGTAATCAGAGTTCACGGTTCAGCAAACATTTTCATACATAAAAAGGCAGTTTGGAATGGTTGTATGTGAAGTCAAAAAAAAAGTTTCATGGATATAATACAGACAAGATAATTTCTGCGGTTTAAACTTGACTTGGATGGATGTTTGGTGGTGTTGGATGATTGTAATTTTTTTGGGAAGTGATGGGATGGATGGTTGGGGATTGGAGGGTATTGTGAGGTACTGGTTGGGATCTTGAAGGGTTCCTGCTGTGGAATTTTGAAGAATAATTCATGAATTTTGCCAATTATCCAGAATAAGCTCAAATTTAGCAAGCATAGCCTTCTCTGGATCATCACAGATTGGCTAATCGATCGAAACTCCAATGCAGCACCGACGTGACCCTTACTTGATGCCGGATTCAGTTTATATGCCAAAGCTACGCCAGATTCATGCCGGATATTAGATCAATTAACCAATTTACTCTATTCGACTCTATTCATCACTTCCAAACCATTTTCTATAAAATCCACCAAATCACAGCTTCCTCTAAAAAATGCATAATAAATTCCAAAGAATTTCCCAACCCCACGAAAACCACATCCATTCTGTGTGCAGTAAAGAAAATTCTCACATTTCCCTTAAAAATTTCCACATGTAGACATGGAAAAATTCTTCTTTTGCATGCTCAATTCTTATTTCCATAAGCATTTTGCATGATAAAAATCAAACTAAGTTTAAAAAATGTCTGACTCGACAGAATAGAATAGCATAAGAACTTTGCTTTCAGTTGAGAATTTCAGAATAGAAGAAAAAGTAGATTTTTTATGTTGATGGTAATGCCATAACCCCACATAACCATAACAATATTCTTTCCGTCACTCACGTATACATGCTTGAATATCAAATTGTATAGAACCAAGAATATAGAATCAATACTAACACATCCATATATGTTCTATACGCCCGAAGAAGCTCAATCGGGTTTATTTTTAATGTTTTCTGGTCTATTTTCAAAAATAAAAAGGTTGATGACACAAAGTGAGCGTGAGACAAACAGAACCGGGAAAAAAGAG